>NW_016107524.1:2168358-2237591 GCF_001604975.1 Cebus imitator
ATCTACATATTGCAGCAAAGATACTCATGACTATCAACTTCGAATGAGAGAAACAGCTGAGACCATTAAAAAATGTAAAAAGATTGGGTTCAGATTGTTTTAGACCTGATTAACCCCACTCTACCCCACCCTTTGAAGCTAACCAGTTTCAGGCTCTGACCAATCACCTGAGCAGAAGGGAGATAGTTTTGAAACCTCAAACCTGACAAAAAGAGAGAGGTAAAAGTATTCAACTCCACCTTTGTACCCAAACTTCATGTTACAGCTTAATCCACTGGATTGATGGGCTAGTCCAGTATCAATTAGAAAATGTGGCCGCCTCCCTTGAGGCAAGAGCCAAAAAATTCTTGGAGAAGTCTTGTTCAAAAAACCGTTGTGTGAATCAGACAAGAAGACAGGCTCATAGACAGCTCACTGCTGGTTAAAAACATGTCCTTGGTGCATTGCCTCACCTGTGAAAACCTGCATTTTGAAAAAGGACTACAGGAGGAGGCTCAGAGGAAATCATTGCTATCCTTGCAAAGTCAAACAGGAAGAAAAGCACATGGAGGACATATTTTTGATCAGGGATGTTTTCAGGAACCTCTCAAAAATCACAAACCAGAGGTTACTTTCATCTTTCTCTTCATCTCTTCATTGTTCTTATCAGGTTAAATCTTAGAAAATTTTATAAGAAAAGCTGACTCAAGAAAAAAAATCATAAAATATTTTCGCTATCATGCTACCAATCAAGCATGACCAAAGTTCAAACTTTATTCCCAGGTTTTCTCCGAAATACTATCTCAAACACTGATTTACAGTCTGTTTTCTACCATCTGACAGTAAAAAGTTAAAGAGGTTATTATTTTTTTTTCTGGAGGAAAACAAGAGAGACTTGATTGTTACATCTCATGTATGTGATAACTATGTATGTGATAACTATGTATGTGATAACTATGTATGTGATAACTATGTATGTGATAACTATTGTGATAACTTAAATGCCAGCTGAAGTGGAGAAACAAATCAGAGTGATAAATTAATCTAGTCACAGGAGTGGTGGACTTTCTTCTTTTGAGTCAGCCATGCTGAGGGACATTTCTAGTCACTGCCAGATGCCATCGTCCCGGGGTCCTCCTATAGGAACCTTGAAATGATCATTTGAACATGATGGCAAAGAATCAACCCTTCCTTTTTTTTTTTTGAGACAGAGTGGCTGGAGTGTAGTGGCTGGATCTTGATCTCAGAGGAGGCTGCAATATTTCCTTCTTCTTGTCTTGGAAAAAAAAATACAAAATTATGCAACAGTAGCAAGAACAAAGAGAAAATGCAAGTCCACCTTCAGCAAAATTGGAAGGTAGTTAAAACCTCAGATCCCTTCCTTGAATGTTTGTGCCCCTCCAAAATCAGGATGAAATTTAACCTCCAAAGCAACAGTATTAAGAGGTAGGGCTTTAGGAGGTGATTGGGTCATGAGGGCTCCTCCCTTGTGAATAGGATTAGGAAGGTTTTTCTGCGGGAGGAAACTAGCCAGACCTGGTTTGCTCTTCCACCTTCCGCCATGTGAGAACACAGCAACAAGGCATCATCTTACAAGCAAAGACTGGGCCTTTACCAAACATCAGACCTACTTGTGCCTTAATCTTAGATTTCCCAGCCTCCACAGTGTGAGAAATAAATTTCTATTATTTATAAATTACCCAGTTTCAGGCATTTCATTATAGCAACACAACAAAGACAATAATTGATACTGAGTGTGGGATGTTGTTATAATAAATAACTAAAAATGTGGACGTGGCTTTGGAAATGGGTAATGGGCGGAGGCTGGAAGAGTTTGGATGAACAGGTAAGAAAAGGCCTGTATTGATGTGAACAGAGCATTACAGGAGATTCTGATGAGGGCTCACAAGAAGAGAGTTGTAGGAAGAGCCTCGTTTCTCTCAGAGATTATCTAAATGGCTGTGAACAGAATGTTGGTAGAAATAAAGACACTAAAGACCATTCTAATGAGGTCTTAGAGGGAAATATGTATTCATATATGATATAGGAAACTGAAGGAAAGGCCATCCTTGTTATAAAGTGGCAAAGCACTTGACTGAATTATGTCCTTGTCCTAGTGTTTTATCGAAGATGAAACTTAAAGAGTGAAGAACTAAGATACTGGGCAGAAGAAATCCCTGAACAAAGTATTGAAGGGGCTGCCTGGCTATTCTTCACTGCTAACAGTAAAATGAACAAAGAGAAAAATTAAAACACAGTTTTTAACCAAAAGGGATGTAGAACTTAATCGGAAGATTCTCAGCCTGTAAAAATGAGAAAGCATGTTCTGGGGAGAACACCAAAGATGTAGCCAAGCAAACATTTTGATAAGGAGATTAGTATAAATAGAAGAAATTTGGGTGCTATTCATCAAGATAATGGAAGAATGACCTGAAAGGTATTTTGGAGATCTTTGAGTCTGCCACTCTCACCACAGGTCAGAGTACCAGGGCTTTGAAGGCAGAACAGTTTCAAGGGACGGGCACAGGGCAGCCATAGGACTTGGGACTTGCTGCCCAGGGCCACCTCAAGTTTTTGCTCCACACATGCTAATGCAGCAATCCTTAGCCATCCTGGGTGTGGTTTGGGCTACCACTCCAGAGAGCACAAGCAATAAGCCTTGGTGGTGTCTACGTGGTACTGATTCTGCAGGTGCACAGAATGCCCAAGCTGAGGAGGCATGGCTACCTCCACTTAGATTCCAAAAGGTGCCTTGGAGAGACCCGAGGTTCAGGCAGAGAACTTCCACAGACGTGGGCCACCACAGAGCATCTCCATTAAGGCAATGCCCATTAGAGCTACTGGGTCAGGGCCACTGCAGAGAGCCTCCACTAAAGGGATGCCCTGTGAAGCCATGGGGGTGTGGCTTCCCCCAAGACTGAACAACTGTAGAGCCACCAATGTGTCAACTCTAGCCCAGGAGAGCCACAGGCTCTAGGCTTCAAACCACGAGAGCTGTAGCATGGGCTGTACCCAGCAATGCCATGGAGCAGGGTTCCCTGAAGCTTTGGGTACCCAACCCCCATTCAATTGTCTAAAAAGTAGGACCTGGAGTCAGAGATTATTCTTAAGCCTCAAGATTTAATGTTTGCCTTGTCAGGTCTCTGACTTACTTGGGATTTGTTACCCCTTTTTTCCTTCCTATTTCTCCCCATTAGAATGGGAAGGTCTATCCTATGCTTGTCCCACCAGTGTATCTTGGAAGCAGATAGCTTGTTTGATTTCATTGGCTCACAGCTGGAGGAGAATTTGCCTCAGAATGAATCATACCTTGAGTCTCAGCCATATCTGATTTAAATGATATTTAGATGAGACTCTGAACTTCAGACTTTTGAGTTCAATCTGCAATGAGTTAAGACTTTAGGGGCCACTGAGATAGAAAGAATGCATTTTGTATATGTGAAGGACTTGAATTTTGGGGGATTGGGGGTGAAATGGTATGCTTTCATTGTTTGTGTGCCTCCAAAATTCGTGTTCAAAATCTCCAGTGCAGCAGTATTAAGAGATAAAGCCTTTAGGAGGTGATTAGGTCATGGGGGCTCCTCTTTTGTGAATGAAATTAAGGCCTTTAAAGGGGATTTATATAGCATTTGACTCTTTTGTCCTTTTGTTTCTTTGGCTATGTGAGGACACAGCATTAGTCCCCTCCAGAGGGCATAGCAACAAGAAGCTACCATGGAAGCAGAGACCAGGCTTTCACCAGACACTGAATCTGCCAGCACCTTGATCTTAGACTTCCCAGACTTCAGACAATGAGACACAAATTTATATCATTTATAAATTACCCAGTCTCAGGTATTCTGTTATAGCAGCACAGACAGACACCCAAATGCACACCACCTCTCCCTACAAAAATTCAAGAGCTGCAAACAACTGTAATTTAGAAGGAGCCATGCAGGAAGGAGCTGAATAACAGATTCTAGAGAGAAAGTCCAAACTGCAGCTTCCAAAACATTTGAGATAACATATACTCCTTGAAAGAGGCCAGGCGCAGTGGCTCAACCCGTAATCTCAGCACTTTGGGAGGCCAAGGTGGGAGGATCATGAGGTCAGGGGATCGAGACCATCCTGGCTAATATGGTGAAACCCCATCTCTGATAAACAAAAAAATACAAAACAATTAGCCAGGCGTGGTGGCACGTGCCTGTAATCCCAGCTACTCGGGAGGCTGAGGCAGGAGAATCGCTTGAACCAGGAGGTGGAGGTTACAGTGAGCTGAGATTGCACCACTGCACTCCCCAAACCAATCATAAAACATACCACTTCTAGTTAAGCTACTGTCTAGGCTAAACAACAACAACAACAACAATTAGAGTCACAAAGTCAAGAGGGAAAACAGCCTGGCCTCACATTTCTTCATAGCCACGTTCAGTGGTAGAAGAGAGTGGCACAACACCTATGAAACCTTCTGAAAAGAAAGTGAGATCCAAGAATTTTCATATTTATTGAAACTGTGATGTAGTTTTAAATAAAATGGACAAATTGGATTATTTGCATAAACCTTCTTATTTGCATCAGGAATCTACTAGAAGCCAAACTTCATCCAACCAAAAGATTACTAGAAAATTTATGACAAAAACACAAGACAACATCCCCTTTTCTTAAATGGATTACTAAGCTTAAAACAAATGCCAAGTGAAGACAGAACAAAAATGCAAATGTTATATGCCCTGACAATGTAGAATTATTGTAACTAACAAAAATCAACAGAAGAAGAGAAAAAGATGAGAGGCATGGTAGACATAATGATTTTGCTGAGGATAAAGGATAAACTTTTAAAAAATCAAATCAAAGACCTAGTTATATGGAACAATACAAAGGCAAACAGTAAGAAAGATAATATAATTCAAGGACCAGGAGGCAGAGAGGAAAAGCAGCAGAAAACAGAGAGGAAAAGATATGCCCTCATTCTATCCATTGGCCATATCCAATAGGTACTATGTAAAGAAACAGAGGACTGGGATATTAGATTTATGAAACTAATAAATGTGAAAGAGTTAAACTCACCTCTTTAAAAAGATATATTCAGATTATATCACAACATAAAATTGAATTCTGTGCTGAATATAAATTCTCAGAAAAGCTGAAAATAATAGAATGGACAAAAATATATTAGGCAAACACATACAAAAAGAAGAAAATCACAATCTGAATACTATACAAAGTTGAATTCAGGCTAAAAAGTATTTAACAAGTCAGAGAAAGGTATTTTATAATACCAAATGGTATAAAT
Organism: Cebus imitator; assembly: GCF_001604975.1. Classification (NCBI taxonomy): domain Eukaryota; kingdom Metazoa; phylum Chordata; class Mammalia; order Primates; family Cebidae; genus Cebus; species Cebus imitator. The sequence continues at coordinate 2,173,610 of NW_016107524.1, forward strand.
TTCAATGAGGATAAAACAATGTGAATATATATGAGCTCTAGAGTAAAACAAAGCAAAATCCTTAGGACATTCAAAGTGAAGTAGAGAAAAATCACACCAGTCAGCAGTCTATAGAGTCATTGGACAGATTTATATTGGGTTCATAATGGCATCATGCACGCAGACTCCTGCGAGTTCCCCTAAGTTCTTAGAGGATTGCTTTGTATTTTGATCTGAGATTTGCACAGTTCCATAAAGAATGGCCCCTGTGGATAAGCACAAGGTCAAAAGACAGCAATTGGACGGAATCTGTCAAGGTATCCGCCCCCAGGTACCCTACCCCTTGTGGCACTGCTGGACCACTGCAAATGTACCGTGGAGATGCCCATCCTGAAGGACTTGGCCACCACGGCCTTCTGTGATGCACAGTCCACGCAAGAGATCCACCAGAAGGTTTTAGATGAAGCCTTGGGCGCTGTGACCTACCACAAAATCACCATCACCATGGAGGACCCGGAGAAGTTCAAAGTCCTGAGAGTGATTGTACGGCTAGGTAGTGACCAGGATGATGTGGACATCAAGGCTACCTGAGAGCTCAGGATTGCTGTGTGCAACATCCCTTCCAAAGCCAAGAAAGAAACACCTGACTCCACCATCTGCTACACCAACAATCTGTACCAGAGGAACTGTGGCTGTACCAGGTACTGCAGGAAGGCATGCCGGTACAGAGTGTGGAGCAGATCCTCGAGGTGGATCAGGAGCAGCCTGCATCCCTGGGAAGATGCTGGGCCTCAGCTGCATCGGTCGCACGGAGCAGACCATTGTAGTTCAGCCCAAGACCTTTGGATTCAGTGTCATATTTTATAACCCCTACTTACAGAGTGGGATAGAGCAGCCCTGGGCCTGCAGAGGGTCTGTGCCCTGCAGGATTTGGTGCATCAGAATGACTGCCTCTCCTCATACTGCAATTTCAACGAACATAACCACAACCTCACCAATGACTTTACTATAAAGCAAATGAGACAGGGAGAATTACTTGTGAATGCAGCCTGTGGTGGCCTGGTGGATGAGAAAGCTTTAGAACAGGCCCTCACAGAGAGCAGGATATGAGGGGCAGCCCTCAACATGCATGAATCAGAGCCCTTTAGCTTTGCTCAGGGTCCATTGAAAGATACCCCGAATCTCATCCTTATTCTCCACATTGCCTGATACAGAAAATGAGATGAACTAAAAAAATTTGACAGTCTTTTTAACTGATTCTGGACATAATTGCATCACTGATGTTGCAGTGTTAAAACTACAAGAGCTAGAAAACTGAAAATGTCATCTGCTTACGGAAGCGCTAAAAGACCAGGATGTGATTTATTAACAACCAACTTCTGTTATTGTGTGTTATGTTTTTCATCTGTGCATCAAATCACACAAAATAAACAGGGTTTTTTTCTTTGTCAGTCCCTTGGTCCTGGCAGGTCCTGAACACCCTGTTCTAGAACGTTGCATCAAGAGTTCAAACATCAAAATAAAAAATACAGAAGACTGAAAACGTCATCTGCTTACGGAAGCGCTGAAAGACCAGGATGTGATTTATTAATAACCAACTTCTGTTATTGTGTGTAATGTTTTGCATCTGTGCATCAAATCACACCAAATAAATAGAGCTTTTGCCTTTGTCAGTCCCTTAGGCGCAGGTCCTGAACACCCTGTTCTAGAAGTTGCATCAAGAGTTCAAACATCAAAATAAAAAATATTAAGAGGAAATCCTTAGCCTGTGACTCTGGTCTCTTTGGTCTACAGGAGCTGGTTACCTCTTTTTGCTAATAGGAAGATTACATTACTATAAAATGGGGAGAAAACCGTTTGCCTGTAGTAGGCACTTGACACATAGGATCGAAGACAGTACAGAAGCATCTTCTCACATCTGAACTACATACTGAGCAGACAAGTTGGTTAAAGTTCAGTAAAACCCTCTAATAATGAAAAAAAAAGTTAAGTTTCACAAGCTGTTTGTACTCAAATATATTTTTTCAGTTTCAGATCCTCTGCTCTTTACCGAGTGGAAAGTCTTGAACTAAAAGGGTTCATGAAGATAATGTTGCATTTCCTTACATCTCAGGAAACTTGTCAGATTGTCTATGAGCAAACCCACTTTTTTAGACATTAATAAAGTCTTTTCTTCATGCGATATTTCATACAAGAACACTTCAGATGAATTAGATGTGACTGATTTTAACAAATCCTATTAGATTTGTATCAACTAGTTACATGCTCTATTCATAGTCTTTTGTGAATCATTGCCTTTTTGTTTAAAAGGATGGTCTATTTTGAGCCTCTATATAGGTACATTCTTGTTTTGTGACAAAAGAGATTTTTAAATGTCCCAAACAGAAAAATAATGGCTATCAGAAGTATGTTTTGTTTTAGTGTGAGTTGTCATGATTCACACTTAAGTATTTGTTTATTGTAAAGGTGGACATTTAGCATTCACTTCCATTTTTAATAAAAAGTAGTAAAAGAAATTATAGTGGCATAGAGCTGACAAAGAGCCCATATGCAGAATACATAAGAATTGCCTATTTTATATTGGGTTGTTAAATAAACAACCCAATAAAAAAATATTTTATATTGGGTTGTTAAATAAACAACCCAATATAAAAATAGGTAAGAAACTTACAGTGACTTAACAAAAAGAATGTTCAAATGGCTTATCAACATTTCAAAAGTTTCCTAACCTTATGAGCTCCTTAGGGAAATGTAAGTTAAAAATACAATGAGATGTCACTTTATTCCCACCAATGCAGCTAAAATTAGAAAGATCAACAATACCAAGCATTAGTGAAAATGAAGAGGAACAGGAATATTCATATCCTGCTTTTAGAAGAATAAACTGTAAAACCACTTTGAAAATGGTGTCTTTTTTTGGCCGGGCGCGGTGGCTCATGCCTATAATCCCAGCACTTTGGGAGGCCGAGGCGGGTGGATCATGAGGTCAAGAGATCGAGACCATCCTGGTCAACAAGGTGAAACCCCGTTTCTACTAAAAATACAAAAATTAGCTGGGCATGGTGGCATGCGCCTGTAGTCCCAGCTACTCGGGAGGCTGAAGCAGGAGAATTGCTTGAACCCAGGAGGCGGAGGTTGCAGTGAGCCGAGATTGCGCCATTGCACTCCAGCCTGGGTAACAAGAGCAAAACTCTGTCTCAAAAAAAAAAAGAAGAAGAAGAAAAGAAAACGGTGTCTTTCTAACAATGCAATGCCTAAATCTGTACCTATAGAAATGGGCAACACTCACACACACAAACACACCCCCCTCCCAAAATAATGTCTGAGAATGTTCATAGTAGCATTATCCATAATAACCAAATATCCATTAACAGAGGATGGATAAATTTTGGTGTATTCATATAATAGAATACCATGAAACAATCATTATTAGTGAATTGCTGCTCCATACAACAATATGTATGAATCTCATGATTATAGCTCTTTCAGAGAAGTTAAACACAAAAGTATACGTACTTTATGCATATCAGTGGCAATATATGATTTCGTTTATATGCTATATGAAAACTAGTAAAACTAAGTTATGATTTTCAAAGTCAGAATGGTGGTTGCTTTGAAGAATTTATAGGTGGGAGTGATTTGAGAGCTAAAGAAAATGTTTCTGGGATGCTGTTACAAAGGTATTCACTTTTTCATAACTTAAGCTACACACTTTTGATTTGTGCATTTTTCAGCATGCATGCCCTACTTCAATTAAAAATTTTATTTAAAAAAGAAAAAAACATCAACACCAAAAGTATTTTTAAGTTTATTTCTATTGGATTGAGCCACTGGAATCGTGGAGTTTGTTCTAACAGCTAAAACCACTCTAACTACTACAGAACTTGAGAGTCAACAGTCATTTTACAGATAAGGCAACTGTGGCCTACAAAATTAAGGGACTTAACCAATGTCACAGAGCTAGTTAGTGACAAGCTGTGGCCTATTAGCCTCCAAATCCAGCAGGTCATTTTTTTTTTCTTTTTCACTATGTTTCACTGCCTCCACTTAATGTGCACACCACTTAACACTCTCATCCCACTTGGCTCCCAATAAACAAACCATAATAACAGAAAGTGTTATCTACCCACTCAGCAGACAATTTCATATGATAGTACCTACTGAAATTGCTTCTCAAATTACCAAAGTCTTCCTGTAAATCTTAGTAATTGAGTTTTACATATAACACTTCGAAAAAGAATTAATACTTTTCCCAAATTGAAAACCTCATTACCTAATTCCAAGTGTTTTGCTACCCCAAAATCAGGCATCCATTTTGCAGTTTTTTAACCTATTAGTGATGTGACGGATTAGACGTTCTGATTAAGCCAAATGATCCCCTCTAATGTCCCTAAAGAGTGGTACAAAAGGAAAATGTCTTTAAAATAAACATGTCTGAACAAAAATCAAAAGTATGAACAAAGAAAATCATATGTGTTAGCCACTCAAAAGAGCAAGCCACAGAAGCTTAAGAATCTTTCAAAAGAACTTAGTAGCATTTCTGGGCATTTGTCTTCCAGTGAAAATCTCAGCCAGTCCTAGGCAGCTGTCCCCAGTTTTTAGCTTAAGTGAAAAAATACCCACTGGAGGCTGAGAGGGGCAGAAGAGAACCCAATCCCACACTTCATCTTCCCCAGCTAGGACTCCTGCTCTGGAATATGGGAGTCAGGTTCAGAGTTCTCCAAGTAAGAGCTGTGTTGATCTCATCACAAAGAAACCTCAGCAGAATAATTCTGTGGAGCAATGGTGAAGCCGGCCTTCCCCGTTTCTCTATCTTTTTTTTTTTCTTTCCTGAGCCAGGGTCTCATTTTGTCACCCAGGCTTGAGTGCAATGTCAAGATCGCAGCTCACTGCAGCCTCATCTTCCTGGACTCAAGTGATCCTCCCACCCCGGCCTCAGAGTAGCTGGGACCACAGGCATGCACCACTATGCCCAGCTAATTTTTGTGTTTTTTTTGTAGAGATAGAATGTTGCCATGTTGCCCAGGCTGGTCTTGAACTCCTGGGCTCAAGTGATCTTTCCACCTTGGCCTCCCAGTGCTGGGATTACAGCTGTGAGCTACTGAACTCAGTCCCCAGTCTCCATTTTTGACTACACTCTATCTTCTAGTATGTTGCTGTATAGATTGAATTGTGTCCCCTCAAAATTCACATGTTGAAATCCTAACCCCTTGATATAACTGTATTTGGAGATAGTGCCTTGAGGGAGGAAATTAAGGTTGAATGAGGTCATATGGGTGGGAACCTAAATATGATAGGACTCAAGTACTTTATCAAAAGGGGAAGAAACATCAGAAATCTCTCTCCCCCTCCACATGCACAGAGGAAAGGCCATGTGAGGATATACCAAGAAGATAGCTATCTGCACTAGAGAGAGAGCCAGTATGAGAAACCGACTCAGCTAGCACCTTGATCATGGACTTCCCAGGCTCTAAAACTGTGAGAAAAATAATGTCTGTTGTTTAAGCCACCCAAGCTTAAACATTTCGTTACGGCAGCCCAAGCATACTAATACACTTGCTAATTTGGGCAACTATGTTGCTGCCAGATCATTTCCAGGCAAAACCCCCTCTTGGTGACATTTGCATTTTCAGAGGGAGCACTTAAAGACCCCAAACTCTTCAATATCAAAAAAGATCAATCCCAAGTGGTAAAATTCTAGGCATCATGACAGACCTTGCAGAAAGTTATGTGTAGGAAACAGACTGGCAAGTTTAGATGGAAACAGATCAAAGAACTTTAAATATCTAGCTAAGAAGTGTGGAATTTATTTCAGAGACAATGATGAGTCACTGAATGTGAGAAGCAGCTATCATGAACAAAGCTGTACTTTGGAGCGAGAACTCTGCCAGCAGTGCAGAAAACTTTTATTATTACTATTATTTCAATGATTTTTATAATAGCTAGCATTGATTGAGCACTTACTCTTTGTCAAGCACTCTGTATGCATTATCTCTATTTAATTGAGAGAAAATTGTAAGAAAGACTAAAATGGACCAAAAAGATTACTGAGTGTCATAAATGCAAAACAAGGCATAATCTGGGTTATGATTATTTTTAGCTATTCTACAACACTGTAAAATGCAGAAAGCTGACAATGATGCAAATAACTTTCATCCATTGAAATGCAAATAAATCTCCTCAGCAGAATGCAATCGATTGTTGCCTTTTAATAGACTCGGTTTGCACTTATTTGTAAATTTCATTTCGGCATTCCTTATTGCCTATATTATGTGTGGTTCTTTGAATTATCCTGTAAGCCAGTTATGTCATCTCACTCATTTCTTGATGAGTTATATAAAATCTGACATATTATATATATGTATATATATATATATATATATCTCATTTATTGATGAGTTATATAAAATCTGACATACTTATTATATATATATAATTGGTATTATTATCTACAATTTACAGATAAAGAAACTGAGACTTTAAGAAGGAGAGTAGCCTGCCAAGTTCACATTGCGGCCTTCCAGTCAGAATGCAAGTTTAATTGACTTTTCTGATGACCAGATTGGCTTCCATATGCCCTATTTCTGGAGCTTGTCTTTGAAGTCCTCCCCATCATCCCTTTGCAGGGAAGTCTCCCTTCTGTATTATATTATCCCACCATCCACAATGCTCCCACCACTGCCTGACCCATCTGGCCAAGTAATAACTGTAAACCAATAATGGAAAAGTAATCACAAGAATTGCTGTTCTGTAAATTGGATTTGGAGAAACATAGCCTCCATTTTTTTTAATATATTCTGTTAGTCACCACCTTTTGTGTGTAAGTAGGTGGAGGAGGTGGAGGCAGAAGGGATGGACAGCTTGGTTGACCATATACAAACACTGTCCACCATCATAAACAGAGGCTCTACCTCTCCGCCTCTAATAATAATATTGGAAATATTAAAGATACTGTTCATGATGATTCCTAATCATTCACATTCACATATTCCTACTACTACAGATTTATAGTCTAAAGGAAATCATAACATGATTCCTAAATGAAATAGTAACATGATAATTCTTTAAATATGTGTACTACTATATGTTATAAGCTCTTTCAGATGTACTATTATGAGATAGCCTTGGGAAATAGGCCAAATTTATATTATTACTCTCTCCATTTTACAAGTTCCATACAAGTGAAGGGACTTACCCAAAGTTGGCCAGTCAGACATTATAAAAGCTGACTTTTTCCTCCTTAATCCAGATCAGGTCTTTCTTGACTATCCTAAACTGTACCACCCCATCCCATCTTTCTTTCCCCTTACATACACATACAACACATCTGCATATATGCACACACAGTATTAACCTTGGCCCACGACCGCAGGTCAGTACTCATAGCCTCTTAGACATTACTACTTCCCACACTCCCACCCTTTCCCTAAACCCACAGCTATAGGCTAAATCTCTTTTCACCCAGGCTGGAATGCAGTGGCCAGATTTCAGCTCACTGTAACCTCTCCCTCCTGGGTTCAAGCAATTTCTCCTGCCTCAGCCTCCCAAGTAGCTGGGATTACAGGCATGTACCATCACGTCCAGCTAATTTTTGTATTAGTAAAGATGGGGTTTCACTATGTTGGCCAGGCTGGTCTCAAACTCCTGACCTCAGGTGATCCGCCCACCTTGGCCTCCCAAAGTGCTGGAATTACAGGCATGAGCCACCATGCCTAGCCCTCTTTTGGGTCTTCATTTACATGTTTCTTCTTTCGCCATCCGGGACTGGGCCAGCTGTCTCCCACTTGCTTCCATAGTGTTCTACGCTTCTCTCATGAGAGCTTTTGTCACACTGCAATGTAATTGCCTCTTTACTTGTCTGTCACCTAATCAATTATGAGCTCCACAAAGGCAGAAACATGGCACGTTGAAGATGATCAATAAATGCCTGTTGCATGTTTAAAAGAACTCATATGTTGTCTTAAGAACAGATCCAACCTCAGGTGAGACCCAGGTCTTCCCTCAAGTCTCATATGGAAACCAGTAGCTGGGCTCAAGCATGGCTTTGAGTGAAGCTGAGCGGTCAAGTCTTTTGAATTTCCAACAAGCCATGTTTTCTAAGGGAAACAAACGTCCCCCTCAGGGCCAGCATTTCCCCAGGCCCAAATATCTTCCAATAAAAGCAAAGTAAGCTCTTCAGAAAACTGTTTACCAGTTTGTAGCCATCAAGGGAGTCACGCATTTATGTCTTCAGGGATGTCAAAAGGAAAACATTTTGCCCTCGGCTGTGTCACTAGGGAATGGGAGAGGCAGGTCTCCTGCCTTGGCTGGGAGGGAAGGTAAATTTGACCTGAATTATCTTTCCTGCCTCTGAGATCTGGCTTCTCCTCCCTGACTGCCCAAACCTCCTCAGTCTTTAATAAAATTACCTAATATTTATTCAGCTTTTACTGGGTGTCAGGCACTGTTTTCAGCACTTGAGATCTACCAATTCACTTAATCTTCAAAACAATCTATGAGGTAGGTGTTACTATTATCCCTATTTAATAAATGAAGAAACTCATGCACAGAAAGATGCAGAAAGCTACCACGGTCACTAGTAAGTGATAGAGCTGAGATTCAAAGCTAAACAGTCTTTTATCTGCCTTGAGGACTACCTGGGGCCCTACTAGTTCAGGACTACGTCTTCCAAGAAGCTTGCCTGACCATGTCAACCCAGGCATCAACTCTGTCCCCACTCTGAAGTTTTCTAGCAATTACTTTCAGCACAATCTAATTGGTAATTAACTCCCCTTCTGGTGTTCTTGTGTGGAAATCAAGGCTAAAAGATGCTGTCCCCTTGTCTTCTTTCAGTCCCAGATGGGAACTTCACTCTGCATAGTATTTCGCCTTCACAAAAGGAATGGAGGAATTGGTCAAGTGAGGATGTGCTTCAGCTATGCAAAAGGACAGCTTGGTACCAGCTAAGAAAACATTTGTCACTCAGCAGAATTGAAAAGCGGTGTATATTCCTAAAGAAAACCTCCACTAGAGCTTTTAGAAAGTTATCCTAGCTCTAGAAGGAGAAGAATCTGTTATGTTTCTCATTGCCTAAAAGAGCAAAAACTACTAAAAGATATACGTTGCCCTGCATGATGTAAGATGAGAGACCCATAACACTATCAGGATACAGCAGATCAGGGAGTTAAGCTCTGGGCTGTAGAGCCTGTTTCTTCATCTTCATTTCATAAATGCTTCATAACTAATGATGCTGAGATGACAATCTTTATCCTATTAGGCCGATTCTCTTGCAGAAATCAATAGTCTGTCAGGGGAAATCCTTTTGGGCAGAGATTATTTAATCACCTTCATTATCATCATCATCATGATGAGAGATAACATTTATTGAATTCTCATTATGGGCAAGTCACTATAGACGAATTACCACTTCTCATTCTCCTTCTAGCCTTGGAAAACATTTATTAAATATCAGGGGGCACAAGACACTGATTATTCACATTAAACCAAGCCAGTACCTGTCCTCAGATGGCATTATTTCAGGCAGCCTGGAAGAGGACCCACAAAGAGGAGTAACACAACTTGTCCTGCACATTGTTGAAAAACAAGGTTTCTACATAAATGGTGATATGATTTGTAATGCCCTAAGAAGTGAGTTCAAATCCTTCCTCAGCTACTATTTGCCTACAGGCAAGTTACCTAGTATCTCTGAGCCTGAGTTTCCCCAAAGGAAAAATGGAATAAAAAATAGCTCACCAGAGCTGTGATGACCAAATGATGCAATGGCTGAGAGCACCTAACAGAGTAAGCTCTCAGGACAGGCCCACTCTCTTCTCCCAGATGTGGACATCCCAAACTTTTCCTTTGATGTGTCAACATTGTTGACCAACTTTTACAGACTTTTAAAAAGTTTTTTAACTTACTACACAGAACAAAATGTACATCTTTTAGCCTTTTCTTGATATTCCAGGGTCATAACTGAGATGTCAAACTGCTTCTACACTGGGTGGCTCCTGACTGTAGATTCTACTATGTTCTTCCTCTTCTGGGGAACTTTTCAGAGTGTCAGCTTCAAGCAGCACAACGGCCTTCCACCCTTATTCCCACCCCCACCTCCCCAACCCCACCCCACCCCACCACCACCCTACCCCATCCCCCACCTCCCCATCCCCTAACCCCCACCTGGACTTTGCCACATCAGCAACCTCAATTTTCACAAAACTAATTCAAAATAGATTCTGGCCAGAAGACACCCCCACTATTTTTTACTGCAGAGTGATGTTCACAGACAGGCCTTGTGGCAGGTCCTCTCCTTTGTTCTCAGGGGTGTTTGAAGTTGACTTCCAAATCTGTGAGTTTCTTAGATGTTGAATTACCTCCCCACCCCCCAAAAAATTCAGGAGATAGGTTGCCGCTCAATACATGTATAACTTACAACTTGTATTTTTCCTTCAGCCTGCATGAGTTACTTAGTTCTTAAGTCTTAGGTAGGAGAATAAAATGTAGGAAGAGATCAAGATAGCTTTCTGATAATTCCCCTTTATCCTTACGTTCCCAAATACTTGGTGTGGGTGTTTGTAGCTAACACTGAGCATAGTTCTGAAATCAGTAAGTTTCCCCTTAAAATGGCAGACAAGTCCTGGCTGAACACCAAAGCAAATGGAGGTCTTTTTAATAATACTCAAAGCGTTTCCTCTTCCTATTTGCCTGTCCAAATAAACCCAAGCTTGCAGGTCCAGTTAAAATCCTGTCTTTTTATGACATGAAGCCTTTCCTGACCAACCCAGTGCGCCCTGACCTGTCCTTCACCACTCTTGGCTCAGTTATTCATCCAGCCTCTTGAGACCACATTGGCAAGGTTGCCTCCCACTTGGATTTAACTCTTCACGTGCAACCTTTCTGCATTACCCCCATCCTCCCTCTGACCACATATGGAGCTTGTACTATCTGTAAATTTTGCTGAAAATCATTTTTGGTAATGATCTTATAGAAATGTCTGTCCCACCCCTACTCTCAACATCTAGTAGTGAAAACTTTGGGCTTTCTGGGTCATGGCTACACCCTGGGAAAAGCAGCACCCACCTCCACAACACACACACACAGACACACACACACACACACACACACACACACACACACACACACACACACACACGACCGTAAGCTAAAGGGGAAGTTGCTGGCAGCTTAAAAACTCTTGCCTCCAACTGCCCTGTTGTCTCAAGGGTAGAATGACTCAGCCGGTTTGGGTGCACAACTAACTGGCTCAAAATAAAACTCCAGGCTTCCTGAGTGTGAGGAGCTAATAAATCCTTAGTGAATAAGACTTTCTAAATTGAGTTTATTTTATGAGGCAATTTGAGAGCACTTCTGGCTTTTTGTACTAGAACAGCAAACCGCAACTGTAAATATTAACAAGATGGGGTTGAGAGTTTCGGAGGTGTGGGGTAAGGAAACTGGGCATCAGACATGGTTCCCAAACAGGATTGTCCTGTTAAATGAGATTCCTTATCACTGACCCCTGCTCGCTAATCCAAGCTACCTTCAGGAAAATGCAATTTCCAGAAAGACAAAACACTGTGTACTTGTTGGAAGGGGACAGCGCTCCACTGTGTTAAAATCACATGAGCGTGGTTATTAGTTCTATATTTGTCAAATTAAGGGTCTTTTCTAAACACAGATTCTCCCACACTACCTCCGTCATTTGTAGAACGTTTTATAAACTTGAGTGGCGTGTATGTCCATGTGTGTGCGAGTGTGTGTGCATGTGTGTGTTTGGTTGGGTTGTTTTGTGTTTGCTAAGTGATAAGTATATTTCTTTGTGGGTTGCCACAGAGTAATTTGATAAAAGTTAACAGTTATAGAGATAATTATGTGCCTTATGGTTTACATGGATTATCTCATAATCATGTTGCTATTATTCCCAAATTACAGATGGAAAAACTAAGGCCCAGGAAAAATCACTTGCTGAAGGTTATACAACTTGCAATGTATGTATTGTATTATATCATATATCGTATTACATTTTTTTGACACAGGGTCTCACTCTGTTGCCCAGGCTGGAGTGCAGTGGTGCAATCTCGACTCACTACAACCTCTGCCTCCCAGGTACAAGTGATTCTCCCGCCTCAGCCTCCCAAGTAGCTAGTATTATAGGCACCTGCCACCACACCCAGGCTAATTTGTATATTTTTAGGAGAGAGGGAGTTTCACCATGTTACAATTTGCCATTTAAACATAGAGATTCAAATGTAGGTCCCCTCACTCCAGGGACAGGCTTCCCAGCCCCTGTTTAGTGTTGCTTCAAAGGCAAGGAGTCAACAGACCAAAGCTCCGAGGTTCTAAAAGAGATTATGAGCCTCGTTGGAGCTCTGCACTGAGGCCCTCACCCTAACGGGTAAGTGGACTTCTCCACTAGGCAGAATGCATACATGACGGGAGGCATTTCTTGGCAATGGGCACATTCCCTGGGACTTCCAGCATCAGGTGGCAAGCAACCTATGCTCTTGCCTGGGCTCTGCCTCTGAAAGCTGTGTAAGCCTGGGCAGCTCAGCCCACCTTTATATTCTACTTCAAAGGACACAGAGCTGTAACTCAGCAAGGAGCTAAGAAAAGGCTGAATCAAGGCCAGGGAGGAAGATAGGCTTTGGAGGTTCCACAGTGTGAGCCAAGGCATTAGCATCACAGAAAGCTGCCTCCTGCTCTTTCTAGGTGGGCAGCTTGTCCTTGCTAAGTCCCAATGAGTTTAGGATTTAGGCTGATGTGATCCAAAGATTATACCCTTTCCCTAGGATACTGCAGTCAGCTCATAGGGGGTCAAGGTCTCATCCAAACGACTCTATCACCAGGGGGGATATGAGGTCCCTTTCCTCCATCCACTTATCCCCCCATCCCACTCTGATATCCTCTCCCCTTTCCAGCTGCATCATCCCCAAACCCCACTGCTATGTGGATACAGCAGGTATGTGGTGTGGTAGGTATGCTTATAGCACTGTTAGGACTCCTGTGTCTTCACTCAGAGACAGTGTGCTTGAAGAACAATAGCCAACATCAGATGGATCATGCACAGGATATTAGAACAGAACACATCTGCCTCAGTTTTGATGGAGGCACCAAAACGACAGATAGCAGTATATCAAAGGAAGTGGAAGGCAGACCTTCCAGGCAGACATGCACAGTGTAAGAATTTACAAAGAGAACGAAGATGAATCTGTTCCATGAGGCCTCAACCAGATTAAGGATACAAAACTGAGTCACAGAGGGGTCTTAAATTGATTGAGAGAGGCTCCTAAAATGCCTCTTCCCCCATTTCTCTCATTGGCCTGACCCACTGTAGAAATCCCATCATTCCTTTGTCATAGCCACATGTTAAAGTTAAAAATTTCTTTGAAGGGAGTGGTTTTAAGATGTGATTCACCACTTCACTCTCGTTTCAGGGATAGGGATGAGCTGCCTCTGATAACGCACCAAAGAGGGTCTCCAAGGCAACCACTCAGGATGCGCTGTTGTGTGGCTTCACCAACAGAGAACACTGGGAGCTGGTGCCTGGCTCATGTCTGAGAAAGATCACAAAGGGTTATAGACTGAGGTCTGACTCTGGCACAGGAAATGTAGAAGTTGATTTAAAAAAAAAAAAAAAAAAAAACAGCTGCGTGGTGATAGCTGAGAGAGGCTGCTGCAAAGGAACAGGCCCATGAGTGACATGTGAGCCACTCAGGAAAAAAAAAGACATGAGGTCTTCGTGGGCCCTGAGAGGGATGCCAGTAAAGGGCTGGCAGTATATCAGTGTCCAGAAGCTGAGGCAGGAGTCCCAAGGAACACCTGAAAAAAGAGGACAGGGAGAGGGGCCCAGTAGGAAAACCCCAAAGAACCTACAAAAGCACTCAACAGAGAAACACTTTCCAGGCCCTGGAAGCACATATCCACTCAGCCAGTAAAAACTGTCCTCTTCTCTCCCTCCCTCTCACACCAATTCATGGGGGAATCAAAACAGCAGCAAAAAAGTGGTGAGAGGGTAGAGGGGAACATAGGGCAAGATCCCCCATTCCCACTCAAAAACTCCCAAAGTGAGGAGGTACAAATTTGAGGGTGGAACAGGGAAATATTTCAGTTGGTCTAGATCAGAATTTTGATATATATCTTTAGATGGGCTGTTCCCATTCCTGAACTGAGTCTGTGTGAATGATAGGGGCTGCTGGACCATCTGCTTCCTAAAGATAAGCATGGAGGCCATGAGCCTGCCCGCATTTGCCTCCAGGGGCAGAGAACGGATCTCCCCGATGAGTTAGTCTAGATATAGAGAAGGCAGTGTTCTTCTCTTTCCCTCACAAGTCCTGCTTCTTCCCTCTACGGGTTATAAGAAAAATGACTATAACCAACAGTCTAGTTCAGTCTTTCAGACAATTAAAGCAAAATAATCTGATGGGTTCTCTCTCCATTCCAAACAAAGTCTTCTGTCCTTCACATCTTCATCCCTCACCACACACACTCTGGCCTGGCAGCAGCTTCCCGAGGAACAAAGAACCTTCATGGAGTCAAAAGTACTACTCAGAGGGTCAAGAAGATCACAAAAGACTTGAATCTCCCCAGTATGCTTTCAACCCCTTCATTGGGCCCCATGGAGTACAATTTGGGGCTGCTGAAAAGTCTCCTACTCCTAAAATGTCTCTCCCCCATTTCCCTCATTGGCCTGACCCACCGTAGAAATCCCGTAACTCCTTTGTCATAGCCACATGTTAAAATATTCTGAGAAAGGTGAGATATTTTATGTTCATCTTTCAAACCTTATTTTAAATCACTATACTTCTTAAAATTTTAATCTGTGGTCCTTTTTAATAAACTTATATTTCATGTATTCCTTTAATATTATTTAACATTATGATATGGTTTGGCTGTGTCCCCACCCAAATCTTATCTCCAACTGTAGTTCCCATAATCCCCAAGTGTCATGGGAGGGGCCTGGTGGGAGGTAATTGAATCATGGAGGTGGTTACCTCTCCATAAGGTTCTCATGATAGTGAGTAAGTTTCACAAGATCTGATGGTTTTATAAGGTGATTTTCCCCGCCTCTGCTATGCACTTCTCCTTGCTGCTGCCATGTGAAAAAAGATGTGCTTGCTTTCCCTTCCACCACGATTTTAAGTTTCCCGACACCTCCCCAGCCATGCAGAACTGTGAGTCAATTAAATCTTTCCTTTATAAATTATCCAGTCTAACATGTATTTAATAGCAGCATGAGAATGAACTAATACACATTATCACCACAATTTAAGTATCATGACTAAAACAAATACAATATAATATTGAATATGCTTTAAAAAATACACATCTCTTCAGAAATTCTGATCCTTCCATATGTGGGGGCTTGCACCTCCACTGCCACATCCTCTTGGTGGAATACCAGCTTAGAACTGGAAGAGAGCATAGTTTAGAGAGAGAGAGAAAAAAAAGGAAGACTGCTCCATACTGGTTGGTCAGAGGGAGCAGACAAATGGGAACAGGCTTGCTGATGATGGTACCAAAATAATAGGTTGTCAACTTAGGTCAAGGAGGCACAGCAGGCATGTCGGGATCTTAGGGTTTAAATTTTCTGATTTCTGATACAGAACCATATTTTTTTCCAAAAGGATAGACAGTGGCATGTTTGGGTTTATGACTGTAAAACTCTGTCTCATAAATAGCATCCCATTTCTTACATACAATAATTCATTGTTCATCTATAAAGATGTTTTAGAAAACCAGCTGACAATCAGAGCACACAGGAGGCAACTTTGAAAACAGACAGTTTTGCACCTTTTAACAAGCCACATGACCCTGGGCACATCCCTTACCTTCTCTGAAACTATTTACCTCAGTGGTAAAAATGGGATAAAAATAGATATCCTGAACATCTGCTGTGAAGCCTGAATCATCACTAGAAAATATGTTGAACACAGTGCATTGCACACAGTAGGTGTTTGACATCATTTTCAGCAATTTTATGACAGAAGCTTTCCCTACAGACTCTGAATACCAGGAGAAGCAAAAAGATGAGGGCTTCAGGGCCCCAAAACACAAACTACAATGTGAGCAAGATTTTTCCCAACGGGTATTGATACCATCTGCCTGGAATGTCAGACACACTCATGGCATCAGCTGGCAAGCAGTGGCCCCGAGCAGATCCTGCTTCACTTTTTCTGTCTTGGGATCTTAGGAGATAATCATTATAGGAAGAACCTGGGATAATCCCACCCGCAGCTCACTGCAAGTCAACCAAGGGAAGGGATATGGAGGAATTCCAAAGGTGCTTGGTAGCTGAAGAGGAAAGAGGTGTAGAAATAGATACTGGGAAAGCCTCAAAAGACTCTGTCAGTTTCCCAGTCCTTCCCTAGCCTCTCCCTCCTTCCATGGACTCTCCCCACCCCTTCCCCCATGCCAAACACATAGACACACTGAGAATTAATTTGAGTCACACAAAGCCAGTCTTGTCACACTCCAGGCTGGGAAATGACAGGCTGCATTATCTGTGCCCAGCTATTCTTTTGTTGGCACTAACAGGAAGGCTTCCTACTATCTCTGCCGTCTCTCCTTATCTACAACCCCAGGCGGCAGCCTCAGCAGCCCCAGCAGGTGCCTCCAGCCTGACTCAGGATGGGCCCCTCCCCTGTTCAGGCAGTTTTGTTCCTAGAAGGACGTCTCACACCCAAGCTGCACAGGACTCTAGGAGTCAGGTCTTCTCCTTACTGGGGGCAGATAGCACTGGGAGGATGCAGAGAAGAGATGGCAACTCATACCTGGTGTCCCTGGCTTGATAAAAGGAGCCTGATCCCCAACTTTAAAGGAGGTTCTAGCCTGCTGGGGGCATCCCGACCCATCTTATAAGAGAAGTGTTGTCCTGAGGCTGTTTCTTAGCCTGTGAGTAAAACACAGCCTCTCTCCTCACTCCCTCTTTCCCAGCCACTACAGAGAGCCCCTCCCAACTCCCTTCAGTGAGAAGAGTCTGCAAAGATCCCACCCCTGCTCTATGCCTGTCCTTTCCCGCACTATGACAGACATTATCTTATGTAAAAACAAGGTAGGCATTTTTGTACCATAATAAAGCATTTCAACATCGATGTAATTATACATATTTTACATTTGGGAATAACGAAGAGTAAGGATGTTAACTAACATACCCAAAATCACAAGTTTAGCAAGCAGTAAGTGAGGATTTTAACTACATTTGCCTACCTGCAAAAACAACACTCTTTATTACAACAAACATAACAAACTGCCCTCTGGATGTAGACAAGAATGTGGGGTGGGCCAAATCCAGGGCAATCAGGTGATACCCCCCCCAATCTACCCCACATAAGGGCTCTTTGAATTAACAACAGCCTTAAGCTTCTGTGCCACCAGTCAGGTCTCACAGGGTCTGGGGAAGTCAACCTGTTGGCCCCAGGACACAAATAAATAAATGACTAAAATGCATGTCCCCCTGCCACAGTATAAAGCCACTGGTAGAAAATATCACCCAACCTGAGATTCATTTCACAGCCTACCTTGCACCCAGGGCAGCCACGTAGCTACTCTTGCCAATGGAATGTGAGCAGAAGTAGTGTCCTCACCGACCACGGACTGAGGTTTTTAAGACGTAAATTCACCATCTTCACCATTTCTCTCCCTTTCTGAAGGCAAAAAGTATAAACTCCAAGACGTGCTAGTGGTTCTCAACACTGGCTACACATAAGACACCGCTGAGCCTTTTTAAATCCCATTACAAGAGCCACACCGAAAACCAATTTAACCAGAATCTCTGGGGTGGAATCCTGGGATCAGTTGTTAAAGCTCCACAGGTGATTCACATGATCAGCCAAGAAGGGAACCACTGCCCTCGGGGGATGGTGAGTTGCAAGGTGGAAGAAACCTGGGTCTCTAAACAGTGCAAAGAGAAAACTCACTCGCTAACAATGAAGACGTACGTTTGACTGTAACAGGGAGAAATAAATTTCTACTATTTTAGGCTACTGATACTTTGGAAATGTATTTCTTACAGCGGCCAGTATTATTCCAACTAATGTAGTCCATTGGGATTCCAGATCTAATGGAATATTTTCATTTTTATTCCAAAGCAGACTGAAGTTGCTTTTTGCTGCCACTATTTCCTTTCCATGGGTAGGGCCCAATCCTTGATATCTGGGGACTAAAAGGCACTTTTCTGTGTCCATAGATCCATGGAATCAGGCCAACTGTGCTGAAACAGCAAACAAGCCACCATATTTCACATATAGAACAAATACCACTTCAAACATCTTGTCGTTTGTCACCCTGGTTTATCCTCTATCTTAGTCCATTCAGGTTTCAATAACAATAACATAAACTCACAAGAAAACAGAAATTTACTTCTTATAATTCAAGAGGCTGGAAAGTGCAAGATTAAGGTGCCAGTAGATTTAGTGTCTGGTGAGGGTTCGCTTTCTAATTCATAGATGGCCATCTTCTCACTGTGCCCTCACATAGTGAAAGGGGCAAGTAAGCTCCCTTGGGACTCTTTAATAAAGGCACCAAATCCTATTCTTGATAGTTGGGTCCTCATGAACTAATCATTCCCTTGAAGACCCTCCCTTTTAATACTGTTGCTTTGGGGATTCGATTTCAACATATGAATTTTGCAGTAACACAAAAACTCAGACCATTGCATGCTCATAAGATGTCTGAGAGGAGGACCTCCTCCTAAGTTACATGATAATATCATTTAAAGATATGGGAGAAATAATAACCCACAAAGGAAAACTAACTTTTCCAAAACTTATGTGGTCAATGAGTGGCAGAGCCCAAATCTAGAGATAATTTTGCGTATTCTGATTTTTCTAATTTTCCAAAGCAGAGTTCTTTTCAGCATACTCTGAAATTCTTACCCATTTGTTGGAGTCCCCAAGACAAAAGACAGGAACTAAGTTGCCCCGGGAGAAGATCCAAATATAAGAAAAGGAGACTGAGCCAGGTGAAAAACACTGGCTAAGCTTGGGGTGTGCCTCAAAACCCTGTACGGTGGCATCAGATCCTAGATATAAGGGGTAAGGATTGACCCCTTTTGGGGTCCCCTTATAGGGCTTATGAAGAGACCCTATATCCAGAAACAGGGCAGATCCACAAGTTCTCATGTAAGGGACACACTACATTAGACAAATTAATGTAACGTAAGGGACACAGCCTAGTCAGCAAGACTTAAATCCCTTATTGCAGCATCCTCTTCCCTTTACGAGCACGTATTGCTCTTTTCCAGTCTTCTGCTAAAATTTCAGTGTACCCTGAGCACTGAGTCCCTGCCACCCCAGGGTAATGAATTTCGGAAGTTTCTCACCCATTCCCCTCCCCACCCAGTAAGGAAGAGCAGGGAAAGCATAGGAAGGCTTGTTTAAAAAAAAAAAAAAAAAAAAAAAAAAAAAAAATCCTGCTAATTTCAATCCCAGAAGGTTGTCAAAAGCTGGGCTTGCATCCCACTTTGCCAGACTCCAATATAGTGCTGAGTGGGGATATGTGGCAAATAAAACAGGCCCAAGTTTGCATAAGAAGAAGCCTAGAAGTCATAGTCACGTCCCTGACAATATCACTGTGGCCCACACTCAATTGGGCTTAAGCAGCAGTGATACCCCAGTAGAGCTTATTTCCTTTAGCAATGCAGTCTGTTCACACTGCTTACTGACTGACCATGTCCTGTCCTCTAGACAGGTCACTGCAACCCAGAAAGTGCATTAGGAAGTACCTTCAAAGACTTTATCTAAATCATCTCCAGTCTCCCAGGCCCTGAATTAAAGGCAGCTTTCACAGGCCCACCACATTGCAAAACTATGATGGCACCATTCCCATCATAGTCTATATTAATGTCACCCCCTGGAGTTGGACAGTGCACAACTGGCATGGCAAAGCACTTTCAATCACAGCCCTGCCTCCTGCCCTCTGTTTGCAGGAAATTACACCTCGTCCAGCTGAATGCAAGATAACTCTGATAGGAATTTGCTGACTAGAATATCAGCTGGCAACACTAAATAAAAATCAGGCAGCAGCTTAAGAGAAGAGAACAGTCCCTTCCACTTGCCCTAGCATTTGATAACATCCTGAAATATATTATATTTAAATTGAGTTACTGGTTCATAACTGTTTCCCTCACCAGATTATAAGCTCCACAAGGTAAGGGATGCTATCTTATCCCAGCACCTGACACAAAGTCTGGCACATAGTAGATGCTCAGTATCTTTGTTGATGGATGGATGAGTGAGTGAGTAAATGCAGTCTTTTGTGAATGTTTTGACTTGGTATAGAATTATACCAAACACTGGTTTAGGCACTGGGAATGCAACAGTAAACAAGGCAGGCAAAAATCCCATTTCTGCCCTCATCGAGCTTACATTCCAGAAATTTAATGAGTAAAATAAATGAGTAAAAGTACTGAATAAATTTGGGCTTGAGGGAGCAGTATACAATAATAGTTGACACTTACTGAGTCCTAACCACATGCAAAAGTCTGGACTCTCATAATCTAGGCCATAGGGTGAACTAGTTGAGAGCGAAGCTGCAGAATCATACTGTTAGAGTTATCCCCAATTCTGCCATTTGCTAATTATGAATCTTTGGGTAAGTTATTTAGCCCCTCTTAGCCTCAACTTCCTCAGCTACCAAATGGGCACGATACAGTTATTGCGAGCACAAAATCATGTGGCTCCTGCAGAGACCATTTAAGCTGGTTCCTGGTACACACTAAGCACCCATAGGGAAATAGCTATTGTAACTATCCCATTTAACCCTCACATCAATAAACCCTATGAGACAAGTAACATCAGCATTTTGGTAATGCATAAACTGAGGCTTTAATAAAAAGTAAAAGACATTATCTACAGTTATACAGATGAGGACTGACCAGGCCAGATTCAAACCAAGCCTGTTCAGTTCCCGAATCCATGCTCTTGACTGCTAAAACTTGTGCAAAGACCAGCCTTGCCACAGTAACTGTCACAAGGAGCCTAGAGGGACTGTGGGAAGAGTCTCTGCCCAAAATATATCCCTACTAGCCCAGTACAGTGTTTATTGGCCTTTCAAGGTAAAACATCATTCCAAGTTCCTTTTATAAAGTAAGAACCCCTTTGACTAATACAGATGGCCAGCTACAAAAGGATCCCCAGAGAATGAAACTCTGAGGCTAATGATTTTATTCTAGGTTTTGTTTTATTTGGGGGGTTGGACTGGAGACCAACCTATCATCTGGGAAGATCAGGCTTGGGCAGAGCTGCACTGAGCTGGTAATATGGGGACTCCAAAGGAGAAGTGGTTACAGAAGGGAAAATTATCATAAGGATACAGCAGATTGTGGGGCATCATATTTTTGTACAATCTAGAGCAGAAGAAAAAGCAGGTAGAGATGGTGAGAAGGTGATACCACTGGAACACATATGTGGACAGACTCAGTGCAAATGCAGCCCTTCAGAATTGCCCCCCCATGATTCCTTAAACTAACTTATAAGGAGGAAAAAGGTAAGTTTTCTACCATACTATAAGCACAGACCATTCTAACCTTCCTCCTCTGGTATCACAGGATAGGGACCAAGAACACAGGAGAGATAGAGAGCAAGCTGGACCCAACCTCATCCCCACTGAAGAGGAAACATAGCTGACCCCAAACCTCTAAGAAAGCTGAACTGGAGTGGGTCAATGATTTCACTCCAGCATTGAGAGATGAGAAGAGACCAGAAGGAGGAGAAAGAGCGAAGAGGAGATAGAGAATGAAGGGAAGAGGGATCTCCCACCATCTCAGACCTAAGCAACAGACCAGGTGAAGTTTTCTTCTCCTGTTCCTTTGGATGCCCCTACCCCTAAACATTTTTCATATTACCCTTTCCAGAATCTGGAATGAAAACTCTACCCATAAAACAGCTCATCTACCCATTCCTTCCCACCAACCACCACAATGGGAGTCTCTCTGCTCTTAGATCACCCACCCATATTAAAAAATATCAATCACTATATTTCCAATAGACAGGGAAATAAACAAGATCTAGACCCTAGAGACAAAGAAGGAAGAATGGAATTGCTGAGGGAAAGAAAAAAGAGCAAAATGTGTACAGTTCACTGTTAAGGTTTATAAAACATTTTTAAGACTGACATCTGACCTCTGAAGGCTCTAGAATCCCTTTTTCAGGTTTATTTTCCTTTTTCAGGTTTGTTTCTTCAGGGGCTGAAGAAGTAAGAGGGAAAAAGTCCAAACATCAGTTTTGGGGTTTAGTCTGTTTGACAATTTTGCTCCAAGTAAAATTTCACTTTAATATCAATTGAGTGTTAAGATTTATCAGTAGTGCTTAAAAGTCCCTATTCCTTGGCTTATTCTAGAACAGCCATAAATGTTGTAGAGATTATGGATAGGTGAGTGGGTGGATGGGTAAGTGGGGTATAGGTAGATAAGTGGATGGATGGATGGATGAATAGAAAGATGGATGGGCGGATGGAGAGATAAAGAGGTAAACGGATGTAGGTGTAGGTGAATAAAAGGATGGATAGATGGGTGGATGAATGGGTGGATCTCCATATCCCAAAGAAAAATTTATTCTTTCCTTTCAGACAGTATATTTTTAAACAGTGGTCATTAGGAGTTGGCATATGGCATTGGAAATGGTACCATAACTAATTTAGCTTTCTATGTGACTAAAGTATATTTAGTCAGACCCACCAAACTCATATAAAGACTGCTTTCTCATCAAGCCACATTTTTCAGCCATTCTTTGATTTTCTTTGCACTCCATCCCCCAGATACCTCATTTTCTCCCACAGCAAATATTATATCTACTAGAAGAGAATTCCAGCATCCTCACCCCCAGCTCTGACCTCTGTCTTGACCTCCTATTCTGACCTCCTATGTTCGCTCCTGCAGTCTCATTTATGTTCATCTGGATGCCCCAGTATCACCTCAATCCCAACATGCCTATATAATTGTTGACATCTCCCTTCCCCATATCAATCCTGGTCCCTTATCTAAATCCTGCATTTCTAAAGACATAATATCTCCATTCTCCAAAGTTTTAATAATAAACCTAAAATCAGTTTTTATTATTTTCTTCTGTCCATATGTGATCAATCACTGTCATTTTATCTCACTATTGCAAAAGCCTTTTGAAAATGCTCCAACCTCTGATTTCTCCTCTTTACAATCAGTACTATGCACATACTTATTCATTCATTTATTCATTAATGCTATTCAAAGTATTCATGCCTCTACATGCTGGGAGTTGAGCTCTACAGTAGGGATTCAGAGATTAATAAAACACAATTGAGACCTGAATTATCTCAAAATCTCAGTAAATACTTTATAAAATAATACATTGACTATATCTGTCTCCTTCTCAAAACTTTTGGCAAGTCCTTTGTCTGGGGTCTATAATCATTGCCAAAAACTGGTTATATTCTTGATCTTGGAGGCTTGGTTTTGGTGCAAACTGAATTTAGTGCTTATAGAATAACTACTTTGAGTTCCAACCAGCCATATCAGAGCCTGGGCCCATACCCTATACGTTCTCTTCTCAGAGTTACGATGCTGAGACTTGGGCTGATAACAAGGGGCTCAAAGAAATAGCAGAATTGGCTAAAATTAAAATATTGGTGAGAAATCAGGTAGTCATCTGGAGCTAGGAATGCTGATGCTGAAACAGCATAAAAAAGAATACCAATAATAATAGTAAAAACAGTGTCTTAGAATATAAGAAATCAGGAAGCGCAACACCAAGTTAGCAGTGCTGACACTTCTAAACCACACTGGGAACAGACCTTAAAAGTATCAGAATGGCTCCTGGGAGGACCTCCATGATCTATCCTGTTTAGCATTCCCTCTGATGGGGACCTCAAAGGAAAATTCTCAATAAAACAATATTAATGATTTAAAAAGAAGAAAGGGATAAAAGGAAAAGAAGAAAGATGGTGGGGAGAAAGTTAACATTATACAAAGGCTCAGTAAACTACAGAGATAAACTGGGTCTTTTCAGATTAAGAAGAATTTCTATCTCTAAAAAAACTCACCCTCTCCCTGTCATTCTGATACTCAAATCCCAGAAATCTTCACTCTGAGGTCTACAGAGGGAAGGGAAAACAAAAGGAGACATAATAGAGAATGTGAGCCTGATAGGCTGAAGCTCCCTTCCCTCAATCATGGATTTTCAGCTGGGTTAGGGACTTTGGGGCAAGAAATTCTCTGAAGGCTGTGACTTATCCACAGAAAGCAGAAAGTGAGGTAGGTAGAAGCCAGCTCCAACAAATAGAAAATATACAGATGGGCAGCAGACACTGAGTGTATGCCCTTGCTGAACACAGCACAGAGGCCAGGCCCAGATAGGAATCATTGTCAATGATTTCAGTCATAAAAACCCAGAATGTTAAAACCAGAACATATCTTCACATTCTATCTCAGGAACCAGAAGCTGACAAACACAGGTGAGCAAGGACTGGAGCCTGATGGACCGCCTAAAACTCCAGGAACAGTCATTTCACTTTTTCTCACCCCTTACTGTCTTCTAAAAAGAAATTAATCTAACAGATTAATTTACATCATAGGCTTTAAAATTCCAACAGAGCCAAAAGGGTTGGGTTTGTTGGCCCTTTATCTCTTTCAGAGACAATCGGATGCTGCTAAATTTTTAACCCCCAGTCTTGAGAGAGAATGAAGACTCTCACTAAGGATATGGCTTCTGAGTACCTGAGGAGAAGAAAGGGCAGAAACAGAAGTGGATAGGTGCCCAAGGCTATTGGCTTTAGAGGAAAGTTTGAATCTCAACTCTGTCACATGCTTGGCTGCTTGATCTTTCTGATTCTCTTTTGTAAGCTGGGACTCACCTACCTTGCAGAACTGTTAAAAGGATTGACTAAAACAGTGTACCTCGGACAAGTATTGCTTCTTTTTCCATTCCTCTCCCTACTAGAATTGATATTTTTCCTTAAACCAGCTCTAGGCCGACATTCTAACTACCCTACTCTACTTAATTGTGGCCGCCTTTTTGCCTATCAAATGTTGACCAGCTCTGTCCAGTGACAGTGAAGGAAGCAGATTTGGATTTACTTTTCCTTTCCAGCTACAATTCTTGGGAATTTTAAGGGTTGTGGAGGGAAAAGCTTTGTATCATCTGAGTTAATAATGGAACCAGTGATAGAGGATTCTGCAGCCAACAGACTACCACTTTGGTCATTAGTCCTTGCTGCTGGAAGGTGCTTCTTCTCTCAACCCAATACTCTATTCTTGGATATACCTCAACCACTGTCCAGGAAATCTGAGTTCTGGTCTATACTCTGCCATTTACCCGCTAGATTATCATGGGCAGCTAATTTATCCTCTTAGAACTTCATTTTCCAATGTGTAGACATGCTTTGGATAATAAACATGCTTGACCCACCACAGAAAGTAGTCATAAAGATCACAACAGATTTAAAAGCTAAAAATGCTTTACAAGTGTAAAACCTTATTGACGTTATTTTTATCTGGATAGCTTCAAGAAATTAATGGAAAGTATTTGAGAGGAACGTGCCAACTTCAAGAAGAGGCTGCCCCTATGAACTGAAAGAATAGAAAGAAAGGAGGGAATGAAGAAGGAAGCAAAGAAGAAAGCAGGAAGCAAGAAGGGAGGAAGGGAGGGAGGGAGGGAGGAAAGAAGGAAGGGGGGGCAGACGGAGGCAGGCAGGCAGACTAGGCAAATTCTACCCCGTGTGCTGACAAGCTGCTCTGTTTCTACATGTGCTTGGAAGAGTTGGGAGGATCAGAGAAAATTCGTATATTTACAAGCTAAGCAAAGAGAAAAATGCCATCATAAAAATTGAGGGAGAGGGAGGGATAGATAATACAATAAAGCAATACAGAGTGTCCTATAACCGCAGAAACAATAACAACGCTAAAACAGAAATAGCTTATTAAGTAAAGACAACAGTAAATCTGTCAGAACAGCCCATAGAAACTCTCTTCTTATGATAGTAAAAAGCCTCTACCGGGCCTATTGTCTTATACTTTCATTAAACTACAGTTTTATAAGCTAAATTATTGCCAGTTCTTGCTCAATTCCCAGAATGAAATCTAGTTAAACTCTTAATTTGGGAGATATCTCATTTGCAATTGACAGGCACTTAATAGACAGTTCCCAAAGCCTGACTTGACTTAGGAAAACAGGGAACCGAGGCATAGAAGTGCTGAGCCCAATAATTTGGGTTTCGGATGTTATCCAGATGTGACTGGTTGTGACTGTACAGAGGGGACTGTCCAGGCCACTCTCTGAGACTCCCCAGGCACTTTCTGACAAAGCCGGAGTGGAACAAGGAAGCGGATGTTTCCCTTCTTCAGCTAAGAGGGAGTTCACAACTCAAGGGACGGTAAAGTTCAAACCAGACAACTCTACTCCCTCATCAGCAAACTAGGTCTGTAGTCCTGGCAAGTCTCCACACCCACCCACCACCGTATGTACCAAGCAGCCGGTAGCTGAGGAATGCGAGCATGCTTTTGCTTGTTCAGCACTGGTTCTAAACCACTTACCTTACCCAATCCCTGGATTAATTGGCTCCCAATTCTCT
This sequence comes from Cebus imitator, assembly GCF_001604975.1. NCBI lineage: Eukaryota > Metazoa > Chordata > Mammalia > Primates > Cebidae > Cebus > Cebus imitator. The sequence goes on from NW_016107524.1 coordinate 2,200,106, forward strand.
TTGCTTCTAAAGGGATTGATTTTTTGCTTTGTCTGTTTCCAACTTTTACTAACATCATGGTTCTCCACTACCATATCCTGAGATTCTCCATCCAGCAAGCCTGCCTGCAGCTGCCAGCCTCCCAAGCCAATGCAACCCCAGGGGCCTCTGCTGGGCTCTGTTTTTTGAGAGACCAGTCCTCTCCCTCCTAGGATCATGCAGGTCAATAAGCATGGACTTGACATTGACTGCTGCACACGGAACTATTAATGGACAGGGATGCGGGCACTGAAAGGTACACATGCTGCCCCAGGCCCTTAGTGTGATGAAGAATTAGGTATTGGGTAAGTGAACGTAAGGAGTGCACTTTGGATAAAGTTATCTAAGTACCTGTTTGGCTATGACTGTCTGGATTTTCTCTGGTGTCCGGTGGACAAGTATTTTTATGGCAGTATCTCAGAAAAGCATTCTTGTTTTCAGTGCCACCTACATAACCAGTTTTATAAATGAAATTATTTCTACTACTTGAAAACTGCCAAACATTACCTAAAGACTCGATAGAGCCATGGTATTTTTTATACAGCTTAGCACCCACACACAATAGCCACCCACCTCTCTTCCACTCATTCAAACCCCAGCCCACTCCCACTTCTCCCAGCCCCCTACCTCACCCACATACACCAACCAAATAAATATCCTTCCCAGGCTCCATCTCCAAAACTGCAGGCCTGATTCAAGCTTTTCCCTCTACCTGAAATGATCTCTTGCACAAAGCAAACTTCTCCCAGCCTTCACAACCTTGATCAAGTCTCACCTCTTCCATGCAGCCTTCCTTGGTTCCACCATGTTTGAAGTAATCTCACATCCCTGGTATGCCAAGGCACCATGATTCTATTCCCATTAAAGCATTTATCCTTCTCTACCTAGCATAAATGGGAGAATTACTGAGAAAGAAACTGGTATGAACATTGTTTTCCCTATATCCACCTGAGAATAAGGGGGCTAACAATGTTTTCTTTCCAAGATTCAAGCTGATTTTTACAAACACCAACATGCACATGCACACACACACACACACACACACACACACACACACACACAGATTCAGGAGGGAAGTGATTTAAGTTTCAGGCCCATTAAGGAAGACTGAGGTCAAGTGGCTGCGGGAGAAGCATGGACATGGACACGAGTGCTGTGAGGAGAAAGGGAGAAGCCAACAGAGGTGAGGGGAGTTGAACTTCTTTCGAGACAGAGGTTAAGGCAAGATTCTAGTGCCTTCACTCAGAGGCAGTGCCCTGGATGGGTGGGATAGGAGATTGGGGGCTGTTGGATGGCAGTCTGTAGTCACTGGGGGGAGGCATAAGAGACACATCTCTGTGACTTCCCCCAGAGCATCACGACTGGGAGACAGAGAGACAGGATCACTCTCTATATGGCCACTGTGTAGACAAGAGGACAATTGTGAAAATGAAAACACCATGGACCAAGGATCTGGCTCCTCCCCAGTCTGGGGTACCAGGTAAGCCCTGGACTCTTCCATCTCACAGAGTCAGGGAGGAAACCCTAATAATGACTAAGATTTAATTTCCCATCAAACAGGTAGATGGAGACTCAAAGCAGATACACTTTGATCTATTAAAGAATTATGGCATGGATTGTATGAAAAATTAAATCCTGCTACATTGGTGTTCAATCACTCATGGGTATGTTTGCCTTCCCCACTGGATTGGAAACCTCTAGAATCAATCGTCTTCTCCTCCCTCATCGGACGCTTCCCTATCCTGCCTCAAGTTTTCCTAGTCTGCATTATTGAAAGTCCCCCTCACCCCAGGTCACAAAATAAAAACTAAAGGAAATGGTGCAATTTCACTGGTTGCAAGCCACAACCAGAAAAGGCGAGTGGGGAGGTCATCTTCCATAAATCGAAAAGCAGACAGAGGCAGCTGGGGAGCCAGGCTGCTGCTTTGTTTTTGCAACTCTTTCCATTGCAGTGCCCTTTATATATGCAACCCGGGTGAAATGCATCATAAAAGGTGACATTTTATCACAGCAGTTTGTAAATTTTACAGAAGCAGGCTCCCTGTAAATCACCCAGCTTATTCCCTCACTGACTTTATTACAGCAAATCCAGTCATGGATAAACTGTATGCCAGTTTACTTGTAATTTATCTTTTTTATTCAAGCTGAACTGAGTCCTTTTAATATTCTTCTCTCTTCTAATGATAAGGCATAATGATAACCTTATTTTCTATTCAGACAGCTTTAAGGACTCTCATTTCTCTAGAAATGCAGCTCCTATTCAGGGCCTCTTTTCTCCCAGAGCCTTTTAGAATTTGTTTGTTGTGTCAGAAAATGAGCGTACCTCCCTGCACCAAGTCTTTTAACTCCCTAGAACTTAACAGTTATTTTTATTCATTTTCCTACAGCCTTCTTTTTCATGGTACCAGCCTTTTCCCTCCTACAACAGCTGTGCCCACCTAGCCAATTCCCAGAGTCCCCTCCTCCAGATCAGCCATTTAGGGATCAACAGCTACATGGAATTGCTCACCCACCCACCCCGCTGTGCTGCCCAATACGTACGGCTACTGAGCACCCAAAATGCGCCTAGTTCAAATTGAGATGTACCGTATGTGCAAAACATACCCTAGATCACAAAGATTTTTATATCAATTACATGTCAACATAATAATAATTTAGATTAAAGAATAATTTGGTTAAAAAAATACTAAAATTAATTGTACCTGTTTCTTTTTACTTTTCAATGTGGCTACTAGAAAACTTAAAAATGATATTTGTGACTTGTATTGTGGACTATTGGACTGTGCTGCTCTGGGCACCTCCTATCGCCTTGCTACGTGAAGACTCACTTTCTTCAGGGAGTTTTCTCTGACCTCTCTCATCACAATGTTCTCTTCCTCCTTAGGCTTCCATTTCACTTACAATGAAATCTCACAGTTTAGCAGGTGATGGTTACTTTTGCCATTCCATACCCACAGGTTTCTCTGTATAGACCCGTGAGAGCAGGGAGAGTATTTTATAGTGACTTGAATTCCCCTTAGCACTTTTGATAGTTCTTGGTGCACAGTGAGGTGCTCAGAAGAAGGGCAGATGAATGGGTGTGAAAGGAACAAACAATTCTTGAACCTCACTGGCAGAGCGCCAGGACCTACTGATCAGGATCACAGCTATCTACTAGATTACAGTCTTCTTGAAATGAGGGTGCCTCTTCTGATGTCTTCAAATCCCTATGCGGCCTGAGTGCTACAAACAAATAAGTGTTTGAGTGTGTACTAAACTGACTGAGATCCTGTTGTACCAGGGGACAAGACAAGGGGTTTTCATCAGCCCAAAGAAGGAAGAGCAGACCCAGAAATGGGCTCCCTGCTGGGTAGCAGCCACAGCCACAGTTGACTAATATTACAATTGCTGTCTCCCTTCTCTAGACCATTGTGTAAGCCTCCGCCTGAAACTATATTCCTAGAATATAATGCTTTGATCACCTCCTTGCCTCATTCAAGAATCTGCTTCAGATCCTTTTTTGCTATGGGACAGTGTTTGAGTCCTTTATTTTTTTTTTAACTTTTATTTTAGGTTTGGGGGCACATATGAAGGTTTGTTACATAGGTAAACACATGTCACGGGGGATTGTTGTACATATTATTTCATCACTCAGTACCCAATAGATATCTTCTCTGTTCCTCTCCCTCCTCCCACCCTCTTCACTCAAGTAGACCCCAGCATCTGTTGTTTGCTTCTTTATATTATACCAGGAGACTTGCATCTAAAGATAATCACCTCCAACTTCATCTATGTTCTTGCAAAAGACATAACCTCATTCATTTTTATGGCTATATAGTATTCAATGGTGCTACCATATTTTCTTTATCCAGTCCGTCATTGATGGGCATTTAAATTGATTGTATGTCGTTCCTATTGTAAATAGTGCTGCAGTGAACATTCACAGGCACGTGTCTTTATGGTAAAATGCTTTATAGTCTTCTGGGTATATACCCAGTAATGGGATTGCTGGGTCAAATGGTAGTTCTACTTTTAGCTCTTTGAGGAATTGCCATACTGCCTTCCACGATGTTTAAACTAATTTATACTCCCACCAATAGGGGGAGTTCCCTTTTCTCCACAAACTTGTCAGCATCTGCCTTTTTTTGACTTTCTAAAGTAGCCATTCTGACTGCTGTGAAATAATATCTCATTGTGGTTTTGATTTGCATTTCTCTAATGATCAGTGATATTGAGCTTTTTTCAAGTGATTGTTGGCCGTATGTGTATCTTCTTTTGAGAAGTGTCTGTTCTTGTCCTTTACCCACTTTTTAATGGGGTTTTCTCTTGTAAATTTATTTAAGTTTCTTATAGATGCTGGAGATTAGACATTTGTCAGATGCAGTGTTTGCATATATTTTCTCCCATTCTGTAGGTCGTCTGTTTACTCTCTTGAAAGCTTCTGTTCTGAGTCCTTTAATGCGCCAATCTGCCTCCCCACCCTCATCTTGTACTCCACAGGACATTCCTTCCAATTAGACTCCCATCTGTTCTACAGATCATTCCGGATGTGTCCAGGATGATCTTCCTTCCTGTATCAGCCTCTCCTTTCCTCTCTGCCCACCTGACTTCTACCTGCGCTAAAGACTTGGTTGAAATCAAGCTTGGGAGCTTCTCTGTGAATCTTCCCGACTCCTCCAGCCCACTCCAATCTTCCCATCCCTGAGCACCTAAAATCCCATTTGTAGTCACCACCAAGTTCAATGTACTGACATGGTGTTTCTCCAGCCAGATGACAAGCCACCCATCTGCAGGAACCATAGCTCATAAACTCTTGCAGAGTGCTAGACATATTGTAATGCTGAGTCAATTTAAGCCAAACTGAATTAAGCCAGTTAAAACAGTACCACCCCGAACATGATAATGTCTAGTGTCACCACATGACTGATAAGGAAGAAAGTAAGCCCTCAAAGTGGGCACAAACAAATGCAGCAACTTCGAAAGGAAGAAAGGAAGACAATCTGTCTTGCATCCAAGGATGAAATAAGCGAGGGCTAAACAAGGAGCCACGCTTACAGGATGTGGTGATTTTGTGGTTAGGATGAGTTTTTTAGGGCCAAGCAAACCCAACAGAGTGTTAGGAAATTAAACCTGTGAGGAGTCAAATAAATTACCTAACCCAACTTCTCATGTTACAGGTGTGAGAACAGTGGCCTAAGAAAGGGGAAATGATCTGCCCAGGGAAGCAGGAATAAGTGGTGACAAGGTTCAGCTTTGATTGCCGGCCTGGTATGAGGGTGTTTTTCCTTCTACACACAAGGTTCCCAAACCTTGATCAAAGAACAAGCTGTATCAATACCACCCGGAAAGCTTTTCTAAAAATAAACACTGTAGGTGCCCATTTACAGAAATTTAGAATCACCAGGGTGATGCTGGGAATCTGCATTTTTATAAAGCTTCCCAAGTGGGTCTGACACATTTCTAGGCAGAGTCAGTGGCTACCACACCGTTCTTGGTAGAGCCTCCATGGAGTTGATGGCCCAGGGAGTTGATGCCCTTTTAGGGATCCCCTGGTGTATGAAAGGGGGAATCAGAAGATGAACACGTGAAATAATCTCCTCCCCATGGCTTACTGGCCAGACCCTGCCCTGCTGAGATCACACAGAGGCTGTGGGTGTGGTCAGGGGAAGGTATGACTGGGAAAAGGAGTAGAGACGGAAGGAGGCCAAGGGAGAGGGGTGGTACTTCTGTCCAACCCCAAGAGGTTCTTATTTCCTGATATTCACTGCCTACCTGTATATGCCATTTGGTTAAAAGCTAAACAACCCAGCCAGGTGCAGTGGCTCACATCTGGAAACCCTGCACGGTGGGAGGCCAAGGCAGGCAGATCACTTGAGGTCAGGAGTCCAAGACCAGTCTGGCCAACATGGTGAAACCCTGTCTCTACTAAAAAAATTTTANAAACCCTGTCTCTACTAAAAATTTTAAAATTACCCGGGTGTGGTGGTGGGGGCCTATAATTCCAGCTACTGGGGAGGCTGAGGCAGGAGAATGGCTTCAAGCCAGGAGGCGGAGGTTGCAGTGAGCCGAGATACGGCCACTGAACTCCATTCTGGGCAACAGAGCAAGACTCCATCTCAAAATAGAAAAACTAAACAACGCAATCAAGAGAGTAATGAGTAAAATATTGAGAAAAGACTTTAAAAGGTATTAGGTTCTGAAAATTACAGAGGATAAAGTTGTCTGGATAATTTGGAGAAAATTACAAACTGGGTGAAAAGTTCTGTGAACTTTCAGGCACCCTTCCATGTATGAGATATCTTGCCTTGCAAGGGGCCTCCCAGCAACTAGAGCCAAGTTGACCACATGCATACCCTCGATTGCCTGCTCCACAGCGTACCTCAGCTGAAAGCACTGCCTGGTTGGTTAGAGTCCATGGTCTCAGGGTGTTAGTTCAAGTTCTTAGTCAGAGACCTGAAATACCAGGCTTGAACTTAGTGCTATGGGCAAACTTGGGATTTGGAATGAAGGAAAATGAATGTCAATCCCAGCTCTCTAGCTTGTTTTACACAGTCATTTATCCTGTCTAAAATCAGTTTTTATAGCCACAAAATGGAAAAAGAAAAAACTTCTACTTCTCATGTGAAGATTAAGTAACTTAATATGCTCAGAAAACATCCGTTGTTTTTCTGGATTCTAATTCTAGGGAAATCTCATTTGCAGAGGTTCACATGCATGCACACATATCCACACACATCTTGATCACTAAAAATTATCTAGACCCCCGCTTCTTAAAGAGGAATCTGTGGGCCAGCAGCATAACCGTTACTTGGGAGCTTGTTAGGAATACAAATTCTCAGGTCTCCTTCTCAGACCTACTGAATCAGGGTCCCAGAGAAGCCATTCTCTAGAAGTCTGATTAAAGCTGGAAGTGTGACATAAGTAAAGATTCTGGGGGAATGTTTTAATCCTGGACTTAGAGAACCAGACTAGTATCTACAGCCCTGGCCTTTTCAGAATCCTGTTTCAATCTAAGGAGGTTTTGAGGAGTTGAGTCACTAGGCTATCCAGGACACAGACCAGTGTGATTCACCCTATTCTCAATTGCAATGTGACATTAAAATAGGTGAGTTCTGGGCCTCAGGGATGCTAGTCTCCTTGTACAGAAATCAGATCACATTCTCTTCTTGGCAGAGGACAGATTTCAAATTTTAACATAAGCTCAAATAGGAAGATGTACTTAGCCTACAACTGGAAAGAATGGATGTCTGATTGATGATGAAACATGGGGAAGATTCAGAAAGGCAGAAAGGAGATGCAGGAGGACACTCCAAGAGTAGGAGAAAGAGTGAGCAAAGGCCATGAAGGGAGACTGTACGATGAGAAAAAGCCAGCAATGAGAAAATCAGTTATGTCCAAGTGGAGGATTAGAAATGGAGAACTGTAGAAAGGGACAAGAAGTTAAGGGCCTTGAATGCCAAGCTCAGAAGTTTAGAGTTTATCCTGTAAGTCATGAGCGGTCTCAAATGTTTACATGCTTTTGGTTTGTGATCATTTATTTGTTTATGGAAAAGATGTTGCCCACATGTATGTTGGAAAATAATCCTCCATGAGTCTGGCTTGTCTGCAAATCCCAAGCTATCTCTTCCAAGAATAGCAAACAACCTTGGAAACTAGAGATGATATATTTCTTCAGGTCAGAGGAAGGAATTGTCTCCTGACCAATGTACGAAAGCTTAAAGACCCTTCCCCAGAGATATTCCAGAGTAGTAAAGATAAAGACTTCTCCTACCACAACCTGGAAAAGATTGACTTACTTCTTAAAGATAAGGTCTTTACTAAGAAATGATCATGGGCACGTTGCCAACTCAGAAATGAAGGATGGGCAGGTTGTCAATGCCCAAATATAAGATTAGAACTTCCTAATTTGAGGCTTCCTCTCCTGTAATGCACCCCACTGCACATATAGCTACAATCTTGTCTTCATCATGTCACCTGTGGATGTGGGGCTTGGAGAACTAGTGCTAAGAAATTACCTTGGCCACAGCTTTTGCTGTACATATGACTCTTTTTCTCTGACTCAGAGATCTTCTGCAGTGTGTGTGTGTGTGTGTGTGTGTGTGTGTGTACAACACACTGTGGCTGGCTAAATTATTAGCTTTCGTGTAGAGTAAAATCCCAGACCCTTCGCACTTTCTGATTTAATAATATAGTGGGCTTAAAATAGTTAAACAAAAAACACAATGTTGTTGACCTAGAGTAGAAAAAATATATAATGTCACTGTTCAGCAAACCAAATATGAAAAGATTTAACGCTCTTTTACAGGCAGTGACTAAACTCCCTGGCCTTTGTTCTCATCTGGCCAAAAAACCTTCTTATTAAGGGCTGAAGAATTTCTTATTACTATAGCACAAGTCTAAGTAGTCCAGCTCTGTGCAGAGATATAAGCCCAACGGACTTTGTCAGCATGAGGAAAGTGGCAAGAATTTTTTAAAGTGTGAATTAGAAGATTTAGTATGACATGGAACAGTGGGAATGGGCATTAAGATAACTAGAGCTTCAGAGATGCAATCCATTTAGAAATGCAGTCTTAACTTAAAGAATTCTATGAGAAGATGCTGAAAAGTCTCCTTAATTAATAATAAAGTCCGTCATTCAATAAAGAAACTATTCTAAGGCAATTCAGCGTGGAATGTGAACTGCAATAAACACAGACAAGAAATTAAAAAGCAAAGTGTTGAAAGAAGAGAAGCTGAATAGAAACCAGGAATGGCTAGCATTTTTCCAATTCTTATTAAGGAGAGATGAGGTAATAAAAAATCATACTATAAAATGATGGTAGTTCTGCCCATAAGTTATATTTAACTCCTCTGTAAGTTATATATCCACTCCGTAGTGTGGGCTTAGTCATCCAAAATGAATCTTTTTATTATCTTTAACAAATTCTGAGGGAAAAGTACTCTCTACCTATTGTAAGAAAAAGTTCCTGAGGCACACTGGCAGACCTAACCATCTCAGGAGTTAGCACTGAACTAACCACAAGAAGTCATAGGGTTATAAGAACATGATACTATACTTATAGCCCATCATTCTGGATCTGCCACTCAGCCTGTTCTATCCAAAGGCACCAAGCCACCTCCCTCCATAGGATAAAAACCTACCTGACGGAGTCTCCTTCACAACCCTAACAACCTCTCCCCCTTCATTCTCATCTCAAATCCTCAGAGTACCACCCACCGCATAGCCCACACACACAGCAGAAAGCAGAGCCAGTTCACCATATGCTTTTCATCTTCATCCCAAGTTTTTATAACTCCCCCAGGAAAGCTTTGTATTAGCTCACCAAATGTAATGCCTGCCTCCTCCCACCTTTTAGGAAAGGGAACTACTGAAAAGCATCAACATTCAGATCTTCTCTAGGGAAAATGTCAATATGAGAAAAAGTCTGCTCTCCTCCTAGAGATATTCCAGCGAGGGCAGATGGCGTCCCCAGCTCCACTCGGTTCCCAAGAACAGCACTAGCCATGTGTACTAAGAGTGACTGGAAAGGGCTCTTGATTGGGAATCAAAAGAATTGCATTCTAAAATGGCTCTGCTGCAAACTCACTTTCAACCTTTGGCAAGCCATTTGACTTCTCTGGGCCTCAGTTCCAACTGCACAGTAAGGATATTTTGTCAAGACCCCTGACAGCTTTAAAAAGCTACACTTGCATGAGTAAGAGGATTAAGTAATGATTTACATAAAAAAAAAGGAAAAGCACCAAAAAGATACCCACTGTCCCCAAATAATAATAGAATATTAAACCTAACACAAATATAGTACTGTATGGTTTTCTTTTCCCTTTCTCATACCCTTTGTCCGTTTGATACTCACAACTAAACAAACTAAAGGAAACACTTTTTACGTACACATATTCCAAGTGGAAAAAAAAAATCACAATGCTTGTCAATGGCAGAGCTGGCATCAAAATTAAGTTTGTGAACTCCCAGCTCAAGACACTTTCTCTACATCATAGGGGCTGCTCTCAAGATCTAAGGAAGGGGAGCAGTAGAGGCCATATCATTTTGCTTCAATGTGCCTCAAATATGAGCCATTCTTTATGGTTTTCTACTCTACCAAAATGGCAGCTCTCACAGCTCTTAGTCTATTCACAGCACAGGGGACATGCTCTTTTTTCTAATGAAAAGGAAGCAAAAGATTCACTTTGAAGTTTTCTGGATGCCATCTTAAGGACCATTCTTGCAAATCCATTTGTATAACTGGAGGACTCACAAATATGAAGCATTTCTGACATCTTGAAACCCCTACAATCAATTTCTCAAAAAAGAAAAATTATTTACATCTAAAGTACACAAAAATTAGTCAATATAATTCCAAATACTGATGATATAACTTCAGTTCCACTCATGAAATGCTATATCTGGATTTCCTTTTTCAGAATTCAAATCACTCTTTCTAAGCTCACCAAATTCTATTTTACATGCTTTAAAATGAAATCAGTAATTCTTTCATGTTTCAACCCCCCTAATTGACTCTTTTAGTCATATGCTACTTTTTTAAAAAAAGTATAAAAGAAATTTATTTTAACTCTGTGACCAAAAAAAGTTTGATTTGAAAAACAATGCAAAGCTATTTTACCTAATGGAGTGAGGGGAAGTGCTGTTAGTAATTTACAGGAATAAAACCCATTCAACTGTAAGGTGAATTGGACTTCTTAAATCTACATAGCTTTGGTACAATTTTTGACAAAGTAGAATAAAAACTCTAAAATGGTACTACATTTTCAAGTCTCTAATTACATGATGTAGTTACCTAATTACACATTGTTAGTACCCGATTATATAGATCTACACTAATTTTGTAATTGTGCTTAATTACACTAATTAAGTCAGTAACCCACAAAAAAATACAAAGAATTCTTATGAAGAAAATCCTTAATAAACTGGATTATATTCAATACTTAGCAAGAAATAACCTTTAAAAGCAAAAATATTTCACACATTTTGTCACACTCACAACTTCTTAACCTGAAACTACTGCCTAAGTATGACTCTACATGATCCATTCTCAGTGTAGACTGAGTCATAGGACAAGAGAAACTGACTTAGAGCAATAAAAAGAAATTTTGAGATCTACTCTCTCTCTTTACAATAAGTGAAATTGAGCCCCTAAAGGCTATCTAACCTGTCCAAATTTGCACAACTAGTGAATGGTGGAACTGGAGTAGGAACTCCATTTTCTAAATTCCCAATCTATTGTCCTTTACCTACATCAGGTCTTCATGCAGGAAACCAAGGATGCCTCAGAGACAAGGGCCATTAAAGATATTAATCTGAATGTATCCGGTCCAAGATCCTGCTTTCTCTGTTTAACTTGGTGTTATCTATCTGGAACTGCGTTTAACAGCCCAAATTCCAAACAGCCTTAACTAGATAGGGATTTTTTATTTTCTTCACGTAACATAAGGGCAGAGATGACAGATGAGAGCTCCACAAAGGTTATCTAGGACCTGGGTACTTCCAGCTTTCTGCCCTGCCATTCTTAGGATACAAACCTTATCCTCATTCTTAGAATGGCTGCAAGATCTCCATCCATGATGTCTGCATTCCAGGTGGCAGGAAGAAGTAAAGGGATGGTGCTTAAATTAAGAAAGTAGAGTTTTCCTAGAAACTCTCAGCATATTTCCCATGAGCCAGATTTCCCATACTACTAGCTGCAAGCTAGGCTGGGAAATCAAGTTCTTTAGCTAGACACATGCCACTGAGCACAAACTGATGCTCTGTTAGTAAAAAAGAAAGAGAGAATAAGTATTTCCAGGAAACCAACAGTGTCTGCCACAGCTAGTCTGTCCTTAGGGGTGTCAGAGATAAAGATAGGAAATAAGGAGGTGCTGGGCAGATCATCTGAGGTCAGGAGTTCGAGGCCAGACTGGCCCACATGGTGAAACACTGTCTCTACTAAAAATACAAAAATTAGCCAGGTGTGGTGGTAGGCACCTGTAATTTCAGCTACTCAGAAGTCTGAGGCAGGAGAATGGCTTGAACCTGGGAGTCAGAGGTTGCAGTGAGCCGAGATCACACCACTGTACTCCGGCTTGGGCGACAGAGCAAGACTCCGTCTCAAAAAAAAAAAAAGATGTGCCAGCCATGGTATAATGGAAAAGATACCTTGTTGGGAATCAGACAAGCTGCTCCTCAATTTCTTCACCTAAAAAATAAAACAGTTGGACAAGAGGAGTTGTATCCAAACTTTTTAAGCAAGAGAGCACATCTTTCTATAAAATAGATCAAAGCAGAGCTGCTGCTCTCTTGCTGAAGCTGGGTGGGGAAGCAGACAGGATAGCTGAGGTGGACACTGCCATGTGCTACTCAGATCCCCTCTTAAGGGAGGACTTATTGCCACAGCTTCTGGGGCTGAAGACAGCCAACAGCCTTCAGCCACCAGCCCTCCAGAGATTGCCTCAGCTGCTGAGAGCCCCTCAATCAAAATTATACTCACTTCTCTGGGTGGCCCCCATTCAAAGACTGATCAAACACAACCATTTGGCATTAATGGTCCAGCTAACTTGGTTCAATCTGGCCCGACACAGGACAACTATGGAAGACTATCCTAGCTCCAGACTCCTGTTCAGTAGACAGATACTGGTATGGGGCTGCAACACCCTTCAGTCTCTCTTGTACCCATATGCTCAACAGCCCCTGGCTAGGCTAAACCCTGACTCTCTATAGAACCCAGTGTGAAAATCATCAAATCATTTCTTCAAGACTTCAAACACAACAGGACAATGCTCCAAATCAAACTGGGGAAGACTGAAGTATTAAAGACATTCAGGGAGAACTGGGAGCTGAGAGGTTTTCCCAAAAAGTCCAGAAGGGCTTTTTGGGAAAGGTGAATTAAAGCAAAGAAATGCAAGAGCAAAAAATGAAAGCTATCTGTGGGATAAAACGTGAAAAGACAACCATCACCACTTCAGTAAATCCTGGTATTAGCAGAGTACTTTAGTAGCATGAAATACTTTCACATACATTCATCAATTTCACAAATTCTGGAGAGAAAATATAGTGGCCTCTTGCCATGTGTTCTGTTTTCTTTTATGTTTGGCCATCTATTGATCCCAAAATCTTCCTGTTGAGGGGAATTCCTTTCTTTGGGAGTCTCCAGAGAAACTGTAGAGACTACAAGGATAGACTTGTTTCTTCCAGCCTTCACCAACACAGGCTCAGCATAGGGCCTGGATGCTACAATTGGATGCTCCTTCCTGGAAGCTTTGGGTCTGCAGGAAGGGGACCCACAGACACAGAAGCAATTAACAATAATTCAGGGGCAGCAGTGGAGCAAGGAGGTATTTGATACCTGTTTTACAGATCAGAACAATGGGGCCCAGAAAGACTGACATTTTTCAGGACCCCACAACCAGCACATGGCTGTGCTGGGACTAAGACCACTGCTTTTTCCAAGACACACACCTTCTAGAACTACCAGCAATATCATATGACTATGTCACTTGACGTGAAATTGTCACTTTAGTGACTTCTATGATTTTTCTTCTGAAAAATGAACATCTTTTTGGTTATGAGTTCTTCCGACAGATTTAAACTAGAATATGATTCTATTAAAAATGAACACTGTCAGGAACATATGTGAGATAATTTATTTGCTGATTAGCAGTCTATTGCCTCTCATACTTACCGAGCCTCCAGGGAAGGCTTCTCCAGGAAGGATAGAGTCTTTGGGAGGCCTTTGCTGTAATTATATTGCATCATGCATGTTCCTGACCTCACTGTCTTCTTTGGAGAGGACAATAAGGCAAGTCTTGATGGAAATCTCTGTTCTGATCAGCCAGAGAAAGAGTCATAGCTTGGGACTCCTGGCCTTTGTTGCATGGCACAAGTTGGGCATTAAAATTGGCCTTTCCAAGAAATAAGCCCATTTGTCCCCACTCCTGGCCAAAAGAAAATTGCAGGCCAGGGTGCAGCATGAGGCTGGGGGAGGAAAGACAGTCATAGACAGAAAGTGGTCGACTTTCCCAAGGATCGTGGTACCCTTCTTCTGGGTGTTTGAGGGCAGAAAAGTTCCTTTGAATACAGAATCTTAAGGATTCAAGTCCTCTCCAAAACCAAAACTACCCTTTCCTGACTTGACTCCATCCTTGTGAACAGCTTCCCAACTAGATCTTAGCAGCACTAGAAACTCACCAAGGCAACCCTATCCCACCCTTCTCTGTCCTTCAGAAAGTTCTGCTTATATTTATCCCAAATCTATCTTCCCATGGTTTCCAAAAATTTGGGCCAAAATAACCCAGTTATGTTATCGACATAAAAATTAAATGTCATTCCATATACAATGCCTCTTTTCATATTAGGGGAATCCTTTCCCCTACCTGTACCTAAAGATCTGCGGTTTGTCCATAAAACCCAGGGCAAGCCCCTCCAGGAATCTGGTGACCCTATTAACCACCAATAGCACCACCAAGCTGTGTTCCTGGTGTTCTTTGTCATACAGCCATCTTGGTACATACATCAGCCTGCATTAAAAACTGTTGTTCTCCTCTAGACTATGAGCTCATTGAGGGTAGGGTCTGTTTCTTTCCTATTGGTATCCCTGGCATATGGCATACAAATAAGTAAATGTCACATTAAAAAAAAAGACTCTTTGAAATAATGAATAATAAAGGTCACCTCTGAGATGTCTTCACGCTCTGTACACAGCACGTCTGGTGTTGAATTTTCCCATTGCCACAGCCACCCTATGGGGGCAGACATAATTCTGAGCCTCTCAGTCTCCTAGCTACAGAGTTTAATCTGCCAATGCCTATGGCTCCTTTCTCAGAAATCGACTACCATGTTTGTACACAGGTTACGCTTGCCCTAGGCAGCCTCTACTCAATGCTTAAGTGGATCAGTGATATTAAATCCTGAGAAACACAGGACACCTCTGCCAGCTAACTTTGGTTCAAGGACTCCCTAAAAGTCTTGCTAACCCCTCCTTAGCCTGCATGGTAGTCTGGAATGCTTCCATCCAACTTTCTTCCCTCCCTCTTGCAATCAGGGTCAGACTTATATTGTGGTCTGATGGCTCTCCCAGCCTTCCCTGGCTCTTTTCCTAATATTCTCTCAAGGCATTTCCCTGACAAAAAAATCCTTACATTTTTAATCCCATATGGCCATCTGCTTCTCAGAGGTCCCAGACTAACACATCCATCCAATTCTATGTCTACAACCCTCTTTAAAAGAGTTACCAGTTGTGGTGGTGCATGCCTGTGGCCCTAGCTGCTTGGTAGGCTCAGGCGGGAGGATCGCTTGGGCTTAGAAGGTCAAGGCTGTAGCAAGCTCTGATCATCCCACTGCATTCCATTCTGGGTGAGCGACAGTAAGGCCCGGTCTTAAAAATAAATAAATAAATAAATAAATAAATAAATAAAGAGCTACCTTAATCTTCACATAACAACTGTGTGTGGTCAGAACACCTAACAACTATCTCCTCCTTCCTTTCTAGAAGGAAGGAGGAGATAGTTGTTTTCTTTAAGGCAACCTAAATGACACTTTCTTTGCAGCCAGCTCACACTGTTGACCCATATTGAGCATAGCATCCAGCAGCCTACTTTTGAATAGGACTAATTCTTAGCCTAAAATGCCCTTTCTCACCTCTGTCCCCAACCCATCCCATGTGGTTAAAATACAACATGAACTTCCTCTGTGAAGTTTTCTGGCCTCACACAGCAAGACCCATCCCTTAGCACTCAACACAGACTACTATTAACTGCATCGAACAAACTTTTCTGGAAAAAGCTCCTTGGGGACAGACATCAGATCTTTGTCTCTTGCATCCCCTATAGTGCCTTGCTCAGGAACACATACATGTAAATATTTAATAAAATATTTACTGAGTTGAACTGAACTCCTGAAAGTCTTTTAAGGCACCTCAGTCTCATACCAAACCCGAGGTCAGAAAGGATGCTCAGGGCAAAGGAACCAAAAAAGAAAAGAAACTGAATACATCAGGCTCTCCTGTAGGAGTGGGAGGATCTCGTCTCCAGGCTTCCATTCTCAATGCTCCTCTAATCTGGGCTCTACAGAACGGCCACAGTAATCTTTCAAAAGCCCAGCAGACCATGTCACTTCTTTGTTCAAACTGCTTTGAAAGCTTCCCACTGCACTGAGGACAAAAATCCAAACTCAGTTCCAGGGCCACAAGGTCTGCCTGACCTGCCTCCATCTGTCTCTTCACTGCAGCCCAGATGCTGGCAAGTTCTTTTAGTTTCCCAAACTCAACTTGCTTCCCTGCTCCCTCTGCTCCCAGAGCCTTCATGTGCCATTCACTCTTCCTCGAACCCTTCCTCTTCTGCACGACTGCCCTTTTCTCATCCTGCCTGCAACTTCAATGCCACCTGTATAGCTCATGACACCTATAATCCTCTGTCACCACGCTCGATTCACTTCCTTCAGAGCACTCATCATACTTAATAACTGAGTGGTCCAAGTTCACTTTCCTTAGGAATATCTTGTCATCATTTCTCTTAACATAAGCAAAGCTTGGGATTGCCCTAGGAAAGACTTAGACTTCTCTGTCATCAGCCTACACCTTGGCCTTTACTGGCTCTCCTGGCCCTCTCAGCCCCAGCCACTTCTCCCTAATTTATTCTCAGCCTTGAAATATCCACCCTGCAGCATCTGCTTTGGGCTCCCTGACCCATCCCAAGGTGAATCCTTCTCAGAGGTTTTAACAGTCATTATCTGAGAGACTTGTTAGATCTTCCCCATGCCTTATAGAAGCCAAATGAGACCACAGTGGAAAGGGAAGGAGGATGTCTAATGCAGGCCCTCTTTCAGCCTAAAACTACCTGCTGCCATTTCTGTGCTTCAGAAGCCATCACAATGTGGGCAAGGCACCCTGCTGAGCTTCCTCCTCCCAAAATTCCTCTCAGGAAGTGAGGTGTGTGCCTCCTCTGGTCTCAGACCCCAAATCTATCCAGAAGTGTCTACTTTCCATCTTCCTAACCCAGGGTTTGAGCAGGTCCCAAGAGTAGCTTTAACTCTTTTGTTTTCCTCTCCTATTTCTCTCAAAACTCCTCACCAACAGCCCAGAAAAAAATTCTTACCTCCAAAAACTCCCCAGTGATCATCATGCATTCTCTCCTATTCTGTGGTTAATGTTTCTTACAAAACATCAACAATAACAACAAAACTTTTGCTTTAAGTCATTCACATATTTTTCTTTTTTTTACGTTTTCATAAACTAGATAGAGTGGGGTTTTTTCAGTTAACTTTATATATATATATACTTTAAGTTCTGGGGTACATCTGCAGAACATGCAGGTTTGTTACACAGGTATACGCGTGTCATGGTGGTTTGCTGCACCCATCAACGCGTCATCTGCATTAGGTATTTCTCCTAATGCTATCCCTCCCCTAGCCTCCCACCCCCTGACAGGCCCTGGTGTATGGTGTTCCCCTCCCTGTGTCCATGTGTTCTCATTGTTCAACTCCCACTTATGAATGAGAACACGCAGCATTTGGTTTTCTGTTTTTGTGTTAGTTTCCTGAAAATGATGGTGTCCAGCTTCATCCATGTCCCTGCAAAGTACATGAACTCATCTCATCCTTTTTATGGTTGCATAGTATTCCATGGTGTATACATTCATATATTTCTCTTAATATTCAAAGCTTTTTATTTCCCAATAAGAACACTTTTACACTGTTTGTGGGAATGTAAATTAGTTCAACCATTGTGGAAGACAGTGTAGTGATTCCTCAAGGACCTAGAAATAGAAATTCCATTTGACCCAGCAATCTCATTACTGGGTATATATCCAAAGGATTATAAATCATTCTATTATAAAGACACATGCACACATATGTTCATAGTGGCACTGTTTACAATAGCAAAGACCTGGAACCAACTCAAATGCCCATCGACAATAGATTGGACAAGGAAAATGTGGCACATGGAATACTATGCAGTCACAAGAAACGATGAGTTCATGTCCTTTGTAGGGACATGGATGAACCTGGAAGCCATCGTTCTCAGCAAACTGACACAAGAATAGAAAATCAAACACCGCATGTTCTCACTCATAGGCAGGTATTGAACAATGAGAACACATGGACACAGTGAGGGGAGCATCACACACTTGGGTGTGTTGGGGGGGACTGGGGAGGGACAGCGGGGGGTAGGGAGTTGGGGAGGGATAACATGGGAAGAAATGCCAGATATACGTGATGGGGATGGAGGCAGCAAACCACATTGCCATGTATGTACCTGTGCAACAATCCTGCATGTTCTCCACATGTACCACAGAACCTAAGTGCAATTATATATATATATGTGTATATATATATATATATATATATTTCAAAGCTTTTCAAATTTAAAAACAATAACTTTCTCTTCAAGCAGCTGGCTCTTGGACTATTCGGGGCAAGGAGAAACAATACAGGAAGAAGAAGATGGGAGCTTTGTCAAAAGTAAGATTGAAGGCAGACTTGGCAGACCGGATTAGCCTTTACCAGTGGACTGATGCAGACGGAGAGCTCATCCCCTGTAAAGGAACAGAGGTGGGGACAGTATGACTGAAATGGACAGTGCTATTTGGGAAGAAGTGGGAAAAAGGATTGCAGAGGCATGGGAATAGGTAGATCATGGGAGACACTGAGAGACTGATGGAGGAGTACAGCTTTCACAATTTCGTCGTGGGTGGCTGTGGCAGGTTCTGGACCAAGGGGAGAGGTGAGGACAGCAGGATCTTAGAAACATTAGCTGGGTGACTCGGTAAAATAGCTTACATGAGCCAACCACTCAGCTCCTTCAAAAGTGATAGTGAACAAACAGACAGTTAAACTATTGGACAAAAGAAAAAAGGCTGTGTGGGCATGCAAGGTCAGTGAAAGAGGGAGCAGGTGCAGCACAAAGCAGGAGAAAGCAGGGGTGCAGACAAAACATTGTATAGATTATACAGCATGTTTTCACAATTGAGGAGTATCACTAACTACAGGTTATTGCTCACTGCAGTTCTCAGGTAGAAAGAACCTTGCTCCCTTCACGTTCCTAATTTCAGGTTCTCTTCGCCCTATCTCCTAATTCTCCTTGCCCCATAATTTAACATCACAGGGCAAACCTAAGCCGGTCTCCTCAGCTCATGTTTAATGAATTCTAAAAACCACTCCTACAAATTGCTAAGGAAAATGCTTGCCAAATAACCCATCCTTACCCTCCCTTAGCAAAGGTCCAGCTGAAGACAGAGCACAAGAAGGCTTTTCCACTGAGCTCCTGGGGTTTGCTGAAAAAAACACAGGCTTGGCCAGTGGCTTCAAAATGACAAACTGACTTTGCCATTCACATCTACTGGCTTGGAGAAGCTATCACTTAAATGTTATCTGATTGCTTGTGAGCCCCCCGACCTACCATGGACTTTCAGCAGACAGGTCAAAAAAAGGAACCTGCATCTCTTGTAACCGGAGCACCCCCACATGGCTTTATGTATTTAAAATCACTCACATGTACAGGTGGTAAATGCTTCTGACAATAGGTAAAGAGTTGTTAACTACTTCTTTCTTCCCTGTCTCCTAAACTCCCTGATGCTCCAGAAAAGAGAATATTCCAGAGCTTTAGGCAACTGTAAGACTTCCAGATAGGTAATCCTCCAGACACACGCTGCCAGGGAGACCTGGTGCAGCCACGTGGCATCCAGAGCTGCCTTTGGCACAGACAGTGTAAACCAAGGCATGAACCTGGCTGTTTCTCTTGAGCAAGAATGAAGGACAGGCCTAAGGCAAGCTAAGATGGAAGAAGAGAGAGCCTGAGCACTATGGCTGGAAACAAGCTGGAAACAGCACTGCCCTCATCCCCAAAGCTGTGTAACAGGACAGTAGGGATCTCCCTCTTTCTGATGCACAAATGGGATTTCAGTGACAAAAGGCTCATGAGGGACGTCTCTGTCTCTGGCTAAGCAAACATTCAAAGTATCTCTTGCTACAGCCTCTAGTTAATTTCCTCTAATCTTATGCATATACTCAATGTCAAATCTAGATTACTTTGTTAGAAATATAACCAGGCAGCACCTCCCTTCATGTTAACTTTCTGAATTCCTCCAGGCACTCTGTTTCTTGGAATAATGCCAGGGATAATGCCCTCTCTCCAGCTTACTCTCTTTTCCTTTTTCTCCTGGGTATATCTAAAATACTGGAGGAGCGTTCATTTCACAGAATTATGTTAAGATAATTAGAAAATACAGTACTACACACACGTATTTTCAACAGTAAGGATAAACTACACAGAGACATGGGAATTCTTAGATACTTGAGCCTGGAGATGCCGTCCATCTCACTCATATCTGAATGTTGCTTTATAAGTCACGGCTTTCTTTATGAAGCGACATTTGCCAGGGCTAACTCATTTCTCACAATATGAGCTCCTCTCTGCTGCAGCCAGCACCCTATGGTAAATCCATGAGCTATGCCACCATAGCGACCTGTTCAGCTGACTTATCTTGGTTCATGATTTTTCATCACTGAACACACAGTCCTGTTTTTACAGAATAAGTGGGAGAAATTTAATCCCCTTTATTGTAGCATTCTCTCTTTTTTTTCCTATCCTTTCCTTCTTTTATCAGAGTGTCCTGTTATCTACTGGGACCATTAAGGGTACCCCATACCCCAGTCTCCAGTTTCACTAATATTAAAGCTATTGGCCAGGTGCAGTGACTCACACCTGTAATCTCAGCAATTTGGAATGCCAAGGTAGGCAGATCACTTGAGCCCAGGAGTTCAAGACCAGTCCAAAACCCTGTCTCTACAAAAAAAAAATACATATATATATATATATATATATATATATATATATATATATATACATATATATGTATGTATGTATATAGTTGGGCATGGTGGCTCATGCCTGTTATCCCAGCACTTTGGGAGGCTGAGGCGGGCAGATCACAAGGTCAGGAGTTCAAGACCAACCTGACCAACATGGTGAAACTCCGTCTCCAAAAAAAAAAAAAAGTATATATATAATAGTCCCAGCTACTTGGGAGGCTGAGGAGGGAGGATCACTTGAGCCCAGGAAGATGAGGCTACAGTGAGCCATGTTCACGCCACTGCAGTCCAGCCTGAGTGACAGAGGACGACCCTCAATAATAAAAAACAAAGCTGTTAATTTCCATGTGTTCTAGTGACATTTTGCAGCCTTTGATCCCTGCTCAAGGGACAGACATAGATTGCCATGTTTTGTCCCATAAGTGACTTCCCCACACACCCCTTGGTTATAGCTTATGGGGCCAGAGGTGGAATTCTCAACCCAAAGACAAACAGTAGGCTGGTTAGCAGCCTATACAAAACATTTTCTCTCTCTGAAATTTGAACTAAGAAACATAGGAAAAGATTCCTCCATTATTAGTAAAAGCCAAAGCTGAAAAGATGCCTTAATGGAAAGGCAAAGTCAAGGCATGCTGAATTCATGGGCAAGGCACATAGTTATGAAAGAGAAGAAACTATGAGTAATAAATAGAGGAACAGTTATATCATGTCTTTAAAAGTCTTAAAAAGACACCAGGCAGCAGCCCATGATGATGAAGAATCTGCACCCCAGAACCTGGGATGTTTCCCATTCCAGCTGAGGTCAAGAAACATGCAGCCTTATCCTTTTACTTCTTCATTGGGTCTTTGCCCTTTGTAGTTGAAATAACCCTACGCACTTGCACACACACACACACACACACACACACACACACACACTCATCATAACTCCTATTTTGGTCTCACACACACTTACCATAACTCATAATTTTGGTCTTTTAACATCCATATGCTCACAAATGTAAATGCTAAATGCACATCCACAATACTGATAAGAGACATGTGCACATGAAGCTAGTTTCTGTTCCAGTAATATTATTACAACAGCTTTAATGCCTGGATGAATCCAATCTTAATACATAACCTACTGTAATAATATCTTCTTGCTCAAGCACATAAGGCACAGTGGAGAAGATTTTTCAAATAATTTAAATTTTTAAATAAACTTTTAAAAATTAATGAGCTCATGTAACTTAAGATGTATGCTGTTTATGAAATGCATGTTATATCTCAAAAAAAATTGTTTTAAAGAATGAACTCAGAGATGCCTACAACTCTTAGAAAGATCAAAATAATACCTTATATTTGTCCCATATTTTAAACTTTTCTAGGCAATTTCACATTCAGTACACTAAAAAATCTTGAGATAGTTTGAGTTGCCAATGTGCTGTTTTTAGAACAGGGAAAAGGTAATTTGCATAATATGTTAGTGGTAGATTCTACACCAAAACCTTTGTCTCCACCAATTCCCAATCTAGTAGCAGCATTTTAATTACTCCCACCTGGATGAACCTAATATTAATGCAATTCAACTCTGCAGATATTGACAAAGATATTAAACAACCTATTGCTTTCACTTTGAAACAGGGTCTCATTCAGTTGCCCAGGCTGGAGCGTAGTGCTGTGATTTTGGCTCATTGCAGCCTCAACTTCCGAGGCTCAAGTGATCCTCCCACCACAGCCTCCTGCATAGCAGGGACTACAGGTGCTCGCCACCAAGCTTGGCTAATTTTATGTAATTTTTTTTTCTTTTCTTTCTTTCTCTTTTTTTTTTTTAAATGGAGAGACAGGGTTTATCCTTGTTGCCCAGGCTTGTCTTGAACTCCTGAGCTCAAGTGATCCTCCCCACTCAGCCTTCCAAAGTGCTAGGATTACAGGCATAAGCCACCGCACCCAGCCAACAACCTATCTTTGAGACAGGTATTTCCTAGTGATGTAGTGATGGGACAGATATTGCAACATTTAACCTACTGATATATACTTAGCATATGCTAAACTGTAGACTTTTTAATTGCCTAAGGGGTGTGTGTGAAACCACAACTCACCCAGCTGATAAATAGCTTTATGGTTCCTGCTATACATATTTCATGAAACTGTACATTTCAAATGACCAATGACAACACTGGCATACCACAGCAAGTTCTTTTTTAAAAAAATTTATTTTAGGTTTGGAGATACAGGTGAAAGTTTGTTATATAGGAAAACTCGTGTCATGGGGATTCATTGTACAGATGATTTCATCACCTAGGTATTAAGCCTAGTACTCAATAGATATTTTTCCTGCTCCTCTCTCTCATCCCACCCTCAAGTAGGCTCCATGTCTATTGTTCCTTTCTTTGTGTTCATGAGTTCTCATCAAGTAGCTCCCACTTGTAAGTGAAAACATGTTTTCTGTTCCTACATTAGTTTGCTAAGGATAATAGCCTCCAGCTCCATCCATGTTCCCTCAAAAGACATGACTGCATTCTTTTTTATGGCTGCATAGTATTCCTTGTGTATATGTCCCACATTTTCTTTATCGAATCTGTCATTGATGGGCATTTAGGTTGATTCCATGTCTGCTATTGTGAATAGTCTGCAATGAACATTTGAATGCATGTGTCTTTATGGTAGAATGATTTATATTCCTCTAGGTACATACCCAGTAATAGAATTGCTGGGTTGAACAGCAATTTTGCTTTTAACTCTTTGAGGAATCGCCCTACTGCTTTCCACAATGGTTGAACTAATTTGCACTCCTACCAACCATATGTAATAGTTCCCTTGTTTCTGCAACCTCGCCAGCATCTGTTATTTTACTTTTTAATAATAGCTATTCTGACTGGTTTGAGATGATATCTCATTGTGGTTTTGATTTGCATTTCTTTAATAATCAATAATATTGAACTTTTTAAAATATGTTTGTTGGCTGCATGTATGTCTTTTGAAAAGTGTCTGTTTATATACTTTGCTCACTTTTTAATGGGATTGTTTGTTTTTCTCTTGTAAATTTGTTTAAGTTCCTTATAGATCACAGAAAGTTCTTAATCTCTGCTGTCACCATTGGAACACAGTTCTTTCTAGAGCTATGATTCTTTAATGTTCTTTAGATTTTATTGGTTACTTCCTGTGTTGATGGTATAGATAAATGGACTCATGCATACATTGAGTTCCTCAGATAAAAGATTCCTGGGAATCACATATTTTGAAAACCAAGAAACAGATCATTATCAAGAAGAGAGGAGATTCCAAATGCTGCTGGTTCTAATTTTTTAACTTTATAAAAGTATTTATTTTGAACTGGGTTCTGGTCATCAGGCATCAACATAAAGACTGTGATACATTTTCCCAACATGGCTTTCTGGGTGGCCTAAAATAACAGGACTTTTTGGGTGGTCAAGTTAATGTTGCCCCAAGCAGTTCCCCACGCAGTCTCTCATTTGAACCTCCCAAAGACTTTGAAGATAAGACAAGTACCATCCCCAGTCTTAAGCTGAGAAAACTAAGGACTCAGGGATTTGGTGTCTTGTCTAAAGTCACACACCTGGCTAGTGTCTAAGATCTCAGACATCAGTAGAATACACATGTAGAATTGGCCTTCATCAACCACATAACAAATGACCTCTAAATGTAATGACGTAAAAAGAGACCTAAAAAAAAATAATAATACAGAATTAAATCCCAAGGCTAAGCTAGGATCAGCACAATCAGCCAGCAGCACCACCATCGCAGGCTGTAGCAGCACCATGCCCTTTCAGAAGAGCCCTGACTTTCCAGAAGCATCTTAGCAAGTATCACAAGGAAGGAAGCCAGAGGCTGCCCATCGCTTACCTGAAGAGAGTCAACCAGTCTCCTTAAACATTTCTTCTGCTCCACACTTGAAAGAAGAAATTAGTAAACTTTGAAGCCTGGTACATCTTAATACCTTGGAAACATTTGCTATGCATATCCTCACTAAATAAAAACATTGCAAAGACATTGAGAGTTTGGAGCTGAGGGGGCTGGGAAACATCACACTGCAGCAATAATGACACAAAAAGAGAAACATTAACATTTCTGATTGTTCGTTTCAATCCACAGTCAGGAGCAGCAGCAGCCACGATCAATTTATAGAAATGGGTTTTAATTCCTAAGTAACAATCTCTGCTACTCAGACTCAAGATAAATGAACCCTGTGTGTGCACACAGATAAATGCAATGCCATGAACTACACACGTATGTATCTGATGAATTAAAATGATGACTTTTCCTCACACCAGTTTTAACTCCTGACTAATGCCCATGACGTAGTCAGAAAGTCAACTGCAAGTTCATGTTTAGCCAACAGTTATAAATGGCATGTGGATATTCTTAAGAACAGATTATTTTAATACTCCTTCAAAGAAAGGCAAATAAAATCCAGGTCTAGATTTTGCAGTCCTCTAAGGTAACCTTTGTCAAGTGGGATTCAAAGACTCTTGTTTCAGAGTCAAGTGGTGTGGCTGTTAAAATTTCAGACTATTGGGCAGTTGCCCAGACCTAAAGAATGAGAATCACTAGAATGAGTCCCAGGAAACCAATTTTAATAGGCAATCAAGGGAATTTTATATATCTAGGCCTAAGGAAGAGCTGGGAAAGTAGAGAAAAGACTAGAATCTTTTCTAGAAAGAATCACAGAGAGGTAAGAGCAAGACCAAAAGAGAGAGGACCAGTTATTCCCTCAGCACTCTCTCTCAGCTGCCATTAACAACCTCTGCCCCTTGAAAGTTCAAGGTCAGCCCTGCCAAGGCCTGTGCCCACAAAGTTCATACTTACTGATCCTATAGAAGTCCCTACCCTACCATTGAGTGAGGTCCATGCACAGTCTGGCCCCCAAGCACCGGGTCTCTAACTTGGGGATGATGATGTTTTAGCTCCTGTATGACACACCTGTATGACAACCAACACTCCTGGGGGTGACCTGTCTCTGGAGCTACAAGTCCATTCTCCTTTAACCACAGCTTTCCCACAGGGAATCTCTGATCTTCTGGCCTAATCTCTCCAGTCTCTCCTCTGACTGGACTCCACAAATGGATTCCTCTAGATCATCCTTTGCTATCCATTTGAGAAATCTTGGGGAAGACATGAGTTGCCATGTGTGTGAATATTGTAATTATATAGATGCTATGACTATTATCATTAGAGCTCGCAAAAGGAAGACCTTTCCCTGTGTGAAAAGGGAAGGAGCTCACCTACAGGCTAAATCACTCTTGGCTTTAACTAGTTGGGGATGTAAGCTGTTGCCTGTTAAACTGGAAGTCTGAACCCTTGGGGGACAACAAACAAAGTAGAAAGTGGCTGTGATATATCTGGGTGGCTTGTGTGAGTTGTCACCTCCAAACGAAGAGAAACAAGAATTCGAGAATGAGGAGCTCACAGCCTGTAAATTTGCACCAGTCCCTCTACTGCACACACACTGTTCCCCATCCTTCTGTCCTCCCCACACCCTGCCCTCACACACACACAACGTTGTGTTGATTATCAGGAAGGATTAAAGAACAGGGCCTGAAGACCTTGAGTGCAAACTACTTGTGGCCGGATCAGAAATCTGAAGTATGTAAATCAACGTTTTTTTTATCCTTCTGTTTTCATTTCCTATTTGTTGTCCTCTAATATTTAGTAGTGCTTAAAAATTCCAGCTGCTTCAGCTGTGCTAAGAGAATCGAGAGAAATGATTTTTATTTTCTTGGGAAAGATGTATTCTCATAGAATGTCTTTTTAGGTCATGTATAAGTAAAACTTCCAAGTTGAGTTTTGAGTATATCCATGTCTGAGGTGGGGCAATTTAAAATCAGGGAATGGTGGAGAGGAGGACATGCTCCTAAAGTAAGCAGGATAATAACAGCAATAACTGAATTATCAGAACTCAAAAGAAAAAAGGAAACACGTCAAGCAAGATTTGGGCTTCTTGCTACAACTGTTTCCCCATTATTTTTCTCCCTTTTAATAAAAGAGGACAAGGAATGAGGTGGAGAGGGGGAAGTGAGAGATGTGTGTACCAATATAAGTCTACTGGTTTTGTAAACTAAAAGGTAAAACCCCCTACAATGCTGATTAGAAATGACAGAGAAGTTTACTGAAAGCCAGGGAAGTGTCTCGTGTTTTTCTAAACCTCTGCATAAACAGCATCTTGTAACATAAAGAAGAAACCCTGTGAAGTGGGTATTATTATATGCTTTTGGCAGATGAGAATATTGGGACTCCTAGAGATTTATGCAAAAATAAATCGAAGGGCCTGATATGGCTTGGATCTATGGCCCCACCCAAATCTCATGTCAAATCATGATCTCCAGTGTGGAAGGTATAGCCTGGTGGGAGTTGACTGGATCATGAGGCAGTTTCTTGTGATTTAACACCACATCCCTTGGTGCTGTCATGGCAATAGTGAGTTCTCATGAGATCTGGTTGTTTAAAAGCATGTGGCACCTCTACCCACCTGCTCCTTCTCTGGCTATGGAAGAAATGCCTGCTTCTCATTTGCCTTCTGCCATGATTGAAAGTTTCCCTGAGGCCTTCCCAGCAGCTGAGAAGATGTCAGCATCATGCTCCCTATATAGCCTGTGGAACCATGGGTCAATTAAACCTCTTTTCTTTATAAATTACCCAGTCATAGGTATCTTTTAAGAGCAATGCAAGAACTGACTAATACAGGGTAAATATCTAGCAAGTGGTAAAATAAAAATTCCCTTCCAGGTCTGTCTGATTCCCAAATGTGTTCACTTTCGGCCATGCTACATAGCTTCCACCAGACACATACTTAACACAGAGAATCAGTCAGAATCACCACTACTTAGTAAAACTTCAAAGTTGTGTTTTGGCACATCTGAACCCATAAATCAGACCTTTGGACACTGACACTGGCCAATCTGGATAGGCAATGGTCAAAATGTCTTGGATCCCCTGGCCTGAAGTGCTAACTTCTGCTGCCCAGGTCAGCTTTCCTCATACCATTCTCTATTTATCAGCACTTGATTCAAATTCCCCCATCATTCCCACTGAATAGCCCATCATGCTTAGAAACCAGAGACATGCAGTTTATGACATGTAAGATGATCTCTCCCATAATAGAGCTTGAAGGTCCTTGATAAATTCAAACCCACGGATATGATCACGCTCTCCAACTGCTCTAAAACTAAGACTACTAGAAAATTTGCTTTTACAAAGCCTGAATGCTGGGTTGGTTGACTGTTTTGAAAAAGACAGCCAATGCTGCGCCTCTCTGGCAGCATGTTTCCCAGAGAGTCAGGGGAGGCCTCATGGAAATAAAGACGCAAAGAGGCATTTGACTCATCCAAACTCCTGTCATCAAGCTCTAAAGTGAAGCACTCATCTACGAGAGAACCTACAATACAATTAGTCTTTCCTTCCTTCAAGGCTAGAAAGAGATTTTTTTCCTTGACTGAAAAGGTGTGTTTTATCATAACAATTTGCTACACACTTTCAAGTACCATCTAGATACCCACTAATCCAGATGCAAAGCAATCAAGGCACTCACCATCTTAAAGACACAGGTGCATTTCAACACTAAGACCATAATTCACAGACGCCTCCTGGGATGAGATTCTTTGCTTTAAGCAAATCACCAGGAGACTGTGGACTTGATCATCTGAGGCTTCATGACAACTGAATCTCAACATACATTATTTGCCATGACTTTGTGCATCTTCCCACATGGGATGACAGTGCCTTTGCAGTTACAGGCTTGATAGTTAGATCATATTAGGGGTGTGTGTGTGTGTGTGTGTGTGTGTGTGTGTGTGTGTGTGTGTTTTGTGCTCAAGGAGTGAACTATCCTAGTTCACTTGTGAGACAGCCTCTCCCAATCTTTCCCTTAACTAAAGCTGCCTGGCAGATAGACCCTGCTTATGGAAGTGGTGCTAAAGCCAACTTTGTGCAGAAGGGGCCACTCATTGTATTAGAGACCAAATGGAAGCACACTCAATGTTATTTTAGTTGTCTTTGTCATGGCCTGGAACAAGACTGTGTCCAACCAGAGACAGCAGTCATTAGCTTATTTGGACAAATTAACTTTCTCATGAAAATTGAGTTGAATTGGAGATAGAGAATTAAGCATGGTAGCAGCACAGGAGAATACCCCAGTGAGTATGTGAGTTCTATTTCTAAGAGGATACCAAAGTCCCTAAACTCTGGATATAAACAACTTGAAACCTCATTGGAGCCTTCCAGATCTTGAATGACATCTCAATCTCCATAAGCTCCAGCAGTGTGACTATATAATTTTTAGAAATATTTATGTTTTCCATATTATTCCATGAATGCTTACATTAAGTATCCCCATTACTGGAGTTAAACCAAGGGACTCTGGGAAAAGCCACATACTCTGTCTTCCCGTTGGGAGATTAACAACTAAGCACAATAGTATATTAAAGGTTCTGGTAAATCCTGGTGGGGGGGAAACCTTTTTACCTTTAGCTCAGCATTCCCCAAAGATCTTTGTTCATAAACCTCCATGCCCTTCGCAGAGTAACTATTAGTATATTGGGAAACTAATAGTAACACCTCTTAACATTATGGGCATGTTTACAGATAATATTGCCCTGACCATTGAAGATGGAGACATCAGTTTTAAAGAAAGTGGGGAAAGGTAGGAATCAAAAGAATCCTTTGGACTGGAGAGCTTTGAATATGGGTCCAGCATAACAGAACAAAGAAAGAGCATGAGCAGAGGTACAAAGGCAGCAATGAGGGAAGAGCCAGGAGCCAGGAGAGAGGAAGGGGCAATTCAGGACAAGTTCAGTAGGAAAGAGTGTGCCTGAACCTTGCCATTAGTGCTACCATTATGTTTGCAGTTCATCAAACAATAGTCTTTTAATACATCTATGGCGCCCCTTGATTTGTTTTCATCTGTATTCACATCCCTATTCTTTTAAATTCACTGGGGATAATTTTAAATGAATCTTCTATTTTTTTTCCAAGAGCCCTCATTAATAATAACTGAAAGGATGATTAAAATAACACTCTGTGTAGAACAAACTGAGGCAAAATTACTGTAAGGAGTAAATTACTCTAACAGAGATAAAATATCAATGAGTAGAAAAGACATATTAAAGATTTGCTGCCAAATGCTATCTCAGTTCAATTGCATCCTTGTCTTGGCCAGGGCATCTAAAAAGAAAAGAGACAAACAAGACCTGGAGTTTGGTCTCCACTGGCCTACCTGTGCTGTAGGAAAGACACGGATGGATGGAGGACTGAGGGAGGGGGAAGCCCTAAATCTCCTTCAAATCAAGCTCTGTTCTGTAAGCCCAGTCACCTTCCTCAGCTCATCTAAGCCTCTGCTTCTAAAAGAACTCCCTTTCAAGAACATTTAGCCCCAGACGCAAGGGGCATGACCCAGGGGCTCCATGGCCTCCATCAGAGACAGAGATCATAGGGAATGTATTCCCACAGAACACTTTAGGCATTTTTCCCACTACAGGCTCCTGGGCCCCAAATAGAGCAGCTGGTGGTTAGCAACCAACAAAGTAACATCTGTCTAAGAGGCATGGTAGCAGAGCAGTACAGAGAACAAATCTTGGAAGAGACTTTAGAAATCATGTATTTCATTATTCTAAATGTGCATACTGGGAAACTGAGTCCCAGAGATGGTCACTATTTGCCCAAGGTCACAAGAACTAATTAGCACCCAGAGACAAGAAGATTTCCTGTTCACCTAGCTTAGAATCCCAGCTTGATTGTCAGTCTTTGTTTCACTTCCTATTTTTGGTCTCAAATCATCATTTTAAAGGAAAGCATCCTCCCTGCCTTAGCAAAGGCCCATGGGATGGTCATTTTGACATCTCAGTGGGACCAAGGGTCACCATCTGGCTAGGCTTGACAGGCTGGCCATTGTGACAGACTGTGGCACTGAATGGCAGAGAATATTAGCCAGGACAGAAAGAGGATCAGACAACAGGGACCTCAACTAAGGAAGCCCCCACTGGGGGCTGAGCTCCTGCTGAGAATCTACATGCTGGTGATGATGAGCCCAGCACATAAGGCAGTAACTCACTGGAGTACAGTCCCCTGAGAGTCCCACAGCAAGGAGGACAGGCATATGCATTCACGTACTCAGTTATAAATACATTCATTTTCCGCTGAGTATCAAGGACTGCGTTGAGGGCTGCTAAATCTAAGGAGGGAGATAGGTGGGGAGGAAAGGGGACATAAGAGGAGGGGAAAGAAGCAAAACTCCAGCTACTAAACCAGAAACCAATTAACACCAGGAGTAGCCCAGAGACAGGAGTGCTCACACAGATGGACCAGCTCAGATGACCTCTGTGCTTGGAAATCCCCATCAAGGAGGGGAGGAGAATGGAATAACTGTTGATTATCAGATGACAAAGCCGTTCCTCCTCCCTATTCTTCTCTACTCATTTACTTGTCCTAAAGTCAGAGGAGCATGACAGGCTACAGCAAGAAACAGCAAAGGCATGAGTTGTCTCCCTTAGCATTTGTGTTAGTCCATTTTGCATTGCTATAAAGGAATACCTGAGACTGGGTCATTCATAAAGAAAAGAGGTTTATTTGGCTTACGGTTCTGCAGGCTGTACAAGAAGCATGGTGCCAGCATCTGCTTCTGATGAGGCCTCAAGAAGCTTATAAACATGGCAGAAGGCAACAGGGGAGTCAGTATATCACAAAGTGAGAGACAAAGCAAGAGAAAGGAGAAGAGGTGTCAGCCTCTTTTTAATAACCACATCTCATGGTAACCAGTAGAGTGAGAACTCACTCATTACTGCGAGGATGAGAATGGCACCAAGCCATTCATGAGGAATCCCCCTCCAACACTGGGATCACATTTCAACATGAGATTTGGAGGGGACAGATATCCAACCTATGTCAGTATTTGACTAACATTTGATCTTGACTAGAATTAATGAGGCCTCAAAACAAGACCTACTTCCTCCTGTGAAGTGAACAGAGATACAAACCTGAAAGGCTGACAGATGTGTATACATAAAGGGCCCTAAGGAGAGGGTATTATTTAGTAATACAAGGTAGCCACTGCCCTCTAGAAATTGGAGCGGAACCAAGACTCTCTTTCTTATAGCTCCCCAGATGATTGCCAGGCACAGCAGTGCTGAGAATCACTTCCCAGACTCCTCTTCCTGCATAGAAAAGACTACCAGTGCCACACTTAACCCGAATGAGCCTCAAGTTAGCCTACCTCAAGGATTTTACTCCTAGAAAAACCCCTAGAGAAGCTGCCTATTCCTTCCATCATCCCCACCCCTCTGAGCACCTAGCACCCCAAACCTCTCCTCCAGGGCTTCATCACAGCATGTCTGCATGAGAGGCTCAGTTGTAGGTTGCTGGTATAGTAGTGAGAATGAGGAGCTGGGCTGTTTCTTCAACCACGAGTCACCTTGGTCCCAGATTCTCACTATACAATCTATGAAAGGGCTTTTGAGGTAACAGAGATTTAATGAAACCATCAAGCTTAGAGCAGGCTTTCATTTTGCCTCAAAAGTCACGCCCAGGAAGTGACCATCAAGAACTGAAAGATTCTCTGTTTCTGGAAGTTTCTGCACTGGACAGACAAGGCGAGGGCTTTGAAATGTTAGTCCCACTCTACAGTAGGTATTCCCAGGATGGGAGAACCTGCACCTTTTTAGCTTAGAGCAAGATGTTAAGGCAGCTAAGACAAGGGTTTGACTTTACGGAAACCAATTGCTAACGCCAAAGAGCAACACCTCTAACCACATTCACATACTTGAAGCTAATACATATGTGCTCAGCTCTTTCTGTCATTATCTTATTTATCTTCCCTAGGAGTATTCACCCTAGGAGGTGAATACTAAATAGCTTTCATATAGATGAAGAAATGAACACTTAGGCTATTTAAATTCTCTAAGTACAAGTAAATCACAGGGAGAAATAAAACTTGAACCCAGGTCAAATTGCTGCTAAGACCTTTTAAGGCCCTGGGTATACCTCTTCCCGTGTTCCACCAAACACTGTGAGTGCCACCTGACCCAGAGTCTCAATCAGCCTTCACGCTGACTGATAGGAGCCACGGGTCTTAATGGAATCTGAGTTGGACAAAGTGACCAGATCACTATAACCATTCCCATTGCTAGAAAAACAACCAAAAGAATAATCTTGCTTATGTTATGGGCGAATGTCTTAGCAAAAAACAATTCTACTTACATGTTTCAAACGGAGAGAACCTAATGAAGGGACTGCCCTGAGAGGAATGGGCAGCATTAGAGAACCAACAGAGTGCTGAGCTTAAGAAACAAACCTCAGGAGAAAGCCATCCCCACTCTGGGGCCTGAACAAACAAGGGAGAAATCATTGTAATTACAGGTGAAGGGGGAGCCTCCCAGCAGGAGGTCTCCTCACCCAGGGATGCAACCAGACCCTTGGTGACTAGCAAGGAGGAGTTGGTAAGAAAGCCCCCAGCTCATTCTCTGCCACACTCCCAGCTCCTTCATGACTCCCCCTGGTTAGCCACACCCTGAAGCCCAACAGCAAAGGAACCTGGGCCAGACAGCCCATAAAAGTCAGTTTTCTGGGACAGAATGCTGCAGAAAAGTGGGAATAAATGAGTCTGGGGTAGGAACAGGTAGACAATAATGAGCGTGAAGAGAAAAATGTAGTTTTACGGGGACAGTTATGCAAATTATAATGAATTTTTTTTCAAAAGCATTCAAGTAACTTTCCTAATAACAGTATCTATGGCTGAAGGTGTTCACTGTATGCCTGGCACTGTTCTAGGTGCTTCACAGACACAGCAGATTTAAATCTCAGTCCAGACTCAGGGGTGCATGAAATAGTGTACCTTTCTATTTTCTATAAATAAATTATATATATATATATATATATATATATATATATATTTTATTTTATTACACTTTAGGGTCTAAGGTACATGGGCAGAACAGGCAGGATGGTTGCAAAGGCAGCTACATGGCAATGTAGTTTGCTGCCTCCATTGCCCCATCACCTATATCTGGCATTACACCCCATGTTATAACTCCCCAACTCTCTACACCCTTCTGTCCCTCCCCTCTTGCTCCCCAGCAGACCCCAGTGTGTGATGCTCCCCTCCCTGTGTCCATGTGTTCTCATTGTTCAACATCCACCTACAAGTAAGAACACACAGTGTCTGATTTTCTGTACTTGTGTCAGTTTGCTGAGAATGATGATTTCCAGATTCATCCAAGTCCCTACAAAGGGCACGAACTCATCATTTTTTACAGCTGCATAGTATTCCATGGTGTATATGTGCCACATTTTCCTTGTCCAGTCTATCATCCATGGGCATTTGGGTTGGGTCCAAGTCGTTGCTATTGTAAACAGTGCCTCAGTGAATATACGTGTGCATGTGTCTTTATAATAGAATGATTTATAATCCTTTGGATATATACGCAGTAATGCGATTGCTGGGTCAAATGGAATTTCTATTTCTAGGTCCTTGAGGAATTGCCACAGTCTTTCACAATGGTTGAACTAATTTACACTCCCACCAAGAGTGTAAAAGTGTTCCTATTTTTCCACATCCTCTCCAGGATCTGTTGTCTCCAGATTTTTTAATGATTGCCATTCTAACTGGCATGAGACAGTATCTCAATGTGGTTTTGATTTGCATTTATCTAAGGACCAGTGATGATGAGCATTTTCTCATATGTTTGTCGGCCTCATAAATGTCTTCTTTTGAAGAGTGTCTTTTCATATCTTTTGCCCACTTTTGAATGGGCTTGTTTTTTTCTTGTAAATCTGTTTTAGTTCTTTGTAGATTCTGAATATTAGCCCTTTGTCAGGTAGATTGCAAAAATTTTTTCCCATTCTGTTGGTTGCCAGTTCACTCTAATGATTGTTCGTTTTGCCATGTTCCTTTTACTCCAGAGTTTAATTAGATCCCATTTGTCTATTTTGGCTTGCGTATGCCTATGTCCTGAATGGTTTTGCCTAGGTTTTCTTCTAGGGGTGTTTTTATGGTGTTAGGTCTTATGTTTAAGTCTTTAATCCCTCTGGAGTTAATTTTAGTGTAAGGTGTCAGGAAGGGGTCCAGTTTCTGCTTTCTGCACATGGCTAGCCAGTTTTCCCAATGCCATTTATTAAACAGGGAATCCTTTCTCCATTGCTTGTTTTTGTGAGGTTTGTCAAAGATCAGATGGTTGTAGATGTGTAGTATTGCCTCTGAGGCCTCTGTTCTGTTCCATTGGTCTATATCTCTGTTTTGGTACCAGTACCATGCTATTTTGCTTATTGTAGTCTTGTAGCATAGTTTGAAGTCAGGTAGCATGATGCCTCCAACTTTGTTCTTTTTGCTTAGGATTGTTTTGGCTATGCAGGCTCTCTTTTGGTTCCATATGAAGTTTAAGGTGGTTTTTTCCAGTTCTGTCATGAGGGTCATAGGTAGGTTGATGGGAACAGCATTGAATCTATAAATTACTTTGGGCAGTAGGGCCATTTTCACAATATTGATTCTTCCTAACCATGAGCATGGAATATTTCTCCATCTGTTTGTGCCCTCTCTTATTTCGTTGAGCAGTGGCTTGTAGTTCTCCTTGAAGAGGTCCTTTATATCCTTTGTTAGTTGTATTCCTTGTTATTTTATTCTCTTTGTAGCAATTGTGAATGGCAGTTCCTTCTTGATTTGCCTCTCTTTAAATCTGTTATTGTTGTACAGGAATGCTTGTGGTTTCTGCACATTGATTTTGTATCCTGAGACTTTGCTGAAGTTGCTTATCAGTTTAAGGAGATTTTGGGTGGAGACAATGGGGGTCTTCTAAATATACAATCATGTCTTCTGAAAATAGAGACAATTTGACTTCCTCTTTTCCTAATTGAATACCCTTTATATTTTTTCTTGCCTGACTGTTCTCGCTAGAACTTCCAATACTATATTGAATAGGAGTAGTGAGAGAGGGCATCCTTATCTAGTGCCAGATGTCAAAGGGAATGCTTCCAGTTTTTGCCCATTCAGTATGATATTGGCTGTGAGTTTGTCCTAAATAGCTTTTATTGTTTTGACATATGTTCCATTGATCCCCAGTTTATTGAGAGGTTTTAGCATAAAGGGCTGTTGAATTTTGTCAAAGGCCTTCTCTGCATCTATTGAGATAATCATGTGGTTTTTGTCTTTGGTTCTGTTTATGTGGTGAATTACATTTATAGACTTGCGTTATGTTGAACCAGGCTTGCATCCTCAGGATGAAGCCTACTAGATAGTGAAGGATAGGCTTTTTTATGTGCTGTTGCAATCAGTTTGCCAGTATTTTATTGAAGATTTTTGCATCTATGTTCATCATGGATATTGGCCTGAAGTTTTCTTTTCTTGTTGAATCTCTGCTGAGTTTTGGTATCAGGATGATGTAGGTCTCATAAAATGATTTGGGAAGGATTCCCTCTTTTTGGATTGTTTGGAACAGTTTCAGAAGGAGTGGTACCAACTCCTCTTTATATGTCTGGTAGAATTCAGCTGTGAACCCATCTGGACCTGGGCTATTTTTTATTGGTAGGCTATTAATTGCTGCCTCAATTTCAGCCCTTGATATTGGTCTATTCAGCGTTTTGACTTCTTCCTGGTTTAGGTTTGGGAGGAGGCAAATGTACAGGAATTGATTCATTTCTTCCAGGTTTATTAGTTTATCTGCATAGAGTTGTTCATAGTAATCTCTGATGGTAGTTTGTATTTCCGTGGAATTAGTGGTGATATCCCCTTTATCATTTTTTATTGCATCTATTTGATTATTCTCTCTTTTCTTTTTTATTAATCTGGCTAGCGATCTGTCCATTTTGTTGATCTTTACAAAAAAAACAGCTCCTTGATTTATTGATTTTTTTGAAGGGTTTTTTGTGTCTTATCGCCTTCAGTTCTGCTCTAATCTTAGTTATTTCTTGTCTTCTGCTAGGTTTTGAGTTTTTGATCTTGCTACTCTAGCTCTTTCAATTTTGATGATAGGGTGTCGATTTTAGATCTTTCCTTGCTTCTCATGTGGGCATTTATTCCTATAAATTTCCCTCTAGACACTGCTTTAGATGTGTCCCAGAGATTCTGGTACATTTTGTCTTTGTTCTCGTTGGTTTCAAAGAACATCTTTATTTCTGCCTTCATGTCATTGTTTATCCAGTCAACATTCAAGAGCCAGTTGTTCAGTTTCCACGAAATTGTGCGGTTCTGAGTTAGTTTCTGAATTCTGAGTTCTAATTTGATTGCACTGTAGTCCGAGAGACTGTTATGATTTCCGTTCTTTTGCATTTGCTGAGGAGTGATTTACTTCCAATTATGTGGTCAATTTTAGAGTAGGTGTGATGTGGTGCTGAGAAGAATGTATATTCTGTGGATTTGGGATGGAGAGTTCTGTAGATGTCTATTAGGTTTGCTTGGTCCAGATCTGAGTTCAAGTCCTGTATGTCTTTGTTAATTTTCTGTCTTGTTGGTCTGTCTAATATTGACAGTGGAGTGTTAAAGTCTCCCACTATTATTGTGTGGGAGTCTAAGTCTCTTTGTAGGTTGTTAAGAACTTGCTTTTTGTATCTGGGTGCTCCTGTATTGGGTGCGTATATATTTAGGATCGTTAGCTCTTCTTGTTGCATTGATCCTTTTACCATTACATAATGCCCTTATTTGTCTCTTTTGATCTTTATTGGTTTAAAGTCTATTTTATCAGAGACTAGGATTGCAACTCCTGCTTTTCTTTTTTT
>NW_016107524.1:2237631-2241702 GCF_001604975.1 Cebus imitator
CTTGCACGTGAGATGGGTTTCCTGAATAAAGCACAGTGATATGTTTTGACTTTTTATCCAATTTGTCATTCTGTGTCTTTTGATTGGGGCATTTAGCCCATTTACATTTAAGGTTAATATTGTTACATGTGAATTTGATCCTTCCATTTTGATGCTAGTTGGTTGTTTTGCCCATTAGTTGATGCAGTTTCTTCATTGTGTCAAGGCTCTTTACCATTTGGTACATTTATGGAGTGGCTGGTACCAGTTGTTCCTTTCTATGTTTAGTGCTTCTTTCAGGAGCTCTTGTAAGGCAGGTCTGGTGGTGACAAAATCTCTCAGCAGTTGCTTGTTCATAAAGGATTTTATTTCTCCTTTGCTTATGAAGCTTAGTTTGACTGGATATTAAATTCTAGGTTGAAAGTTCTTTTCTTTAAGGATGTTGAATATTGGCCCCCACTCGCTTCTGGCTTGTAGGGTTTCTGCCAAGAGATCCACTGTGAGTCTGATAGGTTTCCCTTTGTGGGTAAGCCAACCTTTCTCTCTGGCTGCCCTTAGCATTTTTTCCTTCATTTCAACCCTGGTAAATCTGACTATTATGTGCATTGGGGTTGCTCTTCTTGAGGAATATCTTTGTGGTGTTCTCTGTATTTCCTGGACTTGAATATTGGCCTGCCTTGCTAGGTTGGGAAAGTTCTCCTGGATAATATCCTCAAGAGTGTTTTCCAGCTTGGATTCATTCTCTTTATCACATTCAAGTACACCTATCAAACATAGATTAGGTCTTTTCACATAATCCCATATTTCTTGGAGGCTTTGTTCATTTCTTTTCACTCTTTTTTCTCTAATCCTGCCTTCTTGTTTTATTCCATTGAGTTGATCTTCAATCTCTGATATCCTTTCTTCTGCTTGGTTGATTCAACTATTGAAACTTGTGTATGCTTCGCGATGTTCTTGTGTTTTTCAGCTCCATCAGGTCATTTGTATTCTTCTCTAAGCTGTTTATTCTCATTAGCATTTCGTTAAACTCTTTTTCAAGGTTCTTAGTTTCTTTGCATTGGGTTAGAACGTGTTCTTTTAGCTTAGAGAAGTTTGCTGTTACCCACCTTCTGAAGCCTGTTTCTGTCAATTCATCCGTCTCATTCTCCATCCAGCTTTCTTCCCTTGTTGGTGAGGAGCTGTGATCCCTTTGAGAAGGAGAGGAGTTCTGGTTTTGGGTGTTTTCATCCTTTATGTGCTGGTTTCTTCTCATCTTTGTGGATTTATCTACCTGTGGTCTTTGTAGTTCGTGGCTTTTGGATGGGGTCTCTGAGTGGACATCCTTTTTGTCAATGTTCAAGCTATTTCTTTCCGTTTCTTAGGTTTCCTTCTCACAGTCAGGCCCCTCTGCTGCAGGACTGCTGGAGGTCCACTGCAGACCCTGCTTGCCTGGGTATCCACCTGTAGTGGATGCAGAACAGTAAGGGTTGCTGCCGGTTTCTTCTTCTGTTATCTTCATCCCAGAAGGATACCCGCCAGATGTTAGCCTGAGCTCTCCTTTATGAGATGTGTCTTTGGATATACGGGGGTCAGGGAGCTGCTTGAGGAGACAGTCTGACCCTTATAGGAGCTCAAGTGCTGAGCTGTGAGCTCCGTTGTTCCATTCAGAGCTGCTGGGCAGGTACGTTTAAGTCTACTGTGGTGGAACTCATAACCGTCTTTTTTTCCCTGGTGCTCTGTCCTGGGAAGGTGGGGCTTTATTTATAAGATCCTGACATATTGCTGCCTTTTTTCAAAGATGCCCTTCCCAGCTAGGAAGTAGCCTAGTCACAGTCTGCCAGCAGAGGCATTGCTGAACTACCATGGTCTCTGCCCAGCTGCTGTGTGAACTTCCTTGCAGTTTTTTTTAAAGAGATATAGTTAGAACTGCCTCGGTAATGGCAGTCTGCCTCGGTAATGGCAGACTCCCTCAGTAACGGCTGACTGCCTGGGTAGTGGCAGACTGCCTCGGTAATGGCGGACTGCCTCGGTAGTGGTGTACTGCCTCAGTTATGGCAGACGCCCTTCCCCCCACAGAGCTGAACCATCCTGGGTCCAGCTGAGCTTGCTGTTAAACTCTCAATTCAGAGCCTTTCCAATTGCTGATCTTTGAGAGGGTGGGACCCGCCAAGCCAGAGCGGCTGGGTCCATTTCTGCATCCTCTTTTTCAGTTGAATGGGAGGCTCTGTCTCTCAGGCATTCCATGCGCCAGTTGCAATGGCTGCCCAGATTTGTGTGAGTTTTTGTGCAGAGACCTGCTGTGCCAGCTGAAACAGCCATGCTGGAGACTCATGGCACTTTTCAGCCTGGGAATCTCCTGGTCTGTGGATAGTAATAACTCGTTTGGAAATGTGATGATCGCTCACCCTCTTCTCTGTTCTCACTGGGAGCTGCACTCCACAGCTATTCCTATTAGGCCATCTTGGATCCTATAAATTAATTTTTATTTTGAGCGCCCATCCTACCAGGATGGCAAAGAATTTCACCTCAGTCATCTTTTGGGTGTTGACAATCCAAGAGCAATACACAGTGCCAAGGTACTTAGAGCCCTCCAGCCTGGGTCATGTGTGCACACAGCCTCCCTCAGGCATATCCATTGTCCCAGCTGACAAGGCATCTCTCATCTGGTGGCTCGCTCCATCTTCCAATGCATACTAAACAGGGTCAATGAAGGGAACCCCACCTAGGGATGCAGGGAACCTGCAGCCATTCTTCCTGATCAGGAAGTAGGTCCTGGATCTCAGCTTCTCAAAGACTTGTAGGACCTCTATAGGAAGTAGGGAATCTTTTTTTTTTTTTCCCGCCTAAGGAAAGCCCCTCCCTTCCTTTTGCCTTTTCTACCACTCTGTTCTACTTCCTCTGGAAAACCGCCACATTGTCTGATAGGCTTGTACATTTAAAAACAAAACCTGGAAACCTCTGCAGGCTACTTCAGCTTCATTTCCCCTCACTTAGCTCTTCTTGGGTATTGCATTGTGCTCAATGCGTAGGAAGCAGGGAGATGAAGGAAAAGTACAGGTAGGAAAAAAACAATTAATAGCCATAAATACGATCCAGCTGCATGTGTTTCCTTAAGCTTTAGGACAACTATAGTAATCATGTTGGTTTTTTAAACATTTTTTGTAATTTATATTGGTTTCACATCTTGGGAACTTGCTAATCCTGAAAGACTGCCCCTCCTAGGGCTAGCTAATTCCTAGAGCCAGTAAAGGACTTGTTCATTGAGGGCATGCCTGTGATATGCAAACACAAATCCAGAGCCCATCCTCTGAACTAGCTCCTTTATGTGGCTTTGATATACCAGGAGGCAACATCCCTTTACGCAAATTATCCCAGGATCAAGCATTAGACAACTAGGACAGCCCCTATACCCTGGAGCCAGCTAAAATTTTTCAAACTGGCCAATACCAAACCTGGTCAACATAACCACCCATTCCTTCCCACAAAAACCACAACAAATGCTCTGTCCTGCACTTTCTTTTACTTTACCCTCCTTCTGCCTCCTGTCCCAGTCTGGCACTTCCCCCACATGGCCCTGCATGGTGTGCTATATACCTCCTATTTCTAGTGATATGTTAAACATAAAAGTCTTACTTCATGACAATCATTCCCATATCTGTGTGTCTTACCATACCTGATTAAAACAAATCCAGGGTAAGATTTAGTACAACATATGCACCATTTTTGCCAATGAGGCTCAGAGTAGTTCAATTACTTGCTCAAGGCTACATAGCAGGTAAATTCTCACCCATCTGTCTCTAAAGCCTACTCTTCTAATTTTTCAGAAATGGCAAACATGTTTTACAATAGGCCAGTTCTGAGTGGCTTGTATGGCTAGCTAGAAGCTATATTAAGAATTCTGATGCAGGGCTGGGTGTGGTGGCTCATGCCTGTAATCCCAGCACTTTGGGAGGCCGAGGCGAGCGGATCACAAAGTCAAGTGATCAAGACCATCCTGGTCAACATGGTGAAACCCCATCTCTACTAAAAATACAAAATTTATCTGGGTGTGGTGGCATGCACCTGTAGTCCCAGCTACTCAGGAGGCTAAGGCAGGAGAATTGCTTGAACCCG
>NW_016107524.1:2241823-2299326 GCF_001604975.1 Cebus imitator
TGATGCAATAAAAGACTCATTGAGAAACAGTGCCATTATTAATTGGTGAGGACTTGGTGAGTACAGGGGGCATATGTATTTTGCATCTGTTTACTGAAAATTAAGCTATTTCTTGTATGTAGTAAAATGAATTTTAAAAGATGGTTTGAATTTGTGGCATGTTTCAACAGAGCCATGAAGAGAATCCATCAGGAGGATCTCCTAAGAATCAACCCACTGAGGGAGGTGGTAGGCAGTGAGTGGAGGAAGAGAAGCATATGCACACAGGATCCCCCACCCAGAGTGGTGCCAGGAGGACACAGATGGACACAATGCCAAGCCCTTTCACAGCCCACCCTCTCATCTCAGAGCAGGCTTCTCTGTGGGGTCAGCTCTCCTTTGTTCTTGTAACATTTCTTTTCATCTTTATTTTTATTTCATATTTCTTTTATTCAAAAGGTAGAAAAAAGGTAGTCACTGTGCCTGTGTCATGTACCTCTTGCTAGGGATGACACTAGAAACTAACTTGTAGAGCCCACTATTTCACTGTCACTTCACTTCACTTCACCTCCCCCTGCCCACCCAGCCCCCAGCCAACCACCTGCTCCGGGGATACCAAGTCAGTAAAGGGTAGATTTCATTACATTCTTTTTTTTCTTGCACTCTCCTTTCAGCAGCTCTTAATAGCCTCCCTTTTAGAGCTGAGTTTTGTTGCTTTTTTGTTGATTTATGTGGAACTGGGGATCTTTGTCAGTTTAATTAAGAAAAATATCACACTGCTGTATATGCTTGTCAACTTAATTTTCAGGATTTGCCTTGTTTTACATTGTAAACTTTGGGGACAATTTGTTCTGTCTTTAATCAACACTTGCAGGTTTTGTTGTGTTTCTTTTAATGTTTTGCTATTTTGCTTCCAAGCCCAATGTGGACAAAGATGATTCACATTTTCCCTTGTTTCACAGCCTGTACCATCGTATTTACATTCACTTTGCTTTGAAGAAAAAGGCAACCCATTTGTGTTTTCATTAGAGGAAGCAGTTTGAGCATAATATAAATTAGGTTCAAAGAGCCCTGAACAAAGAGTCAAATGAGCTGGTGCCAGTGCTGGCTCCACCAATATTCTGGCTGGCCTTTAAAAGTCACTTGCCTTCTCTTATCTGTAAAGTGGGAGTATCTGAACTTTACTAGATAAGGCGTGAAGCCCACGTTAACTTTGGACTTCACGGATCCTGCGTTAATGTCTGTTAGTTGCAGGCAACATAAAATTACTCTGCCTAACATAAATACAAAATTGAGAGCAGCTTGAGATCATTTATAAAATTGCAAAAAGAACTGAACTGTCAGGCATAGGGGAGATACAAATCAAAGTGTTAGAAATCTCAAGAGCAGAAACCTGCAGCGATTCATTCAAAGACATTACCCTAGGTGATTCAGCTCTAACAGCCTTCCATCTGCCCATGCCTTGGCTCAAGTTTAGAAGTTCTGGAATAAAGACTGTAATTGGCCCAACTTATCCCTGGAACCGGGGCGTGGGATACTATTTGAAGGCCCAGCCTGGAACGGTATCAGGGGTAACAGCATCTGTTACCAGAAAAAGGAATGGGAAGGGGGTCAGGAAAGTATAATCAGCAGATAAAAATAACTACCATGATCCATTGCCTGGTAGTGGCCCAGGACACACACACACACACATGACAGAGAGAGAGAGAGAGTGAGTTCTCTAGGTCTAGAACGCTCTAGATCTAGAACTTCTCATGATCATATCTCTATGGTCTGCCCTTATGTATTAAATGATAAACAAATGTTAAACAACCCCAAGTAACCTGAGAAGAAAAGAGAAAAGCAAGAAAAACTTTTTTTTTTAATTTCATACATTAAGAGAGAAGATGCAAGTAGAGGCTGTAACTTCATCTGTCTGGCTGACATAATACTACAGCTGATGTTTAGTTTTCCATGACTTCTAGTATCCACTCCATGTTCCTCTGACCTTTAACCAGAACCTCTGAAGAACCAACTGAGGTTGTTGTGACAGGAGGAATGACTATTCTAAGAAGGGGTTTGAGCCTCTGATGGTTTTTCCTGTAGAGGGATACAGCAATTACATATTAACCTTGACCACGTGGCCTGACACCATGAAGCCTTCCTCAGATTGCACGCATTTTTTTAAGTAGTAGCCACCTGTCTTCTCCTCGGTAATCAAGGTGAGTCACCCAGTCAACTTCATAACCACGTTTTCCTGTTACAAATGGTGTGAGGAGCCTAACATAAGCCAGGTGGCAGTCTCAACCTCTTCAGACCTCTTCCTGTCACAAATGAAAGAATTTCACCTTTAGATATCAAGACCTCTAAATCAGCAGAAGCAAGATTCACAGGAAAAGGAACCATAATTCATAAAGCAGGTTACTTGACAAAATCATCAGATTCCTCCCCTACCTCACTGAGTGAATGACAAGAAGGATAAGAATTAGGCACATGAGAGTAACAAAAACCTCAAATAACAATAGCTTAAGCAAGACAGGATTATATTTCTCTCATGTAAAAGTCTAGGTAGGTGACCCAGAGCTGACACAGCATTCCACAGTGCCAGGAACCCAGATTCTATTATCTTATTGCTCCATTATGTCCAATAGGCTCCTAAGGGTTCAATACACTGATTTGGTCTAAGCTATCATAACTGAATTCTAGTCAGTAAGAAGGAGAAAAGAGGAGGAGAAGGGAAAAATCCATTCCTGGAATTTGCGCCAATCACTCTTAGCCCATCTGCCAAAATTAAGCTATATCATTCCCACTGAATTGCAAGGGGCGTGGAAGATGGAATCTTTACTCTGGGAAGCCTTGGGACCCTCAAAAAAAATTGGAATTTCCATTTGTCTCGAAGAAAGGGAGAAAGAGTATTAAGGAGCAACCAGTGGTCTCTGCCACTGAGAATGAGGGAG
Organism: Cebus imitator; assembly: GCF_001604975.1. NCBI lineage: Eukaryota > Metazoa > Chordata > Mammalia > Primates > Cebidae > Cebus > Cebus imitator. Next base: position 2,244,739 of record NW_016107524.1, read on the forward strand.
AACTGCCAATTTTCTCCCCTAAGGAAAGGGTCGTGTGGGATGCCTAGAGCAGTTTGGAGAACAAGAGTCTCCAATTGCCCAAGATTTCCTTGGAAGCCCTCATCTCAGTTGTCTAGATTCCACTCCTTCCCAAACAATGTTCTAACTAGCCACAACCCTGGCAAGGATATAAATCTAACTAATATTGTAATCTAGCAACTATAAATGCTATCTCTGTGTTTCATTCTCAACCCTGTAAAGTTAATAAACAATAAGAGATTCTTTCCTCAGGATCACATGAAAGCTTCAAATTCCATTCCATGTTTTGTGGTGAGAATTGTGAAATATAAACTTTACAGAACAGTTGTCAGAAGATCCTTGTCCCTACATTCAACATTTATCATCTCCTTTGCATGAGTCTATGGCTACAGTTATCTTACCCATTCCCCCATAGCTTCATTTTCAAAGAGCATGCATCCCAAAAGAACAGTGTTGATAGTTTGAGTAGTTATTTTATCTCTTTATAGCATACATTATACTTACTATCCTAAAATAAAAAGGGGGTGAAAATCTCACTTCCTTTTGTCCCATCTTGGCCCAGTAACCAATTATAAGTGGCCCATATGTCTCTTTCTTGCAACCCACTCACTATTACCAACTCTGGCATAAGTTAAGGTGCTATGATGGAGTGTTGGAAGGAAGTATCTTTTAAGGCTCATACCATTAACCATGATAACTCTATCCTCCTTATAATGTCATTTTTGACCTCCAAGTCACTCCCTCATTCACTGAAGATGAGGAAAACTTTAGGCTTCCTAAAGTAAATGCAAAATTTTATGCATAAGTTGTGTATTTTCCTAGAAAGAGAACCCATACTTGCTATTTTATTTTCAAAGGACCCCATGACCTCCCCAAAGATAATTAAGAATAACTTCCCTAGCTATTAAAATTGCCCTAAGTGTTTGTCATCTGTATTCCAATGTCCTACTCTCAGTTCATAGCCTCCCACGTTCCAGCAGCTCTCCTTAGCTACTCCTCTGATGTCTGAATGTCCACTACCTCTTCAAGGTTTCACCTGCATCTCTTTTGAATTTAAATTCCATGCTCCATCCTTTCAACAACTCTTCCTTTGTTCATTCATCAACTAAATCGATGTTTACTGAGCATTTATTAATTGTTACAGACACAAAGACAAAAAGGAGAGGTTCATGCCCTACTAGAGAATACGTTCTGATAAGGAATAGAAAAAGAGAACAAGAAAAGAATGAAATAAATTCAAATTTGTGATTAGTTTCATGAAAGTAAACAAGAGCTAAGCAAGAGAATATTAGGGAAGCCGACTTTAGGTAGTGTGACAGGCAGAATAATGGACCACAAGGTGGCTATATCTTAATCCCCGGAACCTGTGAGTATGTCAGGTTATGGGACTAAGGTTGCAGATGAGGTTAAGGTTTCTAATCAGCGGATCCTCAAATTGGGAGATTACTCTGGAGTACCTGGGTTGGCCCAATGTAATCACAAGGGTCTTTAAAGGTGGAAGAGGAAACTGGAAGAAGAACCAAAAATATGGCAGCATGAGAAGGACATGACTCACTGTTGCACATCTTGAAGGTGGAATAAAAGTGACTACAAGCTAAGGAATGTAGGCGACTTCTAGAAGCTAGTAAAGCAAAGGAAACGCATCCCTCCCTAGAGTTTCTAGAAGGAATTCAGTCCTGCCAGCACCTTGATATTAGACTTCTTACCTCCAGAAGTGCAAGGTAATAAATCTGCATTATTTAAACCCCTATGTTTTATAGAAATTTGTATGGCAATAACAGAAAACTAATGTAAATAGAAAGGCCTGTCTAAAAAGATGGCATTCAGAATAGGCCACAAAATGTGAGTAAATTCCATGAGATGAGTGGAGGGAAAGTATTCCAGGCAGAGCAAAGGGCATGTGCAAGAGCCCTGAAATGGGAGAGAGCTTGGTATATTACAGAGGTGACCAGAGACGGAGGGGGAAAGCTGCATATAGGAAGTTACGACAAGTCACAGCAAGATTCTGTAGACAGACCATATGAGTCATATTCAGAAGTCTGGATTTTATTCTAGATGTATTCTAAAGTATGAGGTAAGGTCATCAGCTAGACGTGCGGATAAATGAGAGTTTTGAGAAAACAGGTGGTGTGAAAGAGTTCTCTTAAGGAGTAAGTAGAAAGGCTAATTTACCAGTGAAACACAGTGGGATCACCAGCAGAGTGGAATATTCACTTAAGGTTTATAATCACAAGTTCTGAATAAAATGAGTCAGCGTGGGGGTATGTTTTCTCCAGTGACATTCAGCTAGCATTTACTGAGCTTCTTCATGTATGCCAAAGACTGTCATAAGTACTCTAAAAAAATTAACTCTCTTAATCCTCATCACAACTCTACAAGGTGGGTGCCCTGTCATTATCATCTCTAAGTTACAGATGAGTGATTATAAAGATAAATATGGCATCTAGGCAAGTCAAAGAAGGATGAGAAGCCCATAAGTTGATGGAGAGTAAGAAAGTGGTGGAGGAGGAAGAGGGAGGATGAATGGATTGAAGATTTAAGTAAGGTTGAAAATGGAAGCAATGGGCACACTTCTGCAAGTAAGCTAGAAGGGTGGAAAGTTAAGTTGGAAAGTAGCACAATTAAAATTGAGATTTTACATGTGATGGCAGTCCTGGAGTCCAAGGTGTGGCCATAAGTTCTTGTGGTTGAGGAGGAGGCAACAAAATGATCATTAAAGATTAGTAGGTTTGGCTAGGCACAGTGGCTCACGCCTGTAATCGCAGTGCTTTGGGTGGCCAAGGCAGGCAGATCACTTGTGCTCAGGAGTTCAACAGCAGCCTGGGCAACATGGTGAAAACCCCATCTCTACCAAAAATACAAAGATTAGCAGAGCATGGTGGCGTGTGCCTATAGTCCCAGCTACTCGGGAGGCTGAGGCAGAGATTGTAGTGAGCTGAGATTGTGTCACTACACTCCAGCCTGGGCAACAGAGACAGACCTTGTCTCAAAAAAAAAAAGATGAGTAGTTTTAACTACTCAAGGTCTCAAGTACTGGATGGTTTATTTATGTTGATGATGAAGTCACCAAGGATTATATGAGAAATTAGACTATGAGTCAGATGGTAAAGTTAATGAGTAAAAGGGGTGAAGAAATCTCCATGATAAACCAGTAAATGGCAAGGGTATACAGAGCTGAGTGGCTAACCCTCAAGCCTAACATTTTTGAAACACAGAAAGGAATTCATGGCCTGGAAGCAGGACAGATACTAACACATATCCTGCCCTGAGGTGTGTGAAATGTGGAACAAAACAGTGTCCACCTAAGAGATGCCCTTTGGGGCACATAGGTTTCTATTATGCAGGGATTCCAAGCTTGGATACACATTAGGACCACGTGATAAATATTTCAAAATCCAATGCTCAGGCCATATCCCCAAGCCAATTAAATCAGAATCTCTCAGAATGAATTTTACATATTAGAACTTTTTAAGATCCCCAGGTGAGTACAATATGAAGCCAAAGTTGATTCTAATAAGATGAGAAAGTGAAAGAAGAAATATTTTAAGTATAGATTGAGGACACAAGGCAGGGGTGAGCAAACTTTCTGTTAAAGATCCAGATAATAAATATTTTAGGTTTTGTGGGCTCTAGGTCTCTGTCACAATTACTCGACTCTGCCACTGAAGTGTAAAACATTCAAGGTTCATAGATGATACATAAACAAATGAGTGTGGTTGTGTTCCAATAAAACTTTGTGTATAGACACAAATTTGAATTTCATATAATTTTCATACAGTAAAAAATCATGTTTCAACCACTTTAAAATGTAAGAATTATTCTTGAGAGCTATACAAAACAGGCAACAAACTAGATTTGGCCTATGGACCATCATTTGCCAATATCTGATACAGGGGAATTTGTGGTCAGAAAGCTGAAGTTCCAGAAGACAGAGCAGTAGGGGTTGACAAGGTTCTATGTCCTTCATTCTTCCAATACACCTCCTAGACCAATCCATGACCCTACATAAATCTAAACACCTTACACCTAGCAGCTGAGCACTCTTGGCAAAAATCATACACCTGTGAAGCCTCTTACTCTGTCTCCCAGCCTCCACTCCTGCCTCCTCCAATCCATTTATGGCAGCCAGAGAAATGTTTCTAAAATGCAGATCTGATCATGTCATTCCTCTGTTTAAAATCCTTCAAGGTCCCTCAGGTTTATCCAGATTTCTCAACATGTTTACTATCAGCTGGCTTCTGCAACACTCAGGACCACCTGCTTCTTGCATTCCAGTCATTGTGCATTTTTTTCCCCAGCTCCTTAAAGTCCCCTTTGCTCACTGTTTTATGGGTCAGGACAGCCCTTCTCCACCTCTAGTCTGCTTCTTCCATTAAGTTCCAGTTTTGATGTCATTTCCAGCACGTCTTGATTCAGTGCATCTCACATGTGCTTCCTTAACATCCAGCCCATACTCCCATTCCAGAGCTTATCATGCTGCTTGGAACTGGTGGTGTCACCTTAAACTGTCACTTGATGAATTAATCACCTTTATTCTTTGTTTCCCACTGACCCTGAAAACCTTATCATCTGGGGAATTTTTCCAAGCCACTGGATAAAAACTCTGTTAGGGCTTCTGATGTAATTTGGTCTCTGATGTAATATGTCTGTGGTAAAACACAAACTCGATTGAGAAAATAGAATTTCCACTCCAATGTCTTAATCCACACTTCCATCTTCATTGATGGTTAGTTAAGACTCCTTTCCATTTCTTTATCAGTTAGAAACCTATGAAAGGCAGGCTTCCTGCCTTGAGAAAAGACATATAGTTGGCTTCATTTCTCTTTGACCTCTCCACAGTTGGAACATTAGGGAGAGAGAAGAAGAAAGGAACTCAGAAAGCTCTTACTTGACTGATAGGGTATTAAAGTGGCATCTTACCCTTGGCCTAACTAATTTTTAAACTTAAGTCTTTCTTTGTGACTGATTTCAGGGTTCTTTGGAGGCTCCTCCTGCCTTGCAGCTCGAATGCTGGGGCACTGCCATTTGTTCCTCTACTGTTGCTGCTTCTTCCATTTCAGGTTTTCCCACCACCCAGAGACTTTTTTCATTATCAATGTCTTCTTCCCTTAAAGTTCACTTGCACAGGAGTCAGAACACCAGGCAGATTTTTTTCTCCTGCATGGCTAATATCTGGTCCTTACTCATTGGGTACCAGTCCCAACCCTGTTCGTGGGTGCCCCGAGCCCTGGCAGTGATGAGGGGTTGAGAAAGGAAATAAAGACACAGAAATAGTTTCACAGCATGGGTCCAGTGTACCAAGGTAAAGTGCGAAGACCACCTTGGCCCCAAGTTCTGGTTTCTACAGGTTTTTATTAGGTGCACACACTCATTAATTGAGGGGTGGAAAGCGGGGATGGGGGAATTATGGGGGAGGTCTTGAAACTATTGTGGGACAAGATAGCCAGGGGGAGAGGCATGCATTACTAGAATACAATGAAACAGGTGGTTCTTCTAAGAGAAGCTAATCTAGTACACCAAGTTTTACCACTGATCATTATCGATATGCAGTTGCACTGGAACATAGCAGGTAGGGCGCCACCAAGTCTGACCACACGCAATGCATCAAGGGGCTTTTATCTCCCGAGCACTGTGAGCATAAGGCAACCAAGAGTACCCCATATTCTGAGAACGTAGGCAGAGCGGGAGGTGTTCCACTATCTCCGCCCGCAATGCTCTCCTGTCTTGCCAGCTTCCATCTGCAAAGACCCTCCCAGATCTTGTGAGCAGAGGTGACCGACCTTTCCCAGATGCTTACACAAGCCCTCTTTACGAGACCCCCATGTTGGAAAGGAGTTTGTGGGACCAAGGCAGTGCTTTCCTGCCTTGCAACCACACCGCAGATGTGCCACAGTTAATGCGGCGCTCTCAGATGGTCTAACTTTAGGCCTCCCATTACCGCTTTTGTCCTGCTTTTACAAGCTACAGGCTCTTCTCTTTCGTGCTGTGCTTTTCATTCACTATTGTTTATTTCAGGGTATAAACTTAAGTGTACCGCGAACTCTATAAGTTAATAAGAAAATCAAACATATTTGTTTAATCAGTAATAGTAGAGAGAGCATATGTCTGCCCCTGGTCACCTGGGCCCACACTTACGCTTTTTGCCCTGATAAATACTGGGAATGCAGGCCAATCTCAACCCATCCATCCCAGGCTGCTGCTAAAGAGTCTTGTTCTCTAGATTTCTTGGAGAAGAGTCAAACCCAAGTCCAACTGCAGGAGGCACATATTAAGTTATTCAGTTGGTCTCACTGAAGTCCCTCTCTCCAGATTTAAGGTCACAAGGTGCAATTAGTTAAGATAATACTAGCTGCTTTAACACACCCACAAATCTCAGTGGCTTACACGATGGGAAGGTGGGGTAGGAGTGTCTCCTCCATGAAGTCATTCAGGATAACGGATGCTCTTCCATCTTTAATATATTGCTTCCAAGGTTGCCCTGGGCATCAATATCTAGTTAGTAAATGGTGAAAGAGTTTGAGGCTTGTGCAAGGAAGCCTTCAATGGGCCAAGCCTGAGAGTGAGCATTCATTCTTCCACAGACCTTCTACTGGCTAGAACTTAGCCATATGGCCACACCTAATTGCAAAGAAAACTGGGAAGACTAGATTGAACAAGAAGAAATGAATTTGGTACATGGTCTTTGCCACAAAGAAGAAGCACATCTTGGCTTTCTTTTGAGATAGAGGGGGCTGATCTAGGAAGGTCATGGGACTCAGAATCAGGACACCTGGTTTTAGTCCCACTCTACCACTACCTGTCAGGCCTTAGATCAGACAGTTTACCTCTCCATGAAACTCATTTTCCTCATCTGTAAAATGAGAGATTGGACTATAAGCTCCCTAGGCGCCAGCCCTCTCATTCTGTGGTTCTATGATCCTAAGGAAACACAGATGGAAATAGTGCAGAGCCATAACTCAAAGGGCAATAGTGCCATGGGTGGAGTGAGGGAAGATATCCGTGCCACACACAGACAACAATTACCCGCAATAGTATCTTTTAAAACACTGAAAGGCAAAGATCTTCTAGGAAGGCAGCACATACAGAAGCTTAGATCATTCTGGAACATCCAAAACATGCCTAGAATCCCACCCTGTCTCACCACATCCATCGCTACCCTTAGTCTCCTAATCCATCTCCCTCTATGCATGCTCTTTAAAAGTTTCAGGCTGTTGGACTCCAAATGATACCACTTCAATTTAATTTTAAAAGTCATTATAGAGCACACCATTCTTATTCCTCCCATCACTTAAGATTGCGATACCAACCAATCCCTACTCATCTTGACCTCTGCATACCCGACTCCTTCAACTCCCCACCCAAACCATTCCACCTGATCCATGAAAGAATTCCTAGCAAAAGGTCGCCTTCCTTGCTTTCAAAGACTACTTTTACTATTTCTCATCCACTTAGTGCTCCCACATGAGAGCCTAGTTAATTGTGTACATCTTATCTTCTCTACTAAACTGCAAGTTCCCTGAGGGAAGATGCCATAGATTATACTATTTGCATTATGCACCAGGCTAGGTGCTTAATTATTTATTGAATGAATGAATAACTAATGACTGTGGAGAACTGTTAAAAGGCATCCCTGCTGGAAACAACAGTGAACCCTGTTTCAGCTTGGCAAGTGCATTGTTTTCTGATTGTTTTTCTCAGAGTCCACTGTGGCCTCACTGAACAATCTTTAGGAAGAACTGTAAGAGTGAAGCTTCAACCAAGATAACGATTGCACCAGGGTCTGATTCAATTCAGTCTTGCCCAGGGGCAGTATTAAGAAGTGAGTTAAGTGAGAGATCATATTCTGTCAAATCCTGAGAAAATGGCTGGGTGCCTGCCAAATGAGAAATTGCAGCTGGACAGTAATTTTTCTCTTTCTGTCTTTTAAATGTGAAACTGTGTGCTCTGAAACAAAACAGAGGAAGGAGATGAGAAGATTTTTAGAAAATTCAATCAATGTGGACAATTGTTCTGTTAAATTCAGACAAAATAAGCCTTTCTCCCTCAGTAGCAGGAAATTATGAGCTAGTTCTATGAACCCGTGTTTCAGCCTCCATTTCCCTTTGGCCTGTCTGAATCGAAGGCCATAAGATGGGCTGCAGCTAGTTAGCTTAGACATGCAGAGCCTGCAGTTTTCATCATATCAGCCATGAGCCTGGTGCCCTGGAGGCCCATTAGCTACATTTTCTCCATGTATCCAAAATGTACCCTGACCACAGATGTACAGCATGCCACAGGCACAAACAGGTCCAGGTGAGGTGGAGGCCAGCACAAATACATCCTCACTAATAAAGAAGCAGCTCAATAGCTCCATCTCACAGCACCAGACACAGATTCTTGCCCACAGGAGGGCTGTCATAAGTGTCCTTCTGATCGTGTGTTTACCATGATCACACTCAGAAAATAACAGCCAACACTGAGCTTCTCCTCTGGACCACACACAGGGCTAGGCACTTCGCACAATTTGTCTCTAGTTTTTACACCAATCCTGGGAAGCAAAAACCCATTTTATTGATTGGTAAAGTGAAGTTCAGAGTGGTCTTTCACATGGTCCAAGGTCACAAAGCCAGTGTGTGGTGGGCCAAGATTCCAACTAATGTCCAACTCAAGAGCCATGCATTTTTCCACTTGAGAATACTGCCCAATTCTTTCACCAACTCCACCAATCCCACTCTTGGTTCACAGGGATGTGAAAACAGGGATAATGAGCACTCTGCAGACAGCGATGCCCTTTCATATACACTATCTCTTTTGTTCCTCATGGCAACCTGGTGAGGTATATAAAACAGATAAAAAATCCATTTGATAAATCAGGAAAGTGAGACAGTTTGAGAAGTGAGAATTCAATCTCATTTCTTTTTCTAGACCCTGAGCCTGACCACTCTTATGTGAAAACTGAGGTATAAGAGTAAAATTCTGTTCATTTTCCCAATGAGTAAATTACATTTCTCTATTTGTAAACCCCTTGTGGTTTTCCATGACTGTAGGATTAAATTTAACCACACTATTACATCATATAAAGCTTAACTAATCTGCTGCCTGCTGACTCAGTAGGCTCCCCTTAGCTCCCTTCCTGCCTTGCCACACTTGTTCTGCCTTCTTGAGCAAACTATTAAAATTATGCATTCTTTGAAAATATCATGATGTCACACATACTAGCTTTTGTCCATGCTAGTTCTTCTGCCTGGAAAACACCTCATACTTCCAGGCTCAGTTCTTCCCCAACAATCCCAGGCAGAGATGGCTACTCTCTATCAGCCTTGCAAAGACACCTGTTTCACCAACTCAAATGAGATGATCCAAATGTAGTATACTTGTAAAGTGTTCATCTTGATTCACGAGACTGCCACTAGTAGTGACTGTCTTCCTCACCTCATTGGCAACGAAAGCTGAAGTCCTCCTAAAGGACTACAAAGCCCCACACACTTTGGCTACCCATCATATTACTGAGCTTATGGCCCCCTACTCTTCTCCCCTCTCACTACCCACACTGGCCTTCTCACTCTTCAACATTCCAGGCAGGCTCTCACTTCAGAGTAAGAACTCTTCCCATTATCTGGAGTACCTTCTTCCCAAGCAATCCACAATGCTAACTCTCACTGGTGCCTTTTGAGCAAGGCCTTCTCTGAACCCCTTATTAAATTTCTATCCTTCCTCCTACCCTAGTACCTTTTATTCCCTTTATACTTTATTTTTCTTCAAAGCACTTCTCAACAGCTGATAGACTACATGTTTTATATATCTTAAAACTTTTCTGTCTTTTGAATGAATGAATGAATCTTTGTAGCCCCAATTCCCCCACTCCCAATAGTCCCCAGTACAATGCCTGGCTATGGAACTATCTGATCCCCTCCACTGCCCAGAATATCCTAAAGGATTGACCAGGCTCATTTGGTTTCTGTGGGCCAGGAACAAGCCAAAGAACCAAGGGCAAATCACAATCCAGGAACAGAGCTGTGGGTTGGGGAAGGCAAATTGTATCTAGGCAGTGCTTCAAATGAAGTGGGTCCTAGAACACTCACTTAAGGGAGCAAGGGTGCAACCAACAGAGCAGAGAGCCAGGGGCAAAAGAAAGCAAACCAGGAACAATGAATCAAAACAAGTAAAGGACGGCAGTGTGAGAACAACTGTAGAAATGGTGGGCTTTGATATGTGCCTAGTGACTAATTCCATACACAGACCAGAGTCCATAAAGCTAATAAATGTTTGCTGAATAAATGAATAACCAATAGAAAAGCTGAGGGGACAACCCTAAGCTTCTGCCTTTCTGACTTCTCTATTCCACACTTTTCCTGTGTGGAAGGTGTGACTCACATCCTGAGGTATAGGTGATACGCCAGCCCCAACCTCTAATTAGCATGAGCCAATTCACGGCACTCCAAATGCTGAATGTAGGCTATTTATCTTTTTTTCCTGGGAAATAAGGCCAACATCCCCAACAGATCCCTTTGACAGAGCTATTCCATTTGATAAACAAAGTACAGGCTTTGAGTTCATGGTCTGCAGTCCTGGTCCCAGCATGAGAAGCTCTCCTTTGTGGTTCCATTAAGCAAGTACAAAGCAGAGTGCAAGACAGATTGCTACTTCACCTGCAGAAAGCAAACAAGCACGCTGAGCAGTACCAGGCACATCAGCCAAGCACAGGAACACAGGGCATTGGAAAAACATTGAAAACTGGCACCATCCACTTTAGAGAGATATAATCTCAGGCGTATTTTGACTAGGAGTTATGAAAAGGTTGGGAAAGCACACACAGGTGCCACCAGATGCTCTCTACCTCTACATGTTATACTGGAAAGACGGAAAATGAAAGAAGGAACCGGGTCCAAGAAGTGACCATTTGTTCCTTTCTAGACTTTTCTCACCATCCCCTTCATTCTACTGTCAGTGATAATTTTCTGAATGAATCCAGGACTAGGTCAGGACTAGGTTGAAGGGCCAAGGCTTTAGAAATGCTTGCTTAATTTTTTTCTTTAAAAAGGTCATTTTTATTACATGAGTACTCTATGAACTCAAAGCCCAAAACAATAGAGATTTAGAAATCTATATCAACATTGACAAGACATAGGTATAGAGGCAGATACAGTTATAAGTATAGATACATAGTGTAAAACAGAATATTGTCTCTTTTGCCCCCCACGCATCCAAATACATGCCACTTTCCAAAGGCATGACAACTTAACGTTTACTTTAAGTTACTTACTTATGTATTTCAATCATATATGAACATATACCCACATTTTTGCAATGAATGGGGTCATTATACATATTTTTCATGCTTTTTGTCATTTCACAAAATATCTCAGAGCAGACAGGCAGAGCAATATGGCTGAATAGAAGCCTCTACCAATCATCCTCCCCATGGGAATACCAAATTGAACAACTATCCATACAGAAAAGCACCTTCATAAAAAACAAAAATCAGGTGGGTAATCACAGTACCTGTTTTTACCTTTATACAACTGAAAGAGGCATTGAAGAGGGTAGGAAGGGCAGGCTTGAATCACCAATGTCAACCCTCCCCCACACCAGCATCAGCCACGTGGCACAGAGAAAGAATCTGTGCGCTTTGGGGAGGAAAAGTCCAGTGATTGTGAGGCTTTGCTTTGGAACTCAGTGCTGCCCTATAAAAGCAGAAAGCAACACTGGACAGAACTCAGCTGGTGCCCACAGAAGGGAGCATTTAGACTAGCCCCAGCTGGAGGAGAATCACCCATCTCAACAGTTGGAACCTGAATTCCAGCAAGCCTTGCCACCATGGGCTAAAGTGCTCTGGTATTCCAAGTAAACTTAATAGCTGTGCATGGCGGTGCATGCCTGTAATCCCAGCTACTTGGGGGGCTGAGGCAGGAGAATCACTGAACCCAGGAGGCAGAGGTTGCAGTGAGTCAATATCGTGCCACTGTACTCCAGGCTGGGTGATGGAGTGAGACCCTGTCTCAAAAATAAATAAATAAATAAATAAATTTGAAAGGCAGTCCAGGCCACAAGGATTGTAATTCCTAGGCAAGTCCTGGTGCTGTGCTGGGCTTGGAGCCAGTGGACTTGAATTTATCCTTAGAAAATGGGTTTTTCTTTTCTATCACATCATCAGCCTGCAAATTTTCCAAACTTTTATGCTCTGCTTCCTCTTGAATGCTTTGCCCCTTAGAAACTTCTCTGCCAGGTGCCTTAAATCATCTCTCTCAAGTACAAAATTCCACAGAATTCTAGGGCAGGGGGAAAATGCCACCAGTCTCTTTGCTAAAGCATAGCAAGGACCACCTTTATTCCAGTTTCCAACAAGTTCCTCATCTCCATCTGAGACCACCTCAGCCTGGACTTTATTGTCCATATCACTCTCAGCATTTTGCTCAAAGCCATTCAACAAACCTCTAGGAAATTCCAAACTTTCCCACATCTTCCTGTCTTCTGAGCCCTCCAAGTCTCTAGGAAGTTCCAAGCTTTCCCACATTTTCCTGCCTTCTTCTGAGACCTCCAAACTGTCCCAATTTCTGCCCATTACCCAGTTCCAAAGTCGCCTTCACATTCTCAGGTATATTTAGAGCAGCACCCAATTCCTTGTGGTACCAATTTACTGTATTTGTCCATTCTCATGCTACTATGAATTAATACCCAAGACTGGGTAATTTATAAAGAAAAAGGTTTGACTCACAGTTCTGCATGGCTGGGAAGGCCTCAGGAAACTTACAATCACGGTGGAAGGGGAAGCAAACACATCCTTCTTCACAAGACAGCAGGAGAAAAAAGTGCCTAGCAAAGAGAGAAAAGCCCCTTATAAAATCATCAGTTTTCATGAGAACTAACTATAATGAGAACAGTATGGGGGTAACCAACCCCATGATTCAATTACCTCCCACTGGGTCCCTCCCATGATGCATGGGGATTATGGGAACTACAATTCATGATGAGATTTGGGTGGGGACACAGCCAAACCATAACTATCCTAAGCAAAAAGAAAAAAATGGAATGAAACACATTTCCGAACTTCAAATTACATTACAGAGCTATACTAACCAAAACACACGGTATGGGCATAAAAACAAATGCATAGACCAATGAAATAAAACAGAGAACCCAGAAACAAATACAGTGAATTTATTTTTAACAAAGGTGCCAAGAAACATACAATGGAAAAAGGACCGTCTCTTCAATAAATGGTGCTGGGAAAACTGAATATCCATATGCAGAAGAATGAAACGAGACCCCTATCTTTCCCATATGCAAAAATCAAATCAAAATGGATTGATTCTAAGACCTCAAGCTCTGAAACTACCACAAGAAAACACTGGGAAAACTTTCCAGGACAATGGACTGGGCAAAATTTTCTTGAGTAATTGCCCACAAGCAAGGCAACCAAAGCAAAAAAGAACAAACCAAATCACAACAAGTTAAAAAGCTTCTGCACATCACAGAAAACAATCAACAAAGTAAAAAGAAGATCAAACACCGTATGTTCTCACTCATAGGCGGGTGTTGAACAATGAGAACACATGGACACAGGGAGGGGAGCACTACACACTGGGGTCAGTTGGGGGGAAATAGGGGAGGAACAGCGGGGGGGGGGAAGCTGGGGAGAGAGAGCAAGGGGAGAAATGCCAGACGTAGGTGATGGGGAGGAAGGCAACAAATCACACTGCCACGTGTGTACCTATGCAACAATCTTGCATGTTCTTCACATGTACCCCAAAACCTAAAATGCAATAAAATAAATAAATGGGAAAAAAAAAAGAAAACCCACAGAATGGAAGAAAGTATTTGACAACTACCCATCTGACAAAGGATTAATAACCAGAATATAAAAAGAGCTCAAACAACTCTATAGGAAAAATATCTAATAATCCAATTAAAAAATGGGGAAAGGATCTGAATAGATGTTTCTCAAAAGAAGACATACAAATGGCAAACAGGTATATGAAAAGGTGCTCAATGTCCCTGATCATCAGAGATGCAAATCAAAACTATAATGAGGTATCATCTCACCACAGTTAAAATGACTTTTATCCAAAACACAGGCAATAATGAATGCTAGCAAGGATGTGGAGAAAAGGGACCCCTCATACACTGTTGGTGGGAATGTAAATTAGTACAACCACAATGGGGAACAGTTTGGAGGTTCCACAAAAAAAACTAAAAATAGAGCTACCACATGAACTAACAATCCCATTTCTAGGTGTATACCGAAAAGAAAAGCTATTATTATATTGAAAAGAGGTTACATGGTGAACACTCTGGACTCTGAATCCAGTATATTGAAGAGATGTCTGCATTACCATGTTTGTTGCAGCACTGCTCACAATAGGCAAGATCTGAAAGCAACCTAAGTGTCCATCATAAGATGGATGGATTTTTAAAATGTGGTATATATACATAATTGAGTACTCTTAGCCCATAAAACGAATGAGATCCTGTCACTTGCAACAACATGGATGAAACTGGAGGTCATTATGTTAAGTGAAATAAGCCAAGCACAGAAAGACAAACATCACATGTTCTCACTTATTTGTGAAAGCTAAAACTTAGAACAATTGAACTCATGGAGATAGCGAGTAGGATTGTTACCAGAGGCTGGGATTGAGAGTTTTTAACATGAAGCATTGTTGAATTTTATCTAAAGCCTTTCTGCATCTATTTAGATAACCAAATGATTTTTGTCTTTAGTTCTGTTTTTGCAATGAATCACATTTGTTGATTGCATATGTTGAACCAACCTTGCATCCCAGAAATAAAGCCTACCTGATCATAGTGGATTAGCTTTTTGACATGCTGCTAGATTCAGTTTGCAAGTATTTTGTTTAGGATTTTTGCATCACTGTTCATCATGGATACTGGCCTGAAGCTTCTTTTCCTGTTGTGTCTGTGCCAGGTTTTGGTATCAGGATGATGCTGGCATTACAGAGTGAGTTGGGAAAGAGTCCCTTCTCCTCAATTTTTTTGAATAGTTCCAGTAAAAAAGGTACCAGCTCGTCTCTCAAGAACTGGTAGTATTCTACCAGCTCTACATCTGGTAGAATTCAGCTGTGAATCCATCTGGTCCTGGGCTTTTTTGGTTCGTAGGCTATTTATTGCTGATTCAATTTTGAAGCTCATTATTGGTCTGTTCAGGGAATCAATTTCTTCCTGGTTTAGTCTTGGGAATGTATCTGTCCAGGAATTTATCCATCTCTCCTGGGTTTTCTAGTTTTTGTGCATAAAGGCATTCATAATTGTTTCTGATAGTTATGTTTATTTCTGTGGGGTCAATGGTAATCATTACTAATTTGTGTTTATTTGGAGCTTATCTCTTTTCTTCTTTATTAGCTAGTGGCCTATCTTATTAATATTTTCAGAAAACAAACTTCTGGATTCATTGATCTTTTGAATGGTTTGTCATGTCTCCCTTTCTTTCGGTTCAGCTCTGGTTTTGGTTTTTTCTTCTCTTCTACTCGCTTTGGGGTTGATTTGTTCTTGCTTCTCTAATTCTTTCAGTTGTGATGTCGGATTGTCAATTTGAGATCTTTCTAATGTTTTGATGTGAGCATTTAGTGCCATGAATTTCCCTTTTAACACAGCCTTAACTGTGTCCCAGAGATTCTGGTATGTTGTATCTTTGTTCTCATTAATTTCAAAGAATTATTTTTATTTCTGTCTCAATTTCATTTACCCAAAAGTGATGCAGCAGGAACATATTTGATTTCTATGTAATTGCATGATTTTGAGCAATTTTTTCAGTCTATTTTTATTGTGCTGTGGTCGAAGAGTGTGTTTGGTGTGACTGTGGTTCCTTTGCACTTGCTGAGGATTGTTTTTTGTGCAATTATGTGGTCAATTTTAGAGTATGTGCCATGTGGTGATGGAAAGAATGTATATTCTGTTGTTTTTCAGCAGAGTTCTATAGAGATCTATCAGATACATTTGATCCAATGTTGAGTTTAGGTCCTACATATCTTTGTTAATTTTCTGCCTTGATGAGCTGTCTAATACTGCCAGTTGAGTGTTAAAGTCTCCCACTATTATTGTGTGGAGGCCTACATTTCTTTGTAAATCTCAAAGAATTTGGTTTATGAATCTGGATACTCCTATGTTGGGTGCATATATATTTAGGATAGTTAGGTCTTCTGGTTGAATTGACTCCTTCATCATTATGTAATGCCCTTGTCTTTCTGAACTTTGTTGATTTAAAGTTTGTTTTAATTCTGAAATTAGGATTGCAACACCTGCTTTTTTCTGTTTTCCATTTGCTTGGTATATTTTTCTCCATCCCTTTATTTTGAGCCTATGGGTGTGAGATGGATCTCTTAAAGACAGCATACCATTAGGTCCTGCTTTTTTATCCAGCTTGCTACGTTGTGCCTTTTAAGTGGGGACACTTAAACTGTTTATATTCAAGGATAGTATTGAATGTGTCTATCAGATTTGATCCTGTCATGGTAGTATTACCTTTACCTTATCTCCACAACCTTGCCAGCATCTGTTATTTTTTGACTTTTTAATAATAGCCATTCTGACTTGTATGACACGGCATCTCCTTATGCTGGCTTGTTGGTATGGTTGCTTTACAATGTCACTGGTCTGTGTATTTCAGTGTGTTTTTGTATTAGCTGGTAGCAGTCTTTCTATATTTACTGTTCCTTTCAAGATATCTTGTAAGGCAGGTCTGATTTGATTTTGACCTTTTGATTGTTCACCTCTCTAGCAAGGTTGGGGCCATTTTCAGGAATGATATCCTGAAATATGTTTTCTAAGTTGTTTGCTTTCTCTCCCTCCCTTTCAGGGTTGCCAGTGATTCACAGACTTGTCCTCTTTACATAATCTCATACTTCCCAGAGGTTTTGTTTATTCCTCTTCATTCTCTTTTCTTTACTTTTGTCTGACTTATTTTGGAGAGCCAGTCTTCAAGTTCTGAGATTATTTCCTCATCTCAGTCTGTTCTGCTGTTAATACTTGTGACTGCATTGTGAAATTCTTGTATTGTGTTTTTCAGCTCTTTCAGATCTTTAGGTTCCTTTTTATACCAGCTATTTCATCCTTTGGCTCCTATATTGTTTTGTTGATTCTTAGTTTCCTTGGATTGGATTTTTCTGTTCCTGAATTTTGATGATCTTTATTCCTACCCATATTCTGAATCCTATTTCTGTCATTGAGTCTCAGTCGCCTCAGACTCTCCAAAGCCTGAAGGGTAGAATGGCTAAGTCTCCCAAATGGCAAAGATGGCATCCCACCCCACACTTCATTCCTCAAACTGCAACTTGAGGTGATTGAGCCATCAGCTCTGTAACTGCTTAGCCATGGTCTTGCTCTCCAGAATCTTCTCTGCCAGCTTTTAGCTACTATTCTCAGTTTTGGAAAGAAAACGCTGGAGCATCTCAGAAAACTTTTTGCACTAGGGTCAAAGTAAGCAGACTATAAATGCTCCCTGGCATTTCCAAGTATAATTAGGTCCAAGAAGCCTCATTAGGAGCCTCACTGCTTGCTTCTGAAGCACAAGTTCCATCTCCATCTTCACTTGTTTCTCAAGGAGAATAACCTCATTACCTTACTACAATTAATGATTTTCTGGAAAATAATCTACATCCCTCACCAGCACTGATAACCTACTCCCAACTACACAGTGAGATTTCAAAACGATTGATCTTCCTTAGGGAAAATATTCTCATGCCTTTTCCTTTTCTTTTTGAAAACAGTAATCAAATTCATCAATAAGCTGCTCAGGATTTAAATCCTACAATTATCTAGCCAGAAGCTGAGAGGAGTATATTAATTTCTGGTTGCAAGCAACAGAAATGGACTTTCTAGATTAAATGGTAATATAAATAAAAAGAGAATATTCTGGAAAGCTACGGTGCTGCTCACAATACTGAAGGCAAGACTAGGGAACCAAGTTTGGAAAGACAGAAATGAGGAGACCCAGAAGGTCTTACTGTCAATTGAGCCCAGGCCCCAGAGCTAGAAGAGCTGAACTTTGACTGTTCCTGTACCTTAGGTTCACTCTACTCAAGACCAAAGTTCTGATAGAGAAAGAAACCAACACATCAAGTTTTGGTCCTCACCTGCCTCTTGCTATACCTAGGCTGTGAAAGAGAGATCTTAGGAAATGAGCTTCTAGAGTTTCCTTCAGCTGCCATGATGGACAGAAGGCCCTGAGACTTATCTACCCATCACAACTGCACACAAAGGAGGGCAGTAAATTTCCCTAAAGAAAATCAAAGTGCTATTAGGAAAAGGCAATGTATACTGAGTAGCAAAACATAACAAATGTCCTTCCTCGAAATGTTAAAGCCAATTCTCTTCTTTTACAGGTAAGGAAGCTGAGATCTAGAAAGTTTAAATAACTTAAAGGTCAAAGAGCAAGTTAGAGGAAGAGATGGAACAGAAATTTTGTCAAACACTATATCTTTACTACCCAAAGTGTGGTCTGTGGACTGCCCCAGCTGGGGGCTGGTTAGGAATGTAAACTCGCAGCCCCCCTCACCAAACCTAATGAGCCAGAATCTGCATTTTAACAAGATGCTGGGGTAATTCACATGCACACTAAAGTTTGAGAAGCACTGTTCTATCTTTATAGGTCTCAACCTCTGTGTTATCCAGTGGGAACTGAACCCAGGCATTCCTCACGTGACTTTGATTGATGATAATCTTTCCCTAATTCACAGGAAAAAAAAATGACATAAGTGTTTCTTCATCATGTTCTAACCCCTACAACCTGTCCCTTTGTTCTAGTTAGCACACCCAGACAGAGAGCAGCTTATGTGATCACCAGAAATGTACCAATAGGGTGCACTTAAGCCAAAGTCCAACACAGTGATGGGAGGAATTCTTCAAATCAGGACTTCATATAGGCAATGTTGAGAATGACCAGTCCCTACTGTGAAATCAAACCAAAACTATAATAATAATAATTGCCCCATGGCACTTGGGCACAAGAAACATCATATTTCTTTATTGTTTTAAATCAAATTAAACAGTCCCACCTGGTGATCAGGAAATCGGAGTGCAATTATTTAGGACACCCTCTCCATCTTTCCTTGGTTAAATCAGAACCCGGAGGCTTATATAGTTCTACAAAAATACAAATTAAAAATTTCAAAGAAAAGGTGTGGCGGGGGATGAGGGAGAAAGGGCTCTTTGTCCTCCAGATGGCCCTGGCCACTGACTTTACTTCTACTCAGGTCACTGCTCTAGGAGGGCTGCAGCCATGCCTAATATCTGCAGGCCTTCTCTCTCTGTTAGCAGTCTGGAGAAGACATCCTTTCCTTACTCCAGACTGAGGTGTCATGCTTCATTTTGTATGTTGCAAGTGTATTTTTGATGGTGAGATTCTATTGCATACATATAATACAAGTATGGTTTCTGCTAGCAACATTGTTCCTTGCTTGCCTGCTGGAGTGAAATATATCACCATTTTATGGTGCTCCATACAGAGTATGGTGTAAGCAACCAACACTGGCTTGTCCAGGTGATCTGTCACCCAGACTAGTTTGCTGATTGTCGCTGACTGTAATATATAGATAGCTTTTGCTGCTGTTAGGCTTTGTAACTCGAGCACTCCTGCAACTGTTACATCTACACCAACTCTTCTTAAATTTAAACCTAGAACGTGTCACTCCTCTAGTTCCTATCACCTCTTTCCTACTACTGCATATTCATTCTCTACCAGAGAACACAATGGGATTGTGGTAAAGGCTTCATGGTTCAGGTTATTTGAGAAAATTAGGCAAGGGTTTCCTCAATAAATGACCAGTGTTATTAAGACTGTAGAGCCGCTACACAGAAGGCAGGTCCATATGTGTGTGTGTTTATATGTGTGTGTATTAGAGATGAAAGAAAATGGTACAGTTGTTAAATTCCATGGTGTGATTTTAAGTATGAGCCATACTTACACACTATCAGATGCCTGGACTATCTTAACTAGAAATCTTTTTCATGCCATAATTGGAAGTAAGATTTTAATTGTGTAATCCCAGGATAAAGGATAAAGAATCTGCCATTAAGCCTAGGATTCAGGTTAGGAGAGGGGATACTCCAGGTACATAATGTCAGAGAAGAGTGAGCCTTGAAAATAGAGAAAAGGAAAGTGGACACAGCAAGAACACATGCATCATCTTCACAATTTTGCCAATATCTTATACTAAGTGACATCCCAAAAGGTCCTTAAACATCAACATTGCCAGTTTCCTTATTCTTTCTAGATCAGGAATTTTGTAACCAGTGGTCACTCTGGTAATCATTCCAGTGAACTTACAGATCAAGAGGTCTTCCAGAATTTTCAGGTTCTAATTGACCCAGTGAACATAGTGAGCATAAGAGGACTCTCTAGAACTTGTTCTACAGCAACTAGAGTAGAAGAAGAAAAAACCTGATTCCCATATATGCCTGATTGTATTCTTTGACTAATCAAAGCAACAAAGACTGAGTATATACAATTCCAAGAGGTATGTAGCAGGGATTTACCTTCAAGGAGCTTTTAGTTTATTTGAGTAAATACAGCATGTGCATAGAAAGAAAACAAACAACATATAATGGTCTTCAGTAAGTACCAAATAAATTGAACAATTTCAGTGAAGTTCAGAAGAGAGAGGAAGGGTAAAGGAGTTATCAACATTAGCCAGAGTGATTTAGGAAAGTTTCATGAAGGCTTGCGAATACTTGACCTTGTGCAAGGATTCTTAATTTAAGGTCAATGCTCTCCTAAGGAGTATATGAACAGAGTTTCAGGTCTCAATGAACCCTCTAGAGATACATTTTTGTGGGATAAAGTTAATGGCCTTCATCAGATTCTCGAAGGCATGACTGAAAAATTTACAAGCCATTGCTTTGCAAGAAACTGCATAAGTAGTGAGGAATAAAGGCAGCATCCTAATTAGAGGAACAAAAAAAACCAAGAGAATGGTGAGAAAATGAACAAGTCATGTTTAAGTAGAAAATATGCAGTATCAGTCTTATGGTAGAATTGGACTCATGTTCATACAGAAATTTCAGGAGATAAGCTTGGAAAGCAGGTTGGAACTGGTTGGTAAAGCCAAATCCTTGACTATCAGGATTAGCCGTGGGCTATATTCAGGTGACATGGAATTTAGGATGATTAATCAGACCACTTTGAGCGGGATGAGGTAGAAGTTGCTGAGTCATGACTATGGCCATGGAATGAATGAGAAGGATTTTAAAGCATTGAGAGAAAAACTGATAAAATTCAGTAACTTTGGAGTATAGGAGGAGAGAGGAAAGAACTAAGGGTGACTCAAAGCCTCAAGTCAGAGTGCCTGGAGGGAGACTCACTTGTAGAAATAAGAAACAGTGAATAGGAAGCTGGTTTCTCAGAGAATGATAAAGGCATTCATTTCCAACAGGTAGCTTTTGAGATGTTATCCCAGGAATAGTTGAGAGCCCCTTTATCCATGTTGCCAAACATTCACATACCCAAATATATGATCAGAGACATCTCCAATAGTATTCTTCCAGCCCAGTGCCCTCTATACCAACAATAGATTTGGTCTGACTTCTTGGGGTACTCTGAACTGTTAACTTGCAGCTGTATTATTTTTGGTTTTTATTCGCAATCTTTCCTGAAGCATTTTCTCCAAATGACGTTACCACAGTGTGATTAGGAGACATGCAAGGACATAAACATTCCAGTAAGATAAAAGCAACCCTGCTTTCCCAGTATGCTCACAGCACTTCAACTTCATTAAGTTCCATGTTTCATTAGAGTCAATGCCATTTAAGTTTTTATGTTCATTCCAAGGCTATTTGTTTTGACAAAGGATTTTAAGAAAAACGCAGTTGGAACTTTCTAGGTTTTATTTAACTTTATAACCATCTAATTTACCCACCAATAAAGGGATAACTAAGCATCCCTTTTATGCTTCTAAAAACCTCTTTGCATAATTTTGAAATACAATGCAAGATCCTGCAAGGAGGAAATTTACGCCAAAGAATTGCTGACACAAGCTATCCAGTGTTTGGTGCCAGGGGTTAGGTACCCAGGAATTCCTCTTTTCATTAGCACACACACACCCTATAGGACCTGAAGACACTTCCTCTATTATTATATTGCTGCTTTTCTAAACAAGTATATCTCTGACCCTGCTGCTTACAGGGATAGATGAAACCCTGCAGGGAGCTCCCCAAAGCCTAGGAGTGCCAACAGACAGGAAATAACAGTAACTGACAAGAACCAGGATGACTTGTGCAGAAATGTATAGATTTTACAGCTATGTTGTTCATTTCTCCCCAAGATGACACTCCAATTGATCCAGACAGATCCTCTAACTTGCCCCTTCACGAATCAAGCCACTGCTCAACTCTTCAGTTTCGTTCAATGTTCTCCCCTGCTGGGTGGGACTTCCCTCTTATCATCTAAATACAGCTGATCTTTCAAAATCCAGCTTAAATCCTGCCTCTTGCTTGAACCTCTTTCTGTTTATTTCAGGCTTCTAGATCGTTGACTTCTCTCAATCACCCAACTGATAAATGCTTTTGAGCACCTAATATCGTCAGGCATGAGAGTCCCGTTGTACTTACTCCTTATTTTCTCCTCAGATTATTTGAGTATATTAATCTCATCACTCTAATATAGGTGATCACTTCACTTCCTTTATATTTCCCATGATGCCACACCAATTCTCAGGCAGAGTATCAATTAAAGCCCATATGTGAACATGTGCCTAGTGTGATCTAAAGAAAAAAAAAAGAAGAAACAAACAGAGAAAAATTGGTGAAAATCCAGAACTAGCTGTCATTTCAGCACAATTAGAAAGCAAATCAACATAATGAAAACATGCAGCCTTTTCAATTTAAGCAGAAGAAAAGAAAGAGGCCCATTGGAAAGTACTTCTAATATGATAAGCTGAGGAATGTACTTCAATTGCTTTGTGAAGTACAGGAAGGGAAAAGAACTAATTCCCACTTGGATCTCAGTTACTAGTCCTGAGAGGACTATGTGGTGCTGTGTGTAGGCTGCCCTCGGACGTGGGCAGCAGCTCATTCACCTCATCCATGACAACAGCCAATATGTACTTCCAGAAATGGCCCTAGAATTTACATACTCTAAAACTCATGTCTAGTAAACTTCTCCTCAGGTCACTCTCCAAGCATAAAATTTGAACTCCCTGGAAAAAAACAGCATCATAAGCAAAAGAAAATACAAAGTCATTATCTTTAGAATAAGAAGATATTTTTGAGACAGGAGAAATGTATGTTAGTATATCCTCATAGTTAGGTTTTTTTCCCTAATTACGAAGTCAATGCCACCACACTGTCTTTCTCCAATGCAGACAAGGGTTTCTTTTTTATTTCATGGCTCCCACCTAACTCATATGGTCCTATAGGAAGCAATAAATACTTACCCACCTGAACTGCTAGCTTTTCACCAAACATCTGGCAAGTTTTGTGGGTCTCTTAACTATTGAATTTCCATATTAAATACATTTTATATTTAAATCTTTTATTTATAATACTTTTGAGTAAATCCAAACCAACAAAATATATCTCTGAGGCAGAGAGTTTAGCAGATGAATAAAATTCGTTCACTTTTATAACTTTCACAGCATGGCTTTTAAAATGCAAGAGGAAAAAAAAGCAGAGCAATTAAAAATATGTCTATGGACTTAGAAGTAAGAAAAAAAGAAAAAAGCCATCATCTGAGTAGCCACTGAAGAAACATCTGCTCAAATACACGATTTATCCTTTTCTCAGAACAGAGAGAAAAAGATATGAGTGTACTATTTAAATGAGAGGAATCTCTGCAGAGTGGTTGCTGAGAAGCTTACCTTTGGTTTCAGTTCTAAGAAGCCATAGAAATTTCAATGCTAAGTACAGACACTGGGGAAAATGTTATCAACACATACTCCTGCAGGCTCTAAAATTATACAGTCCTGGAGTTAAATATCAATGTTGTCGAGTGTTAATAAAATGAACCCACTTAATGACACCTGAAGGTCTGTGTGACAGTGGGGAAGTTTCATAGCCTCTCTGAGCTTCATTTACATAATGAAGATAAAAATAATAACCTCTCAGTACAGTTGTAAGGATTAAACAAGATCATATGTGACCTCTGGTACAGTGTCTGGCTGTCTGGCATACAGTAGAAGTTCAATAAATGTTGGTTGTTCCTCCCTCCATCTTGAGATCCCCTTCTTCTATCCTATAGACCCAACCTGCTTAGAAATTGGTGGTACCATTCAGATGCATCCTAAAATAGCACTTACTAAAAGCATCTTTGAAAATAACTCTTCATATCAGTTTGTCCATCTATAAAATGGCAATGATATTACCTTCATTATTTACATTATAGCTGCTTTAAAAACTATATAGGGCTGGATAAATATGTCAGTGAAAGAAAAAAACCTTGGGCTGATCTTCAGAAGACTGAGTTTTAGTCATATAATGCTGGTTAAGGCACTCAGCTTCACAGTCCTCATTTTCCTTGCATTTAACATATAGAATATGATGCTGCATTACCCACATAGGATATAATTACCTATTATATAGGGTGGTGGTAAACCCTTCTTTTTCATTCTCTTTATTGATCTTCACACCTGTGAAGCCCATAAGAAGTCTGGCTCATAGTAATACAACTACTACTTAAACCAAGATTTTACACTATACCTGAAGTCCTAAAGTCTTGTCTTTCCCAATTCTAGATGTTGACATTGAGAGGTAGAAGGTAAGTTCTTTGAAGACAGGAGCTATGCCTTTCTCCCTTAAGAACTGCACTCCTGAGTGAGGACAATCCAAGATGGCCAAATCAGAACAGCTCTGGATTGCAGTTCCCAGCAAAAATGCAGAGGGTGAGTGATCACCGCATTTCCAAATGAATTTTTACTGCCCACAGACCAGGAGATTCCCAGGCGAAAAAGCACCATGAGTCTCCAGCGCAGCAAACAGCTGGCGCAGCAGTTCTCCACACAAAAACTTACACAAATCCGGCGCCATTTCATCTGGTGACTGGAATGCCTGGGAGACAGAGTCACCCATAAAACTGAAAAAAAGGGGGCTGAAACACGGAGCCAGGTGATCTGGCTTGGCCAGTCCCACCCCCACAAAGACCAGCAAGCACGCCTGGACCTGTGACGGTCCAGCTCTGTGGGGGGCAGGGCGCCCACCATTACCGAGGCAGTCCGCCACTACCGAGGCAGTCCACCACTACCGAGGCAGCCTGCCATTACCGAGACAGTCCGCCGTTACTGAGGCAGTCTGCCAAACAGAGACAGTCCACTATTACTAGGGCAGACCACCATCACTGAGGCAGTTCTAACTATACCCCTATAAACAAAACTTCAAGGAAGTTCACACAGCAGCTGGGCAGAGCCCATAGCAGCTCAGCAACACCTCTGCTGGCAGACTGTGACTAGGCTACCTCCTCGCTGGGCAGGGCATCTCTGAAAAAAGGCAGAAGCACCTCAGGAATTTATAAATAATGCCCCACCTTCCCGGGACAGAGCACCTGGGGAAAAAAGGCAGTTACGAGTTCCGCCATGGCAGACGTAAACGTACCTGCCGAGCAGCTCTGAATAGAACAACAGCATTCACAGCTCAGGACTTGAGCTCCTATAAGGGACTCAAGGGACTGTCTCCTCAAGCAGCTCAGGGACTGTCTCCTCAAGCAGCTCCCTGACCCCCATATATCTAGAGACACCTCATAAAGGAGAGCACAAGCTGACATCTGGTGGGTATCCTTCTGGGACAAAGATAACAGGAGAAAAAACTGGCAGCAATCCTTACTGTTCGGCAGCCACCACAGCTAATCCCCAGGCAAGCAGGGTCTGGAGTGGACCTCCAGCAGTCCTGCAGCAGAGAGGCCTGACTATTAGAAGAAAAACTAAGAAACAGAAAGAAATAACTTCATCATCAACAAAAAGGGTGTCCAGAGACCCCATCTGAAAGCCACCAACTACAAAGACCACAGGTAGATAAATTCACAAAGATGGGAAGAAACCAGCACAAAAAGGATGAAAACACCCAAAACCAGAAAGCCTCTCCTCCTCCAAGGGATCACAACTCCTCACCAGCAAGGGAACAAGGCTGGATGGAGAATGAGTCTCATGAATTGACAGAAACAGGCTTCAGAAAGTGGGTAATAACAAACTTCTCTGAGCTAAAAGAACATGTTCTAACACAATGCAAAGAAACTAAGAACCCTGAAAAAGGGTTGATGAAATTCTAAAGAGAATAAACAGCTTAGAGAGGAATATAAATGAATTGATGGAGCTGAAAAACACAACATGAGAACTTCATGACACTTCAATAGCCAAATTGACCAAGCAGAAGAAAGGATATCAGAGACTGAAAATCAACTCAATGAAATAAAATGAGAAGGCAAGATTAGAGAAAAAAGAGTAAAAAGAAATGACCAAGACCTCCAAGAAATATGGGATTATGTGAAAAGACCTAATCTATGTTTGATATAGGTGTACCTGAATGTGACAGAGAGAATGAATCCAAGCTGGAAAACACTCTTCGGGATATTTTCCAGGAGAACTTCCCAAACCTAGCAAGGCAGGCCAATATTCAAGTCCAGGAAATACAGAGAACACCACAAAGATATTCCTCAAGAAGAGCAACCCCAAGGCACATAATCGTCAGATTCACCAGGGTTGAAATGAAGGAAAAAATGCCAAGGGCAGGCAGAGAGAAAGGTCGGCTTACCCACAAAGGGAAGCCCATCAGACTCACAGCAGATCTCTCAGCAGAAACCTTACAAGCCAGAAGAGAGTGGAAGCCAATATTCAACATCCTTAAAGAAAAAACTTTCAACCTAGAATTTCATATCCAGCCAAACTAAGCTTCACAATTGAATGAGAAATAAAATACTTTATGAACAAGCAATTGTTGAGAGATTTCATCACCACCAGGCCTGCTTTACAAGAGCTCCTGAAAGAAGCACCAAACATAGAAAGGAACAACCAGTAACAGCCACTCCAAAAATGTATCAAATGGTAAAGACCATCGACAAAATGAAGAAACTGTGTCAACTGATGGGCATAACAATAAGCTAGCATCAAAATGGCAGGACCAAATTCATATTTAAAAACATTAACATTAAATGTAAGTGGGCTAAATACCCCAAGCAAAATACACAGACTGGCAAATTGGATAAAAAGTCAAAACCCATTGGCGTGCTGTATTCAGGAAACCCATCTCATGTGCAAGGACACACATAGACTCAAAATAAAGGGATGGAGGAAGATTTACCAAGCAAATGGAGAGCAAAAAAAAAAGCAAGAGTTGCAATCCTAGTCTCTGATAAAATAGAATTTAAACCAACAAAGATCAAAAGAGACAAAGAAGGATATTACATAATGGTAAAAGGATCAATGCAACAAGAAGAGCTAACAATTCTAAATATATACACACCCAATACAGGAGCACCCAGATACATAAAGCAAGTTCTTAACAACGTACAAAGATACTTAGACTCCCACATGATAATAGTGGGAGACTTTAACACTCCACTGTCAATATTAGACAGATTAATAAGGATATCTAGGACTTGAACTCAGACCTGGACCAAGCAAACCTAATAGACATTTACAGAACTCTCCACCCCAAATCCACAGAATATACATTCTTCTCAGTACCACCTCACACCTACTCTAAAATTGACCACATAATTGGAAGTAAATCACTCCTCAGCAAATGCAAAAGAACAGAAATCATAACAAATAGTCTCTCAGACCACAGTGCAATCAAATCAGAACTCAGAATTCAGAAACTAACTCAGAGTCGCACAGCTTCATGGAAACTGAACAACTGCTCTTGAATGTTGATTGGTTAAACAATGAAATGAAGGCGCAAATGAAGATGTTCTTTGAAACCAATGAGAATGAAGACAAAATGTATCAGAATCTCTGGGACACATTTAAAGCAGTGTCTAGAGGAAAATTTAGAGCAATAAATGGCCACATGAGAAGCAAGGAAACATCTGAAATAGACACCCTATCATCAAAATTGAAAGAGCTAGAGAAGCAAGATCAAAAAATCTCAAAAGCTAGCAGAAGACAAGAAATAACTAAGATCAGAGCAGAACTGAAGGAGATAGAGACACAAAAAACCCTTCAAAGAATCAATAAATTCAGGAGCTGGTTTTTTGAAAAGATCAACAAAATAGACAAACCACTAGCAAGATTAATTTAAAAAAAAAAAAAAGAGAGAGAATAATCAAATAGATGCAATAAAAGATGATAAAGGGGATACCACCACTGATTCCACAGAAGTACAAACTACCATCAGTGACTACCTAAAACAACTCTATGCACATCAACAAGTAAGCCTGGAAGAAATAAATAAAACCCTGGACACTTGCTCCCTCCCAAGTCTAAACCAGGAAGAAGTCGAAACCCTGAATAGGCCAATAACAAGGGCTGAAGTTGAGGCAGCAATTAATAGCCTACCAGCTAAAAAAAGCCCAGGTCCATATGGGTTCACAGCCGAATTCTACCAGATATACAATGAGGAGCTGGTACAACTCCTTCTGAAACTATTCCAAATAATCCAAAAAGGGGGAATCCTTCCCAAATCATTTTATGAGACCAACATCATCCTGATACCAAAACCCAGCAAAGACTCAACAAGAAAAGAAAACTTCAGGCCAATATCCATGATGAACATAGTTGCAAAACTCTTCAATAAAATACTGGCAAACAGATTGCAACAGCACATCAAAAAGCTGATCCATCATAATCGAGTAGGCTTCATCCCGGGGATGCAAGGTTGGTTGAACATACACAAATCTATAAACATAATTCACCACATAAACAGAACCAAAGACAAAAACCACATGGTTATCTCAATAGATGCAGAGAAGGCCTTCGAAAAAATTCAACAGCACTTTATGCTAAAAACTCTGAATAAACTAGGTATTGACAGAATGTATTTCAAAATAATAAAAGCTATTTACATCAAACCCATAGCCAATATCATACTGAATGGGCAAAAACTGGAAGCATTCCCTTTGAAATCTGGCACTAGACAAGGATGCTTTCTCACCACTCCTATTCAATATAGTAGTGGAAGCTCAAGACAGAGCAATCAGGCAAAAATAAATAAATAAAGGTATTCTCTTCAGAAAGGAGGAAGTCAAATTGTCTCTATTTGCAGATGACATGATTGCATATTTAGAAGACCCCATTGTCTCAGCCCAAAATCTCCTGAAATTGATAAGAAATTTCAGCAAAGGCTCAGGATATAAAATCAATGTGCAGAAATCACAAGCATTCCTATACACGAATAACAGACTTAAAGAGAGCCAAATCAAGAACAAACTGCCACTCACAATTACTACAAAAAGAATAAAATACCTAGGAATACAACCAACAAAGAATGTAAAGGACCTCTTCAAAGAGAACTACAAACCACTGCTCAACGAAATAAGGGAGGACACAAACAGATGGAAAAACATTCCATGCTCATGGAATGTTAGGAAGAATCAATATCATGAAAATGGCCATACTGCCCAAAGTAATTTGTAGATTCAACGCTATACCCATCAAGCAACCAATGACCTTCTTCACAGATATGGAAAAAACCACCTTAAACTTCACATGGAACCAAAAGAGAGCCCGCATAGCCAAGTCAATTCTCAGCAAAAAGAACAAAGCTGGAGGCATCATGCGATCTGACTTCAAACTATACTATAAGGCTAATGAAAACAGCATGGTACTGGTACCAAAACAGAGATATAGACCAATGGAACAAAACAGAGGCCTCAGAGGCAATGCCACACATCTACAACCATCTCATTTTTGACAAACCTGACAAAAACAGGCAATGGGGAAAGGTTCCCTGTTTAATAAATGGTGTTGGGAAAACTGGCTAGCCATGTGCAGAAAGCAGAAACTGGACCCCTTCCTGATACCTGACACCTTATACTAAAATGAACTCCAGATGGATTAAAGGCTTAAACATAAGACCTAACACCATAAAAACTTCCCTAGAAGAAAATGTCAGCAAAACCATTCAGGACATAGGCATAGACAAGGACTTCATGACTAAAACACCAAAAGCATTGGCAACAAAAGCCAAAATAGACAAATGGGTTCTAATTAAACACCAGAGCTTCTGCACAGCAAAAGAAATAATCATTAGAGTGAACCGGCAACCAATAGAATGGGAAAAAAATTTTGCAATCTACCCATCTGATAAAGGACTTATATCCAGAATCTACAAAGAACTAAAACAGATTTACAAGAAAAATAAAACAAACCCATTCAAAAGTGGGCAAAGGATATGAACAGGTACTTTACAAAAGAAGACATACATGAGTCCAACAAACGTATGAAAAAATGCTCATCATCACTGGTCATTAGAGAAATGCAAATCAAAACCACACTGAGATACCATCTTATGCCATTTAGAATGGCGATCATTAAAAAATCTGGAGACAACAGATGCTGGAGAGCATGTGTAGAAATAGGAACACTTACAATGTTGGTGGGAGTGTAAACTAGTTCAACCATTGTGGAAGACAGTGTGGCGATTCCTCAAGGACCTAGAAATAGAAATTCCATTTGACCCAGCAATCCCATTACTGGGTTCCAAAGGATTATAAATCCTTTTATTATAAGGACACATGCACACGAATGTTCATTGCAGCACTGTTTACAATAGCAAAGTCTTGGAACCAACCCAAATGCCCACTGATGATAGACTGGAGAGGGAAAATGTGGCACATATACACCATGGAATATTACGCAGCCATAAAAAACGATGAGTTTGTGTCCGTTAGGGACATGGATGAACCTGGAAACCATCATTCTCAGCAAACTGACACAAGAACAGAAAATCGAACAGCACATGTTCTCACTCATAGGCAGGTATTGAACAATGAGAACACATGGACACAGGGAGGGGAGGATCACACTCTGAGGTCTTTGTGGAGGGGCGACTAGGGGAGGGTCAGTTGTGGGTAGGGAGTTGGGGAGGGATAACATGGGGAGCAATGCCAGATTCAGGTGATGGGGATGGAGGCAGCAAATCACATTGCCAGGTATATACCTATGCAACAACCCTGCGTGTTCCTCACATGTACCCCAGAACCTGAAGGGCAATAATATGCATGTTCTTCACATGTATCCCAGAACCTAAAGGGCGATAATATATATATATAAAACATATAAAATTATATTTTATATATTATATATATAATTATATATATATATATATATATATATATATATATATATATATATAATTTTTTTAATTAAAAAAAGAACTGCACTGCTTCCATAAAAAGGAATGAGATCATGTCTTTTGCATGGACATGTATGGAACTGGAGGCCATTATTCTTAGGAAACTAATGCCAGAGCAGAAAACCAAATACCACATGCTCTCACTTATTAGTGGGAGCTGAATAATGAGAGTACATGGACACATGATGGGGAACACACACACTGAGCTCTATCAGAGGGTGACAGTGGGAGGATGGAGAGCATCAGGAAGAATAGCTAACAGGGAACACACACACTGAGTTCTATCAGAGGGTGACAGTGGGAGGAGGGAGAGCATCAGGAAGAATAGCTAACGGATGCTGGGCTTAATACCTGGGTGATGGGATGATGTATGCAGCAAATCACCATGGTCCACATTCACGTATGTAACAAACCTGCACATCCTGTACATATAGCCCTGAACTTAAAATAAAAGTTTGAAATTTTTAAAAAAGAAGAGCTGTACTCCTACCTCAGCAAGAATCTATATTTTACTTTGTACATCAAATTCCAACATGTGTACATCAAATACCAGTATGTTCATCAAATTGATTTTGATGTTCTCATTTTACATATTTATAAATGAATACTAGTGCAATTTAGTACAATGAAGCAGTGTAGTATTTAGTTAAAGTATGAACTTTAAACCCAGAGCAGCTAAATTCAAATCATAGCTCTGCTACTTGTTATCTCTGTGTCTGAGAAAAGGACTGCATCTCTCTAAACATTAATTTTTCCATCTATCAGATGGAAAAAAAACTAGACTTACATTATAAGATATTAGAGAAAACAAATGAGATGCTGAATGCTTATAAAGAAGGAGACAGGCAAGGCGTTGTGGCTCACGCCTGTAAACCCAGCATTTTTGGAGGCCAAGGAGAGCAGATCACTTGCGGTCAAGTTCAAGGCCAGCCTGACCAATATGGTAAAACCCTGTCTCTATTTTAAAAAACACACAAAAATTAGCTGGACATGGTGGCATGTGCCTGTAATTCCAACTATTTAAGAGACTGAGGCATTAGAATTGCTTGAACCTGGGAGGCTGAGGTTGTAGTGAGCTGAGATCACACCACTGCACTCCAGCTTGGGTGATGGAATGATATTCTGTCTCAAAAAGAAAAAGAGAGAGAGAGAGAAAAGAAGAAGAAGAAGAAGGAAGAAGAGGAAGAAGGAGAAGGAGAGGAAGAAGGAGAAGGAGAAGAAGAAGGAGAAGGAGGAAGAAGAAGAAGAAGAAGAGGAGGCGGCGGCGGCGGCGGCAGTGGAGGCAGAGGAAGAGGAGGAGAAGGAAAAGGAGAAGGAGGAGAAGGGGAGGAGGAAGAGGAAGAGGAATAAGGAGAAGGAGGGAAAGGAGGAGGAGGAGGACAGGATGAGGAGGAGGATGAGGAGGAGAAGGAGGAGGGCAGAAGCATTTTGTATCTTCAGAATCTATCCAAGAAGTAGGCAGAAACAGAGATCCCTACATAGAAGGTAAGAAGGAAGAGGAAGTTTGGGCAGCTAGAGAATTCTAAAAAAGAGTCCAAAGTCACCAAGCGAGGTAGTAGAGAGAGTTCTCTACTCACAGTGTTTATATTTTAAAGAAATGAGCTAATGGGCCAGGTTAAGAAAACGAAACATTCATTGAGGTAGAACATTACCCCTGTAGGGGGAGAAAAGATTGCTTTTCTCACCCATCCCTAGGTTCATGGCTGAGGCCCCTATAACAAAAGACAAGAGAAAAACATACAAATTTATTTAATATAAGTTTTACATAACATAGTCACCTTCACAATGAAAACAAAGAATCAGGGAAACCTCTGTATTTTTATGCCAAGTTTGATTAAGAAGTGAATAGTTGTAGAGGCATTTGATTAGACTAGTGCAGTATGATTTAGGGGAACTTAGCCAAGCCAGTTTGTTCAGATTCTTCTCTGTGCTCCTGTGGCTTCAAAGATAAGGATATTCCTTTCCTCTGGGTATAGGGTAGGCACTTCTCACATGAGGGTCTTATGAACTACTTTAGAGGAAGATCAGAGAACTCTTTTATGGCCTGCTTTAGGGGAGAAGAGCAGGAGAAAGTCAAAGAGATCTTCTTTCTTCTGCTGTTCCCTCAACTGCCAAAGTACCATATTTGGGGGTAGCATGTTCTGAACCCCAACACTCCAAAGCTTGAAGGTTTGCTTCCTTTCTCTTTTCTGCTCTTCTTCTCACTCTTCCAACTCCTGGAACTCATCATTTTAGTTCTATTTATAGTTACCCAGAAAACACACTTGTTTTCATTTTAACCAATACACACACACACACACACACACACACACACACACAATCTCATACTATAACCTCACATATACACAAAGAGACAAAAGCACACATGTACATACATCCTATACTGCTAACCCTTAGCTTCCAAACAGCTCCAGAGGCCCACATATAGGTAGTAAGAATTGATGGTATTAATGATGGTAAAATATAACTATTTATTTTAGGGCTTTTGGTTAAACTTGACAGATTGAACATGTACATTTTTCTCCACTTCCTCTCAAGTCACATTAAAATAATGATAATACTCGAATTGTGAAAACTGGAGAGTAGATGGGCTTTGGTAAATTACTTGTCATACCACAGAAAACTGAACCTAAACTAGGAGTCAAGGTGGCTTTTGCTGTAGATCCCAGAAAAATGTAAGAATTGAAATCTCCATGGACTTCTGAAGATTCCCCTTCCAGGGAAGAAGAGAGAAGAGGGTTATATGACAGACGATGGGGGTGAAACAATGCAAGGAAATATGTCCATCATACCTCAATAAATCTGTTAAAATGAAAAAAGCAACAAAAAGCCCCACACACATAAAAAATAATGACAAAGAATTAATTGGAAGTTAGCATACTAAGTGGTGAGACATCACCCCATCCCCAGTTTCTGGAACCCTAGGAACCAAACTTATACTTCCAGGAAGAAGATGTGAGCATCCTCTGCAGAAACCAACCAGCTCAAGAAAAAAAAAAACATCTAGCGGTGGTGATATTTAGGGGTCCTCCAATGAAACAGCTAAGTCTGCATGTCATCACCCATATTTTGGTACAACCCCTTTTCCCTCATGTGCATCTTCCAATTATATTTTTAGCACTTTCCTCTTAAAATGGACAGGTATTTGAGGGAAACTTCCAACATAAAAGAGAAAGATGCAAACTAACAAACAAAAAGAAACTCCAAAGAAAAGAGACAATGCAAGAAGCAGAAGAGAATTTCAAATACACTCAAAAAATGCTATCTCAAAGATACAAAAAAAAAATCTATGAAAGAATAGTAAAATGCCATATAAAGTAATATAATTAGA
This sequence comes from Cebus imitator, assembly GCF_001604975.1. NCBI lineage: Eukaryota > Metazoa > Chordata > Mammalia > Primates > Cebidae > Cebus > Cebus imitator. Next base: position 2,279,294 of record NW_016107524.1, read on the forward strand.
GAAAACAAAAGACGTGTTGGAAATTAAAAACATAAATGCATACTTTTTAAATTTATGATATGGTTTGGCTGTGTCCCCACCCAAATGTCAAAGAAAAGAACAATTGAATTGTGGCTCCCATAACTCCCACATGTTGTGGAAGGGACCATGTGGGAGATAATCGAATCATGGGGGCAGTGTCCCCCATATGTTCTCATGGTAAGGAATAAGTCTCATGAGATCTGATGGTTTGATAAGGGGTTTCCCCTTTCACTTGGCTCTCATTCTTTCTTGTCTGCTGCCATGTAAGACATGCCTTTCACCTCCTACCATGATCATGAAGCCTCCCCAGCCACGTGGTACTGTGAGTCCATTAAACCTCATTTTCTTTATACATTACCAAGTTTTGGGTATGTCTTTATCAACAGCATTTAAATGGACTGATACAATTTACTAAATTAGAAGATAAAGTTGAAGAAATATTTCTGAAATTAGAACAAAAAGGCATAGGTAGAAGATAAGAGAGAAAAGAGGAAATAGTCATTCCAGAAGATAAAATCCAACATCGGATTTATGTAAGTTCTAGAAATTGAGCATAGAAGGTCAGAGGAAAGAAAACAATAAAAGAAATAACACAAAGAACTTTCTGGAACTAAAATGGTGATTGAAATGGCCTAGTAAATATCCTGTAAAATAAACCAAAATAAGACACAAGCCATCCCCATGAAATTCCAGAACACTGGAGATTAGAGAAGATGCTGAAAGCTTCCAGACAAACAAAAAGAGCAGGTAAGAATAGCATCCTATTTCTTAAAAGCAACAGAAGCTAAAAGAAGATGTCTACAAAATTCTGAGGGAAAACAATCTCCAGCCAAGAATTCTATGCCAGCCAAACCATGAATCAAGTAAGAAGGTCAGATAAAGATATTTCTAGACATGCTCAATCTTTAAAAAAAATAGAAAATTTCCCATGTATTCTTTTTTAGAAAGCTTCAACAAAATGTGTTCCAGCCAAACAACTGAGAAAACCAGGAAAGAAGGAGACATGAGGATCAAGAATAGAGACTCCTACACAGGAAAGAGGTCGAAAGAATCCTAGGATGATAACTGGGCAGCAAACTGAGATAGCAGCCAGTCTGAGGTAGTTGAGTGAAGGCTCCCAGGGAGAGGTCTCCTACAGGAATAAAGGAACTGTTTGATTACTTCATGTGTTTAAATGGAATAATGAGTTTTACAACTTTAGTGAAATATATGGGAATGACCTATTGATAGATACATAGAAAATTAAGGAAATGATAAAGGAAATCAATTAACAATTCCAAGGCCAAAGTTGCAAAGGAAAAGAAATGACATTGTAGAACACTATGTCTCAGCTGCAAATAATATTGACAAAGTCATAATGAACAAAAATAGTGGCTTAGCTATAGTGCAAGACGGAAGAAGAGACATTAAGACATTAAGGAAGTGTGTAAAAGGAGTGATTTAAGAGAGCAAAATTGTCATCTTTTTATTTTACATAGTTAGCTAAACAGCAAAGGAAAGCAGCTAAGAGTTGAAAGTAGTTCCCTGCCAGGATGAGCAGGCATGACACAAGGAGCTACGGATTTGTGTAAACTAAGTTAATTAAGATACCAGTAGCAGGAAACTGGACTAACGGTAGCTTACTACATGAGGATACTTGTGTACTTTTTAAAAATGTGCAGAAATAGATGGACTCAGCAGCTCAGTGGCATCACCAAGGACTCAGTGCTTTCCAGCTTTCCACTCCACATTCTCAGTGTGTTGCTTTTCAACCTTGTTCACTCAGGGCTGCAGGATGGCTGCCACAGCTGCAAACATTATGTTCACAGGCAGAACATGGGAGACAGATTGCCCATGACTGAGCGAGAAAGTTGTCTTCATGTAACTCTTTCCTGTCATTAGTGCATCAGTTAGGATTCATTCTGGTGATGAGTGATAGGGACCCAAAATTAGAATGTCTAGCACAAGGCAAAATCTTGTTCTAGCAACTCTAGAGGAGGTAGGTAGTCCAGGGTGGTATGAGGTTCTACTTATTCTGTGATCTCTTCAGATAACAAGGCTCCTTCTCTCTTGTCATTCTACTAGTCACAGCTTCCTTTCTCAAGGTGACTTCATGGTTCCCCAAGGTTACAGCTGCTCCGGCTATCATGTCAACATTTCAGCCAGCAGGAGGGAGGAAGGAGGAATAAAAAGGGCACATGAGAGTTTTCTTTTGAGGAAATTTCCTGAAAGATGCCACAAAACACTTTTGCTTATATCCTAGTCACAAAGTCACAACTAGCTACAAAGGAGGCTGGCAAATGCAGTATTTATTCCTAGTAGCCATATGCACAGCTAAAACTTTAAAGTTCTTAAAAAAGGAAGGAATAAAATAACAGATACCTGGCAGTCTTCACCACAATTAGAAAGGAAAATATCTTTCCTGGAAGACCCTGAGTAGAGTCCCCCTTACATCTCATTAGCCAGAACTGGGTCACATGGCCACCCTTACCCATGAGAGAGGCTGGTAAAGGGAGAATCTGGATTCTCATCCTCTGCGGTAGAAAGCAAGCAATGGAGAAAGGGATTGACAATGGCTGCGAATAGCCAAACAAGTGCCTGCCTCACAAACCTTGTGGCACAATTTGACCTTAAAGCTATATACACATATTACATTTATGATTTAATGTATGTAAATTTTAAAATGTATATAAATAAGAAATAAGTATATTTGTTTTTATGAGAAAATTATGGAAAAACTTGTCAAGATCTGCTGCCACACTCCCTCCATCTTCTTAGTGAATAAATAAAAGAAAAAAGTTATAAGGTCAAAATACATACACATAAAAATAGCATTGGCTATTCATATAGTCTATTTCATGCTTTGCCACATTGATTTTGTCCTTTATTCAACAAACATTTATTGAATGCTGGCTTTGTACAAAGGTATATGGACATGACTGAGTCCCAGTTCATGCCTTCGAAAAGGTTACAGGTTTGAAGGAGAGAGACATGAAGCCCATTTTCTGCAATATGGCATGATAAGCACCAGGCTGGGAGATTGCAGGGGATGATAACTGCAACAACTCACAGAAGGGCCATTGAAGTTGGCCCAGAAGACAGGGAAGGCTTCCCTCAGGAGGTAATTTTTGAGTTATGTTTTGAAAGATAGGCTGAAATGTGCCAGGACATGAAAAGGACATGGAAAGGACATCAAGCCCACAGAAGAATGAACTCAAAGGCAGGCATCACATTATAGCTAGGAAGAGTGAGCCACGTCCTTACTCTATCTATCACAGATATGAAAAGGTAGGCATGCAATTTATGTTTAATAAACATTCAGTGGAGTGAATCAAGAGGAATAGCAACTCTTTTAATCTACTTCAGCTTAACTTGTATTCTAGATCAGGAGATGGCAAAATATGGTCCTCAGGCTAAATCCCATCTGCTGCCTGTTTTGGGAAATAAAGTTTCATTGGGTATTACCACACTCATTCATTTACACACTGTCTATGGCTGCTTTTTTGCTACCATGGCAGAGTTGAGCAGTTGCCCATAGAAACTGTAGAGTCTTGGCAGGGTGCAGTGGCTCATGCCTGTAATCTTCGCACTGTGGGAGGCCAAGGCAGGTGGATCACCTGAGGGCAGGAGTTCAAGATCGGCCTGACCAACATGGAGAAACCCCATCTCTACTAAAAATATGAAATTAGCCAGGCGTGGTGGCCCATGCCTGTAATCCCAGCTATTTGGGAGGCTGAGGCAGGAGAATTGCTTGAACCCAGGAGGTGGAAGTTGTGGTGAACCAAGAATATGCCATTGTACTCCAGCCTGGGAAACAAGAGCAAAAAACTCCATCTTAAAAAAAAAAAAGAAGGAACTGTAGATCTTGCAAAGCCTAAAACATGTACTATGTGGTCCTTTATGGAAAAGGTTTACTAATCCCTGTTCTAGATGAGCTGACATCCTTCATTCCCTTTAAAACATACAGCACCTGAGCTCAAAGCTAACAAGTAATAAATAATAATAATACATCCTTCCATCCTACCAGTTTAGTTATATTCTTTCCAAAAGTAAATTGTTTGTTCCCAAATGTGTTTTGTCAGTTTCAGGCGTTGATATAAATATCTAACTCAATAAAATATTGTGTATATTAATAAAGTGAGTGTTAAAAGGAAGAATGTTTCTATTTTTAAAAAATGAAGCAGAATACATTGAAATACATACATCACACCATGCTAATAAAAGCTATGTGAGTCAGATGTGGAGACAGATATAATCATAAAATATTAAGATTTTACCTTGCAAGTGTCTATAACTTTCACTCCATTTTTTTAAAACCTAAAATTAGAAATCAGAGATGACGTATTTAGGGGAGATGTTTATACAAGAAAGACAACACAAAATTATAATTAGCAATACGTTCTTAAAGAGGAGTCTCGGCTCTACATCAACAGACAAGAGTTCCCCTAAAAAATCAGATTAAAATTAAAATAAGTATTTTAAGTAAGTAAGTGAGTGAGTAAGCAAATAGTATATAGATGAATATTAATGTATATTTGCTGGATTCTTTTAAAAGCAATTTCATGACTTAACCAACTGTTTACTATGAGGAGAGGAAAAGGCAAAGTAACTGTATTTGTTTGGGTGAACAGAGATAAAAGATTCCAACTCCCTAAATTTTCCGGGGTCCATCTCATTCTGCAAGACTCACCTCTCAACCAACCACAAAAGTGATCCAAGCTATGGGCATCCATTTCTGCCTTGTGCCAGCTCCTGAGAAAGTCGGACAAACAGGACGCAGACCTCACACTCCTGGCTCTGGATCAAAAAGGAAGAATGAGTTGACACTGGCCCCATTCTGAGCAGAAATTATCAGCCTGTGAAAATGTCAACTCATTAAATCTCCAAAGTGCGACATCTAAGCTCTGATAAGCCATCTAGGAAATAAAATGCATAAAATAAGACAGCCCCTCTTTCTTACAAATCACACAATTTCAAAGTTCAGAAAACTTTTAATTTGGTCTCTGCCCATCACCTCATAGAATCTTGATCCACCTTTAATCTGGAGCTTCAAACAAATCCCTGCTTCCTTAGGATTCTAAAAATAATTGTGTTCCTTGTGGTACATTAACTCTTTCTAAAAGAATAGCCAATTTGCTCATAAAACAGCTGGTTATTTCCTCAAGATCCTTGATTAAACATTGTTTTTTTCAGATGAGACTATTTGATTTTTTTCTAGCTAATTTCCCCTCTGCCCTCAAAGGCTATCCCTTCCAGAAAAAGAAAAAATTGCTTCATATTCAGGTTTTTATCCTGGAATCACAGTGGTGAGCAGTGTGACATTAGATAGGGCATTAGGGAATGTTGGGCTCCCCAGGAAAATCCCTAAAGAAGGGCCATGTTCTCCGGGGTCACTCCGTGCTCCAGCCTCTCCATTGCCACCAAGGACAGAGCTATACAGGCAGGATATGCCCCCAAAACACACACTGAAGATGAGGAACAAAACAATGATGAAAATTCTGGGACCCAGACTCCACATAAGCCTGCCCTCCAACTAAGTCAGTTTCCAAATACATCATTCTTCCTCTTTCTAAGCCCCTGCGCACATTGTTTGCCCCCACCTCCACCCCCACCACCCCCACAATTTCCAATGCAGGTCAAATTTACCTTTTCTTCAAAATCTTTCCTCAGTACGAGGTGGAGCCCCCTGACATTCTGTCCTGCCTCACCCATCTATCACTATTTGGTATGAACATTTGTGATGACTGGCTTAAATTCAATCTAGCACTATTTTCTCTTCTGTCTCCTAGATTCCAACTTAACCATGTCATATCTGAGAGCAAGGCCATGCCTTATTCCTCCTTCTTCTCTTCTATTGTATTCAGCAAAATAAAGTATTTTGTAAAACATGTTTTCTTTTCCTTCTCACCTACCTACAGTCTTTCCACAGCCCCCAAATAGTAACCAGGTCCTTCGGGTAGAAGCCTTACTTGGGCCAATTCCTTAAGTATAGGAGCCATATGAATGCAAAGCTTCCAAAATGCTCTGTACTGCAAGTCCATAAATTAACAACCCCAGAATCACATATTCTATGCCATAACATAATTATGTTTGTTTGGTTATGTATCGAAGGAACAAAATTGCCCTCTCAAACCCAGGTGTAGTGGGCAGTCTGCTAGGTGAATATCACCTTACAGGCTGGTATTCGTGTCCTGGTACAATTTCTTTTCTTTGTGTATGACCTGTACCTACCAACTTGCTTCTAATTAATAGAATGTGGTAGAGCCCTGGGATGCCACTTTCGAAATTAGGTTACGAAAAGAATATGCCTCTGTATTCGTCTCTTTCTCTCTCCACACCTTGTCTTTTCTTTTTCCCAATCTATCCCCCCTCCTCTTTCTCTGTCTTTCTCTCTCTCTCTGTCTCTCTCTCTCTCTCTGCCCTTTCTCTAAGGGAATCAAGTTGCTATGTTGTGAATAATAGCTCTATGGAGAGGTCCATAGGGCCAAGGAATGAGGTCTCCAGCCAATATCCAGAGAAGACTTGAGGCCTGCCACATGAGTGAGCTTGGAAACAGATCCTCCCCCAGTCAAACTTTGAGATGACTTCAACCCCAGCTGACCTTGACTGCAATCTTGTGAGAAATTCTGAGCCAGTGACATCTAACTAAGCATTCAGTTTTGTTTTGAGACAGGGTTTCACCCTGTCACCCAGGTTGGAATTCAGTGGCACAATATCAGCTCACTGCAATCTCCACCTCCCACCTCCCAGGCTCAAGTGATCCTCCACCTCAGCCTCCCTAGTAGCTGGGACTACAGGCACATGCCACCACCCCAGCTGATTTTTTTTTTTTTTTGAGTTTTGGTAGAGACAAGATTTTACCATGTAGCCCAGGCTGGTCTCGAACTCCTGAGCTCAAATTATCCACCCACCTCAGTCTCCCAAAGTGCTGGGATTACAGGGTTTGTTAACACACCAAATTTTGGGGTAATTTGTTACACAGGAATAGATAACCAATACACCAAGTTTTCCACAAACATTCCATTTTTTTCTGCAAAACTAAATCTAATGTAGGCCCCCTCCTCTCTATGCCAGATTGGCAAAAACATTACCTTATTCAGTCCTGTAACTCTACAAGCACATCTATATCTCCCAGAGTATTGTCAAGGTCTTAGGGTGTTTGGGACAAGGCATTTGAGGAAGAGCCTCCAGTCCCCAGCTTGTACAGGTTACCACTACTGGGCTCATAGCCCAACGGTGCATGGCCCTTGGAGTTGGCAGGTGAGGAAGCTCCATACAGTCCATGCCAAGCTTCAGCTCTACCACTAGGACTTTTGCTGAGGCTACAGCCCAGCACCCAAGGCCAGCCTCCCCTCTGCCGTTCTCAGAGGCCAATCAGGGAAAGGGGACCAGGCCCCTCAGAGCCCTGCATCCCTTCCCAGGCTTCTGAGAACCTCCTTTCCCTGTCAATTCCAACTCTTTTCTTCATAACCTTCCATCCCTGCATATACACGCACATGCCCTTAGCACAATTTCAAAGAGTTTAGGGTTTTGAGAAAAGCCTGAATGATAGATCATCTTCAAGCTGCTACTGTAGCAAGAGCACAATGACCTTCTCAGAATTCAGGAAAATTAAAAAAAAAAAAAAATTGTTCTCATTCTTTCTGATGCTTCCACGCCTTCAAACACAAAATACAAATTAAGGTTTCAATAAATAATCTCACTGCAATTATTTTTCCCACATATTCAAGAAACAATTTATGCTCCAAGAAGGGTTACCATGTTTACCTAAGGTTTGGAATACCTTCTAGCACACTGCATGAACCACCACCTACCACCTCCCAACGTATACTACCACACACACAGCACTGTAAGAAGCTCAATAATGGCAGAATGGGAGACTTCCTAGTAGGAATCTATTTCTTCCAAATCTCCCCTCACTCTATTGAAGAATAGCCCAAGCAACCAGCCGCAAGGCAGACATCATGCAGGCATAACTGGAATAAGCTTCTACTTATTATGTGTGATTTAAGTTGAACCAGGAAAGTCTCTCAGACCCAAAATATCTTCCTAGTGGCCTGCAACAATCACTAAACTTCACTTTAAGAGCCTGGCTCATTTGGGTTGGAAGCACTGTTACTCCAAAGTTAAATTATCCCTTGAGCTGTTTTTAGCCAGGAGCGCCTTCTTGGAATTTAGTTTATCAGTTCTTTTCCAACCGCTTATTGAAAAAAGAGTTTGGTCCTGACATGATAGATTAGCTTAGTTCAAAAAAAAGAAAAAAGAATTTGGGTTCTCCTATAAGTGGTGCAAGAAGAATAAAGAAGTTTTGAACAGCAGCAGTGAAGGCATCTTGACTGCTCTAGGCAGTCATTGGGAGTGGGATGAGTAGAAAAATGCTCCTCATTACCGTAAATGTGATATGACTATTAGGGTTATGACATTATGTTCTGTTATGGTTACTCCATAAAGACTGATTATTCTCTGAAGGCCACCCCTGGAACTAAAAATGGCCTGATGAAGGGTCATTGTTAGTGTTCAGTAATAAAGGTATTGGCCAATCGTAGGAAGAAACCTATGAGAAGAAATGAAATATCTAGACATCAGAGTCTAGATGCCTGGGTGGTCATCCGTAGGTGTTATGTGCAAAGATGACGTCCTTCCCATAAAGAGAGACTTGGAGCTTGAAATGAAAGGGGCCAGGCTGGGTCTTTTCCCAAGGATACCTGAAGAAGAGGGTAAGAACAGTCTGCACTCAAAAAATATGTATTTATAAAGAAAACTGTCTAGATTCATAGTGTTCTTTGTATGGTAGTTACTTGACCCTCAGCTGGTGAGAGAACAAATCAGTGGCTAACTGCCTGAAGTGTCCCTCTTGAAGGGGCTACACCACCACCAGAAATTCAGCAAGGAGTAAATTGTATTTACTGAAGCTCCTCTAAAAGAGAAAGCTTACTGATTGAAAATCATTTGGGAAGTAAAGATTGAGAGAGACCCTAAGGGTCAGATCTTCCAAAAATGGTAAAACTTGTTAATCACTGGACTTTTGACTTTCTGAATTGGCTATAAAGATGTGAGTTAGTAGTTAAATTACTCAGGGAGCATCAAGGAAAGGCTAAGCACTACTACCACAAGTATTCTCTCTGCTCCCCAAATACATCACTTCCAAAGATCTATCAGATGGAAGAGCACTGCACTACTGTCCTGCTTGTGGGGTTAGGTCTACTCCAGTCCTACTCATGAGAAAATATAGTCTTGGCTCAGCTTGACTACTGAGAAGCAAGGGAAAAAAAACTTGTATCTCACTTGGGTCAGAGTACTCATGTGGCCACTTGTGTTGGTTTTATCCAAGAAACAAACCCCAAAAGCAAGATGAATCTATGAACAGTCTAATCCCCCAAGCCCTAACCCACAAGAGATTCTCCTCCACTTAGGGCCAACTTCAGAAAAACTAGAGGTTGCTGCCAGTAAATAGGAAGGTATTGCTTGCTTTCAGGGGAGCACTGAGAATGCATGATGAGAGAGATCACAAGAAGAGGTAAGACAACTTCAAAGATGGATAAAGACTAGCTTGTTCACAGTTCAGAGGATTGTCCCTGGACATAAACTGGTTAGAAGATACCATCACAATAAACATTCATAAAATAATAAAAAACAAATATTCCAGATATTTTCTCTCTACGGGTGAGGCTCTCTATGTAGCAGCAATAGAATGACAAGCAAAGCTGAAGAATGGCTCATGTTTCTCCTCGCCAACTGCATTCACCCCCACTTTCTACCTTCTCCACTGGCCCCACCATCAAGAAGCACTGGATTTCAGATCCATGCACAGCTCTTCTCCTTTTGTCCCAAAGCAGAAAGTATGTACATAAAATGTCTAGGCCACAAACACTATATTTGGGCTTCCAAAATAGCCTACCTCATGTAAATTTTTTATTCTTTGATGGCTATCTGTCTTGTTCCTAATCTCATCCCTGGACTAAAAATCATGACATTGTTAGAGCTTAAAAGGTCTTTAAAGAACATCACTCACCAAAGAAAACCAAGTGTGGAAAGGAACGGTGATTTGTCCAAGATTCCACAGTTGTTTGTGGAAAGACACGGCCCTTTCTGTGTATTTACACAAGAGGTCTGCCGCCTTTAAGGCTGGCTTCCATTGTCCTTAACTTGATTTCACTCAATCTCAATATATTTAGCTGTGGCCTCAAGCCACTTTCTCTGAAGGGCTTACTCAAGGTCATGGTCTCCAGAATCACCTCACAATTCTGCTTCTGAGAGCCAACATGATTCATGAATCACTTACAAATTTCCTATATTCTCCTCTCTAAAGTATTACCAAAATTAATTTTTCTTTTCCAGGCCATCTCAAGGAAGAATAATAGCCCCTTCTGTAGCCTGAGTCCTCGCTGAAATGCAGCATTAGGGTGAGTGAGGGGTGGAAGTCAACCTGGGCAGGAGACTTCCACGGAGCAGTTCTCAGGCCTCTGCATGTACAGTTTCACAGCAAATGAGGTTGGAAAATCCACCTTCCACGCTTGACCTCTAGGTTTAAGACTTCCGTCCTTGTGAAAATGCAAGTATCAGCTGGGGACAGTGGCTCATGCCTAAAATCCCAGCACTTTGGGAGGCCGAGGCGGGTGGATCACTTGAGGGCAGGAGATCAAGACCAGCCTGGCTAACATTGCGAAACCCCATCTCTACTAAAAATACACACACACACACACACACACACACACACACACACACACACACACACAAAATAGCTGGGCATGGTGGTGGGCACCTATAATCCCAGCTACTCAGGAGGCTGAGGCAAAAGAATCGCTTGAACCTGGGAGTCGGAGGTTGCAGTGAGCTGAGATTGCACCACTGCACTCCAGCCTGGGCAACAGAGGTCAAGAAAAGAACGAAAGAATGAAAGGACGAAAGAAAGAGAAGAGAGAGGAAATAGCAAAAGGCCAGTTTGGGGGAAGGCAAATATAAGAAGAAAAAAATAAGGAAAGAGGTCCTCCAAGGGCTGAGAAGTTAGAAGACAAAGCAGAGAACACTAGGGAAGCATTTTGGTCCACTCCATCCCTCACCACTCCACTTACCTTTTAAATGGCTGCTTGGCCTCTCCCACTGATTATTTACAGTTATCTTAAAGAGGTGAATCCCATGATTCCCATCACACTTCCATTTACAAAAAAAGGAGATGCCCAATTAGCTCCACCTTGAGAAGAGATCTGAAATTATTTCACCATCACCACCACCTTCAGCCATTAAGGATTCCAACATTTTTTATCCTAAATTCCTAGAGGATGTGGGCTATGTCCCCTGCTTAGAAAAATAAGGTGCTTTCTCAAAAGCTTTATGCATTAAGTTCAACAGAGGAAACACAAAACAAAACAAAAAATACCCTCCAGTCTTTACCCAGCTTTGTTGTAGGAGAAATAGGGTTAAAAAAATTACATTGAGTTACCTGGGTTTCATAGTTTGACATAAATATTTTTTGTCTTCTTCTTTCTATTTCCTGTTTCTTGATAGACTACTACAATGAGTTAGGGAAAGGCCAGCCTTTGGATACAGTCCTCATAAGACTGCTCTCACTTAAGACATCAGCTACAAGTTCAGAGGTCCCCAGGGTTTTTTGTTGTTGTTGTTTATTTCATTATACAAGCATCATTGATTGAATCAGCACCCTCCTGAATGAACTCAATCTCCAGCCTCCCTCTTCTCCCAAAAGGTAAGGTTGATATCGTGTGGCTGAAAGCCCAAACCCTCAAATCACATGCTTGGTCTTTCTAGCATAGGCAGCCTCCCCCTGAGTCCTCTCATTGGCATTCACTATCAGGTCAGGTGCAGTCTGAGGAATTCACTATAAATAGCAAAGACACTCCTATCATTCTGGAAAGTCCAAGGGTTAGAGATTGTCTTCCAGAAGCAGGGACAAAGGTCAGACCTCTCAATGAGTAAATTTAATTCTTTACTATATAGTAACCCCTAAAAATATATATGAAACATATTTAAAAGGTATAAATCACTCATAGTAGATAGCAGGCTCAATTATAATACATAGCACAGTAAAAGATTTTGATAAATGTCAAACATCTAATGAAAAAAGTGAATGTTTCCATTACTTAAGTAGGGCTCTGTGAGGAGAAAACGACCTGCTGAGGCCGACTATAAGCTGGGCTTTTTAAACAGAGTCAAACCTGATCCTTTAGCATTGACCGCCCAGATTAGTTGAAATGAATGAGGGTAGTAGAAGAAAGAAGCATGTATTGTTACCTTGAAACCAAATGGTTGGAGGTGATAAAAACCCTCCTAATATATCCAAGGACTCTCCTTTTTTTCTGGCAAAACACAAGTACAAAACATAAAAAATCAAATTATGTGTCCCTTGTGTTAAGAGGAGAAATTCCAAATGTTCCCCGCTAGGTCTTGAAAAATGCAGCTTCATAGCCTTGCCCTGTGCCAAGGCTAGGGTGAGGCTCCCTGGACCATCCATCACAGCCTCTCCTTCATGGCCCTTTCACTGTTTGATGAGCCCATAGAAGGAATGTAAAATTCTTGTGATGGCAGATGTTCAAATTAGAATGCTTTTGTGAAAAATTGTAGCAGCTCTGAGACATGTTTCTCTAAAGATTTCAAAGAGCATATTCTTTCCATGTGCTTGTTTTTAAAGAAGCATAATGATCCTTCAGCCTTGTTTTCCTAGATTCATTTCCTTTCCTCAAGATTTCCAAAATTTCAATCCAATTAGATTAATATAATGTGCCTGAAACTCTGCAAAGAGTAGTAGGGAGATTCATAGAAAAAGGAGTAGTATTCCCCATCCTCAGAGAGTTTATAATCCATCTCAGAAGATAATACTAGCATATTTAGATCCTTTAAATAAGAAAACAATGTGACATTGAAGTCAGTATTTCAAACTCTTGGGCTCAGGCAATTCTTTTGCCTCAACCTCCTGAAGTGCTGGGATTATGGACGGAGCTACAGTCCCCAGCCATTTAAGTCAGTTTCAAGAAAAAATAGTTAACATAATGAGTACCTTAAGAATTAAAAGTGAAGAAAAATTGAGGCATCTCTGAATATGAAGGAAGTCTTCTCAAAATATGTGAAAGAAGTTAAGTTAGGCTTTGAGAAAGAATAGGAATTTTAGGCCACAGTGAATGGGGAAGGGAGAGACATTCCAGAAGGAAAAGCTAGCACATGAGAAGGTATAGGCATAGGAAACAGAAAAATGTTTATTTATCTAGGGAAGTTTTTTTTTGTGGAGGGGAATGGGGTTAAGCAATGGCCTCAGAGAGAAAAAAAAAGCATCATCCCTGCCCCTGCCCCTGGCCCTGGCCCTGGCCCTTCCCCTGGCCCTGCCCCTGAGAACATTGAAGTCTACAGTTTTTTAAAAAAATACATTCAGATTAGAGATAGAGGGTTTATAACTAGTTGTCTTATTACTAAAATGGACCTGCAAATGCTTACATGACAGAAAAACTATGAGAAAATATTGGAATAGCTATTTGAATAGGACTACAGCCTCCATTCTATTACGGAGGAAAATTATTTCTTAGGGAACTACATATTGGCTCAAAAGATACTTTTCTGACCCCAGGATCCTGTTCTGAAATATAATACTGGGTGAAATTCAAACCATAAACAGGTATTCACAAGGCAAACAGCATCAGAGGAAAACAACTTACAAGGAGAATTCTATTTTAACAAATGTCCTTGGAAGTTCCAGCCACACTGGGTACAGGCCAATAACTCCCAGCTAACATTATTTTGTTGTTACAAGTCTGAGAGGGCAGGAGAATACACTGGGTGGTAGAATTGGGATCCAGAGCAAGATACGACATTACATGATGGTTCAAAACAAATCAGTTGCATTTTAACAGGAGTAAACTCAATGCTCAAGTGTACAATGTAAGAAATATGTCTTGATATCTTAGGTTGAAACAGAAAAACCTAAAAGTCATAAATATAATATGGTTGTACCTAGAGAGCAAAAGCAAACTTGGGCTATGTTAAAAGCAGGTCAGTATTCAGAGGCAGGGAGGAGATTGTCTCATTTGTTCTGCACAGGTAGCATCATGTAGGTTCGCCACACACTTTAAACAGGGGCACAGAGATCCAGAGGCGAGTAAAGAGCAATCTCTGAGCCTTTATCTGAAAAAAAAATCAACCTAGGGAAAAAAGGAACATAATTGTTGACTTCAATATCTGTGCTAAGCAGGTGGGATTAGACTGGTTCTCTACCATGCAGTTCCCAAACTCTCCAAACCAAAAATCAAGACACAAATAGTTTTTGTGCCACTTCTAAATGTAAGAGTTTACCTAGGATATGTGGTTTGAATACTGAGAGCTGAAAGTTTCCAGGACCCTGTGATAGCTTATAAAATAGCAAATGTTTTAAATCAGATATTATGTTCTAGAAAATCTGGGGCTTATAGTCATAGAATACAATTATAGTGAATGAGTAGAAATTCTAGGATAACAAACTCCAGCTCAGCATGAGAGAAAATATTCTAACAGAAAGAGTAATCCAAAAACCAAATGCTTTACCTCAGGGGGTAGAGATTTTTACAATAAATCTTTATTGTGAATTTGCTGAGTAACAACCATTATCCTGCCCTAAATTCATTCAGGGTCTATAGTGGAAGCTAAGCAAGGAAATAGGCAACTACAATACTCAAGGTTAAAAAAAAAAAAAGAAAAGTGCAATAGAGGTAAGAAAAAATGTAGAACAGGAGGCTGCACAGTGAAGGTGGGGAAAGTGATGCTTGACTTTAATGTCGAGATTTGGTTGCAATATAAAAATTTATTAGACTGGAGACACCCAGGAATCAGAGATATAAGTGGAGAGGGCATTGTTATAATGCAGGAACAATACAGCAATGGCTTGAGCTAGGGCAGAGGTAGGGGCATTAAAGAGTAATTAATATTAAAGAGCCATTAAAGAAGCAGAATAAACAGGATTTGAATTAGGGTATGAGTATGAAGGGTGTCAATGATAGCTGGGTTGCCTTGAAAGATGGTAGCTCCATTCAGCCAGGGAACAGACAACAAGGACTTTTGCTAAATATGAAATTAATCCTGGACAGGTTGAATATGAAAAGTCTAAATAAACAAGCATGTGTAGATATGCAAGCAGTTCAATATGTGGGTCTAGCATTTAAATTAAAAAAGAAATAACTAAAAGACAAAGTTCAGGATATCTCATAGGAGGTAAATTAAAAAGACGTATCAATAAAGAATTCTTCATTTCGGATGTTTGACCTCTTAGATCTACTTATTAAATTCTTAATAAACAGAGAAAATACAGGGTGGTTGGGGGAATTGTCAAAGAAAAAAATATGAGAATATTTCTGAAGGAAACAAATTTCCAGATTAAGAAGTCCAAAGGCCTCATACAATGCTGAAAAAGAAATTGACAGCATGACATGACTATAAATGTTAAGAATCCTGAGTATAAAGAAAAGATTCTAAGAAGAAAAAACAAATGACATACAAAGAGCTAGAAATAAGAATGGTATCAGACTTCTCAACAGCAGCATTGTAAATCAGAAGACAGTGAGGTATGTCTTCAAACTAATCTGAGAAAAAAAATGCCTAACTTATAATTCTATACCCAGCCAAACTATGAATCAAGAGTGAAAACAGAGCTATTTCCTTAAACGCAAGGTCTCAAAAAATATACTTCTTATGCGTTCTTTCTCAGGAAACTTCCAGAGAATAAGCTCCTACAAAACAAAATAATTACTGCCAAAAAGAAAGAGGAAGATATGGGAGCCACATAACAGCGGACACAGGATAAAGGAAGTCAATAAAATTCCCACTATAATAAGAAAGCAAATCCATGACAACAGCTGGGCAGCCATTTTATGGAGCACCCAGTCCAGATTAAAGCAGAAAAGAAAAAGGCTCTGAGAGACAGATTTCCAGAAGAAAATAAAAGTGATAGATTTTCTTATAGGCTTATAGTGTGGAAAAATGGATTGAGAATAATTTTATAGAGTTATTGAAAGATGTAGGAAGACTTAGCAAGAGACTGGAAGAAAGGTACGTAAATTTAAAAACAAAACAAAAAGAACGAAAAGTTGAGGCATTCATAACATTGCTCTAGGCTCAGCATTGAGTAATGTTAACACAGTAGTTATGTTGACAATTATTAATTATGAAAATAACTAATATAGATGTGATCAAATTCATTATAAAATTATATTAAGAAGATACAAGGTGATGAAATATGCATAAGCAATGAATAATATCAGAAATATATTTCTGTTTAATAAATCATCCCAAAACTTAGTTAAAACCACTGAAATCTGCCTATGAATCTAATCTGTAGCTTAACAATTTGGACTGGGCTCGGACAGTTCTTCACTTGTATGGTTGCTGTTATCTGGGGGACTCCAGATGACCTCATGCTCATGTTTTGGGACTGGTGCTGGCTGTCTACTGGTAGGCCTAAGAATCTCAGCTAGGACACCTTGTCTGTGTTGCTTGTATCTCATCACCCTTTAGTCAGTTGGATCGGGCTTGTTTACATGACAGCCTCAGAGCAGTGTTCAACAGCAGAGGTGAAAGGGCTCTTGAAGTCTAGGTTTAGAGGTCCCACAGGGTCATTTCCAGTATACTCTGTTGGTTAAAGGAAGTCATATGGCCAATCTAGATTGTAAGGATAGAAAAATAGATCCTACCTCTTGATAGGAGGAGCTACAAAGGCACTTTGGAAAGGGGTATGCATACAGGGATGGGAGAATTTGTTGTAGCCCCTTTTTCAAACATTCTACCATAATGATATGTAAGAACTAACTCTTTATGTTCTACAGTGGGAAATGAGTGTAATGTCTAATGTAGGAAAATCGACAAATCCATATGAAATTTGTAAATATGGTTAACAGAATAAACAGCTGAAGAGTTTAAAGTGGATGATTTTGAAGAAGGGGTCTGGATGAAGAGAGGCAGGACAGGTGACTGCTGCTCTTTTAAGCCATCTAGAACTTTTTGACTTTTAAAACTATGAAATTTGACTACTTTGAAAAGCAAAAGTAAAATGTTTGGCTGTATTAGCAATTCCATTTCTGAATATATACCCCAAAACTAAAAGCAGATACTACAACAGATATAGCAATGTTATAGTAGCATTATTCATACCAGCCAAAAGGGGAAACAACCCAAATATTCATCACACAGATGAGTGGATGAACAAAATCTGATGTATTCCATTACATATAATGGAATATTACTAAACCTTAAAAAAGAAGGAAATTCTGACACATGCTATAACATGGTTGAACACTGAAGACATTATGCTAAGTGAAATAAGCCAGACACACAAGACAAAAAACAACTATTATATTATACCACTTGTATGAGGTACCTAGAGTAGTCAGAGTAACAGAGATAGAAAGTAGAATGGTGGTTGCCAGGGATTGGTGGGAAAGGGAGAGTGGTGAGGTTGGAGTGCAGTGGCACGATCTTGGCTCACTGCAACCTCTGCCTCCCAGGTTCAAGCAATTCACCTGCCTCAGCCTCCTGAGCAGCTGGGATTACAGGTGTGTGCCACGCCTGGCTAATTTTTTTATTTTTTTTGTAGTAGAGACAGAGTTTCACCATATTGGCCAGGCTGGTCTCTAACTCCTGACCTCATGATTCACCTATCTCAGCCTCCCAAAGTGCCAGGATTACAGGCGTGAGCCACCACACCCAGCCAAGTTTTTTGTTTGTTTGTTTGTTTGTTTGTTTGAGATGGAGCCTTACCTCCCAGGTTCAAGTGATCCTCCTGCCTCAGCCTCCCAAGTAGCTGAGACTACAGGCATGCACCACCACACCCAGCTAATTTTTGTACTTTTAGTAGAGACGGGGTTTCACCATGTTGGCCAGGATGGTCTCGATCTTTTGACTTCATGATCAGGCCACTTCGGCCTGCCAATGTGCTGGGATTGCAGGTGTGAGCCACTGTGCCCAGCCTCGAGTTCTTTTTTAATGAGTAAGAGTTTCATTTTGAGAAGATAAAAGAGTTCTGAAAATAGTGGTGATGACTGCACAACAATATACACATATATAACAACACAGAACCATCCACTTAAAAATGATTAAATAGTAAATTTATTTTATGTATATTTTACCACAATAAAAAATAAATAAATAAGCACTGCAGGAAAAAGAAAAAGTTTTGGCCACCAAGGGAAAGAAAGGTCATTAATAAGAGAGTGGTTAATAAGAGAGGCATGAAGTTAAGGACTAGACTTTTGTTTGTTTCCCTCTTTCTTTTTTTTTTTTTTTTTTTTTTTTTTTTTTTTTTTTGAAAGTTTTTTTTTTTTTTTTTTTTTTTTCTTAAGAATAGAGAAGTCTTGAGTTTTTTATGTGCTAAGTTAAAAGAACCAGTATAAAGCTGAGGTTTGACACAGCTGACAGGGGGATAACTGGTGGAAAGAAGCATCTGCTAACGGAGTATCTGGGCAATTGAGGTTTGCCTACACTGGTGTGTGCTAAAGACACTTTGAGTAAGCCCTTGGTGAGCGGCCACAGACTGCAGCAATGACTCCACTCCTGAGAGCTTTGCAAAATCATTCATGCCTCACAAAATCCTAGGGAGTAAGATATGTCACCTGACAGGAGCATTCACCAATCTCTTACCATCTATGCATTTATCACTCAGTCTGCTTGCTCAACTAGTTGGAGGAAAGAGTATTTTTTTAGATTGTATGGTCAAAATATTGGTGATCTGTTTTAATAGGAAACTTGACTGCATTCATTGTTCCTGTTTTTCATGGGAAAAGGACCAGTTTTGGATGGTTTTAAGCTTTTGGTTTCTGGAGTCATCAGAGTCCATTGCAAATGAATAACAGGAGAATCAGTTTGGGGGATGAGGAGGTGAAAGAAGAAAAGAGGAGTGTCTCTGAGATAAATCAAAAGAGAGATGAGATTTTTTCCAAACTAAAAAGAGGTCATAGGTCTTAGTGAATCTTGCTCAGTCCTCACCTAACTAGCCCATTCCCTTGGCCTCTATCCATAACAATACCTAATTTCGAAAGAGGGGAGGATCCAAGATGGCCGTTTAGGAACGGCTCAGGATTGCAGCTCCCAGTGAAAGCACAGAGGGTGAGTGGACGCCGCATTTTTATTGCCCACAGACTAGGAAATTCCCAGGCAAAGGAGCTCCACGGTAGCCAGCACGGCTGTTTCGGCCAGGGCAGCTGTGCCGGCCGGCGCCGCTGCTTTACCCCGCCCGGCTGCTTTGTCGGCGCCCTGGAGCAGCGGTTCTCCATACAAAATACACCGGTCCGGGTACCCTTTTGGCTGGCGATTGGAGCCATGGGAAGTCGCCCATTCGTCTGTTTAAAAAGGGGACTGAGCAGAGAACCAGGACAGGAGATTCCAGGGCAAAAAAAAAAGAAAAAGTGCCACAAACCCCTGTGCCGCTGTTTAAGCCAGTGCAGTGAGTGGCCGCAGGGGAAAACAAAGAGACCCCGGCACCTCTTCAACAGGCGACTGGAACACCAACTTAAAAAAGGAGCTGAGGCAGGGAGCCAGGCAATCAGGCTCGGCTGGTCCCACCCCCACAAAAGAACAGCAACCAAAAACTCTGGATTGAGACTTTCACAGCAAGCGCAGCTGAACCCAGGACGGTCCAGCTCTGTGGGGGAGGGGCGTCCACCATTACCGAGGCAGCCCGCCAGGACGGAGGTAGTCGGCCAATGCTGAGGCAGCCCACCGTTGCCAAGGCAACCCGCCATTGTGGAGGCAGCCCACCATTGCCAAGGCAACCTGCCACAGCAGAGAGACTCCGCCTCAACAGAGGCAGGCCACCATCGCCAAAGCAGTTCTAACTACACCCATATAAACAGGACTGCAGGGAAGTTAACTTGGCAGCGGGGCAGAGCCCACAGCAGCTCAGCAAAGCCTCTACAGGCCGACAGTGACTAGGCTGCCTCCTTGCTAGGCAGGGCAGATCTGAAGGAAAAAAAAAAAGAAGGCGGCAGCATAACGGAAACTCATAAATAAAGCCCTAAATCCCTGGGACAGAGCACCTGGGAACAAAAAGCAGTTTATGAGTTCTGCTGCAG
>NW_016107524.1:2304398-2306842 GCF_001604975.1 Cebus imitator
AGGGACGGTGGGTGGTGGGGAGCTGGGGAGAGATAGCAAGGGGAGAAATGCCAGATGTAGGTGATGGAGATGAAGGCAGCAAATCACACTGCCACGTGTGTACCTGTGCAACAATTTTGCATGTTCTTCACATGTACCCCAAAACCTAAAATGCAATAAAATAAATAAATGGGGGAAAAAAACAAAACAAACAAACAAAAAAAAACAATACCTAATTTCTAAGAGTGATATGACCTTTGACACCATGTGGAGCTGTGGAGAGAAAGGAAAACTGAGTGTTCTAGAGACCTGGTCTGAGACAGAGGTGGCACCCATATTACCAAGCCTGAAATACTGGGCTAATATGAAAAAATTTCAATAAAATTTGATATACTTTGCAAAACGTGATGTTACTGATTTAGGAGAAGAAAGATGACAATCGCATATATAAAATCACCAAACATTTTTATTCTATTGAAAAAGCACAACTTTGCACCAGGTTTGATATGAGAGAGTTGGCAAAATGTCTTCAAATTGTGACCCTTCCTCAGAAATATAAACCATATCATTTTATAAATAAAGAATAATAAGAAAATACTGCTTTTATGCTTCTTTTTCAGTCACACTGACAGCCACACTCATCTATATTCTTAACAGCAAATGTAATTATAAAGAGTGTGAAACAAAAGAAACAACTATTTAGATGCCACATTTTCCAGCTTTTTTCTGTGGGCACCGACTTATGCCCCAGAAAACCTTACATTTCCTGGTTTCCCTTATCCAGAAATTCTAGTGACAGTCTTAGCCTCTGACCCAATGAGGGTCTGATTCGAGATCATTGTGGCAGGTTCAAGGTCTTGCAATCTGTGTGTTTCCATGACAACCAGGCACCATTACAGATTCTGCCTCTTCAAGAGACATTTTACAGCTTTTTTTCTGGAGGGAAGGGAAAAGAAAGCAAGGAGAAGGAGAAAGATAGGCAGGTAGGGAAAATAAGGGAGAAAAGAAGTAAGAAAAGAGAAAACATGATACTAGGAAGAAGGTGAAAATCCATTAAATATGGAGGAGATAGCGCATCAAACAGCCTAAAAAGTACATACATTTTATTCACAATCAGAAAGACTTAAGGAAACTTTGATGATTTTTTTTCTTTCTCTGTTTCTCTCTGTTTTCAATGTATTATCTGCATGAAAGTTCCTCTTGGACTCTCAATCAACCAGCACTGTCGAGTTTTTCCCTTTCCTTTTTACATTTACTATATAAAAATGAGCAGGGGGTCAACTGCAACTGGAGGAAATCACTAATCATTACAAAACTCAAATTGTAGCCCCCTGGTGTATGAAAAATTGCTTTTTTACTGCAGTCAAACGTGTGCTGGGTTCATCCAGAGCTTTACTATGACAGGGAGCACAGTAGAAAACTCATGAGACTAGAATGGATCTTCAAGATACTGCAGAAACAATACACACACACACACACACAGAGAGAGAGAGAGAGAGAGAGAGAGAGACACACACACACACAGTTTATTCTCTGAGCAGTTTCCCTTCTGTCACTTGACAATATCCACTCTCCCTCCCTTTTGATTTATTAAAAGTGATTGCATTGCTCCTAAGTTCTTTAGTTGTTCCTTTCCACTTACAGGCAATTACTTTGAAAATTGTATAAAAATGGCAATAAAATATTACTCAATTTTTGAAAATCTTTTACATCCCTCCTGGGAGAAGGACAGAATAGAGAGTGAAAAGTCATACCAGCATTGTTTTTTCCAGAAAAAAATCTGTGCTAATCAATGTGAGGAGAAAAATACATTTCATAATAGTTAATATTCTCCTCAACTGCATCCCTTTAAATTTCCAAAGGAACAGTGAGATAGTTTTCAGCCTACTTATGTTTGGATTTTACAAAGAAATCTGAGGACATCTAATTTAATGATAAAAGCAAACAATTTAGGACCAAATTAACTGGTTATTTTATGCTCTACCCCTCTGCTTCTCTCAGTCATACAAAAATGCTAAAAGAAATGTGAGAAAGACAAAGAAGAGTGTTGAGTAGATTCGCCCCCACACACAGCTTGCACACAGCAGGCTGGAGAAAGTGCTGCATCCTACAAGGAGAATATGTGAGGCAGGAGAAGATGAGGGTGAAGAAGAGAGGAAAGGAAGTCCAAGGAGAGTCTGACGAAGGTGGGAAATTGAAATATGTAGAGAGAAGGTGAGAGAGAGATGGTAAAGGCAGAAGTAGGTGGAGAAGAAAAAGAACAGGAATTTTTTTTAAGAGAGGAAAGTGGAGAAGCAGAGAGGACAAGAAAAGGAGCAAGTATAAATGAGAGCAACAAAGCAAATAATAGTACCATAAAGAAATAGAAAGAATTGGACTCACGGGAAGATGGCCGACTAGGAACAGCTCAGGATTGCAGCTCCCAATGAAAGTGCAGAGGGTGAGTGGATGCCGCATTTCCAGAC
>NW_016107524.1:2311067-2365757 GCF_001604975.1 Cebus imitator
AAAAATCTACAATAAAATACTGGCAAGCTGACTGCAATAGCACATCAAAAACCTTATCCACCATGATCAAGTAGGCTTCATCCCAGGGATGCAAGGCTAGTTCAACATACGCAAGTCAATAAACGTAATTCACCACATAAACAGAACCAAAGACAAAAACCACAGGATTATCTCAATTGATGCAGAGAAGGCCTTTGACAAAATTCGATAGCCCTTTATGCTAAAAACCCTCAATAAACTAGGTGTTGACGGAACGTATCTCAAAATAATAAAAGCTATTTATGACAAACCAACAGCCAATATCATACTGAATGGGCAAAAACTGGAAGCATTCCCTTTGAAATCTGGCACTAGACAAGGATGCTCGCTCTCACCACTCCTATTCAGTATAGTATGGGAAGTTCTAGCCAGAGCAATCAGGCAAGGAAAATAAACAAAGGGTATTCAAATAGAAACGAGGAAGTCAAATTGTCTCTATTTGCAGACGACATGATTGTATATCTAGAAGACCTCATTGTCTCAGCCCAAAATCTCCTGAAACTGATAAGCAACTTGAGCAAAGTCTCAGGATACAAAATCAATGTGCAAAAATCACACGCATTCCTATATACCAATAACAGACTTAAAGAGAGCCAAATCAAGAAGGAGCTGCCATTCACAATTGCTACAAAGAGAATAAAATACCTAGGAATACAACTAACAAGGAATGTAAAGGACCTCTTCAAGGAGAGCTAAAAGCCACTGCTCAACGAAATAAGAGAGGACACAAACAGATGGAGAAACATTCCATGCTCATGGTTAGGAAAATCAATATCGTGAAAATGGCCATACTGCCCAAAGTAATTTACAGATTCAATGCTATCCCCATCAAGCTACCAATGACCTTCTTCGCCGAACTGGAAAAAACCACCTTAAACTTCATATGGAACCAAAAGAGAGCCCGCATAGCCAAGTCAATTCTCAGCAAAAACAACAAAGCTGGAGGCATCACACTACTGGACTTCAAACTATACTACAAGGCTACAGTAATCAAAACAGCATGGTACTGGTACCAAAACAGAGATATAGATCAATGGAACAGAACAGAGGCCTCGGAGGCAACACAACATATCTACAACCATCCAATCTTTGACAAACCTGAAAAAAACAAGCAATGGGGAAAGGATTCCCTGTTCAATAAATGGTGTTGGGAAAACTGGCTAGCCATGTGCAGAAAGCAGAAACTGGACCCCTTCCTGACACCTTACACTAAAATTAACTCCAGATGGATTAAAGACTTAAACATAAGACCTAACACCATAAAAACCCTAGAAGAAAATCTAGGCAAAACCATTCAGGACATAGGTGTAGGCAAGGACTTCATGACCAAAACACCAAAAGCATTGGCAACAAAAGCCAAAATAGACAAATGGGACCTAATCAAACTCCACAGCTTCTGTACAGAAAAAGAAACAGTCATTACAGTGAATTGGCAACCAACAGAATGGGAAAAAATTTTTGCAGTTTACCCATCTGACAAAGGGCTGATATTCAGAATTTACAAGGAACTAAAACAGATTTACAAGAAAAAAACAAACAAGTCCATTCAAAAGTGGGTGAAGGATATGAACAGACACTTTACAAAAGAAGACATACATGAGGCCAACAAACATATGAAAAAATGCTCATCATCACTGGTCATCAGAGAAATGCAAATCAAAACTACATTGAGATGCCATCTCATGCCAGTTAGCATGGCGATCATTAAAAAATGTGGAGACAACAGATGCTGGAGAGGATGTGGAGAAATAGGAACACTTTTACACTGTTGGTGGGAGTTTAAATTAGTTCAACCATTATGGAAGACAGTGTGGCGATTCCTCAAGGACCTAGAAATAGAAATTCCATTTGACCCAGCAATCCCATTACTGGGTATATATCCAAAGGATTACAAATCGTTCTACTATAAGGACACGTGCACACGAATGTTCATTGCAGCACTGTTTACAATAGCAAAGACCTGGAAGCAACCCAAATGCCCATCGATGATAGACTGGACAGGGAAAATGTGGTACATATACACCATGGAATATTATGCAGCCATCAAAAATGATGAGTTCGTGTCCTTTGTAGGGACATGGATGAACATGGAAACCATCATTCTCAGCAAACTGACACAAGAGCAGAAAATCAAACACCGCATGTTCTCACTTATAGGCAGGTGTTGAACAATGAGAACACATGGACACAGGGAGGGGAGCACTACACACTGGGGTCTGTTGGGGGAAATGGGGGAGGGATGGGGGGTGGGGAGGTGGGGAGAGATAGCATGGGGAGAAATGCCAGATATAGGTGAAGGGGAGGAAGGCAGCAAATCCCACTGCCGTGTATGTACCTATACAACAATTTTGCATGTTCTTCACATGTACCCCAAAACCTAAAATGCAATTAAAAAATTAATTTAAAAAAATATATAAATAAATAAAGAAATAAATAATCACTTGGACTTGCAAGGTGGAGTTTGCAGTGAGCCAAGATCATGCCATTGCACTCTAGCATGGGTAACAGAGTAAAACTCCATCTCAAAAAAATAAAAAGTAAAATTAAAATTAAAAAAAGAGAAATAGAAAGAATTGGTCAAAGAAGGAATGGTGGTATTGAGAGGATGATAGTAAACCTCTGACACATCCGTGCCTGCCAGGAAGATCTTGCGCTCATCTAAAATGGCAGCCATTGAAGCCTTCCTGCTCTGGGTTCCTTTGAATTCTTGAGCCAGTGTCCCTGAGGATGATCTGATTAATGAATTGTGGCAGGACCTCATTGTATCTTAATGATTTAGGATTTTCCTTTCACTTCCTGCCTGTGGTTATGGATCTTTTATCTGCTGTATCTGTGAAGCCTAATGAATTCCCGTTAAGTCTTTATAGCAGTTTTCCTTTCCACTTTAATCTTCCCTCTGATCCTATTTACCAAGTTTACAGTTCAGACTGTTGTGTGCTAAATTGTTTGTGTTTTTATAGCCATCACTAAATGCTGACTCAAAAGTGGTTAAGTTGCCAAGAGGAGAATCCTTGGGCAAGGAATAAGTAGAGCCTGATAGGTAGCGCTTCCTTCCTTCTTCCATCTTCTATGTCTGCTGTCCTGGGTGTAGAGATTAAATGTGCACTGAAGGGTCCTCCTAGGACCTCTGCTTTCCTAAGATCTGAAAGGAGAGAGGTTAAATGAAATGGATTGGCAGCCAATAGGCCTAAATTCTGTTCCAGATTTGCCTTGACCAACCAGGTGAGCTAGCACACGTTGCGTAAGCTCTCTGGGCTGCAGTCTTCTCATCTGTAAATTGGGATCAGTGTATCTCCCTCTTCTACAGCAAAGTTGGGAGAGAAACATGGTACAATTAGGGAATAATAAAAAAGGTGATGTGATTGCTGTAGACAGTGATACTAAGGGACTGAAGATAAAGATGAACAGGTAAGCTGGAGCCAGATAAAAGATGCCTTGAATCTCTCTAGGCTTCTAAGTTCCCCACCTGTAAAGTGAGTAGCAATTATGCCACCCCTTGGATGTATAAAAAGTGCTAAGAAATCCGGAAGGGCTGTGTCCCTTCTCTAATCACCAACACCCTCCTGCAACCCTGGTCCTTCAATGTCTTGTCTCCTGAATTCCCCCAGCTCTGCATGTAGACCCATCTCTGTTATGGCTTAAATAGTCCCAAGGAAATCACTGCCTGTCACAGTGTTTCTCAGCACGGGATATTCAGAATCATTTTATCATGAGGCCCAGAATCCTTAGAGAAGTTTGCCAAATGTACCTCCGTCAAATAGTTTTACTACAAAAACAGAGGTCTGTTAAGACAAAACAGCAACATTTAGAAAGACTATGGTGTTTAGTGTGCTGCCTTCCCTGAGTTTCCTTCTGTCCTTGCCTTCAGAGATAACAAAGTTCTCAAGTTAGGAATTCCATCAATAGTGAATTTTTCAAACAGGAAAGATACTCTAATATATAGAGTATACTACACTGCTAACTCAAAAGATACTCTAATATATAGAGTATAACACACTGCTAACTCAAATACCCTTCTAGTTCTGTGTGCTTGGGTTCAAACTACTAGGTAAAATTTGTGACATCTGACCCCAAATATTTAGTTATTTAATTTTTAATTGTTAAAGCTAACATAGTCTCTGAAATACACAGAGGCCCACAAAAAAAAATCCATTAATATGGAATAAAGGAATGAATGATTGAGCTAATTAACTAAAATGCAAATACCTGAAAGAATGGTAACTCGATAAGCATCTTCATTAGTCTTTAAACCTTTTTGTCAAAGCAACTTTTTTAGGGGAAAAAATTGAGAGGAAATAAACAACAATCACTGAATATGCCCTATATGCTTAGTGCTATGCTAGACACATTATACATCTACTTATGTAGGATTCATATGTTTAATCCTCACAACAACCCAGGACATAGTGACATCATGCTTATCTTACGTTTGGGAAGATGAGGCTGAGAGAAGTTATGTGACTTGCCTTGGGTCACAAAGTTGGTAGAAAAGGGGAGAGTAGGAGGGTCCTAAGTGCCTAAAGAATGGCAAGGAAACACCGTGAAAAAGAATAATGGCCCCAGCAAGATGCATCTAGATATCATCCAAAGATAAATTTTAATGACTAAATAAATTTGGAGGACTGCCCTACAGCTCAATCTTTTACTTAGTTAATGCCATTTCCTCATTCATTCATACTACAAATAGTTACTGAATTCCTACTACATGCAAGGCAGTGTGCCCACTATTGCAGGATGATATCAAGATGGAAAATAAAGGACTCTGTTCTCTATGGGCTTACAGCCTAGCAGGGGAGAATATAGATGCATAGAATTCTGGTATTTTTAATGCGAGTAGATAATTATGTCTGCAGAGAAGAGCACAGATAAAGCCCTATGACCATTTGGAAGAAAAAGGGACAGCTTTTAAATAGTGAGGGTTAAGGAACACTTCCTAGAATAGATTGCCCAGAAGGATGGCCAGATTTTATATATGTAGAGAAAGGAAGGAAGGGCATTCTAAGTGGGGAAACAGAACCAACAAAAGCACAAAGTCAGGAGAACACAGAACATGTGTGAAGAGAGAGTGGTTTCATTTCGTCTTTATTTATATTCCAGAAATCTTTCACAAGTGCTAGATTGATCTAACTGCATGCAAGATATCTCTTCTTAAAGTTTCCAGGACAATCTCAGATTTGGTACAATCAACACTGAAGTCACATGTTCTCTATGTTTGCTAATTATACTATCTTCTTCCCAGTCATCAAACTTGAAACCTCATTGTCACCTTTGACCCCTTCTCCTTTGTCCTTATTTCCAACCCAATGTAAAGTCTTACTCATTGTCTCTCTTGCATTACTTTTTTTACCCAGGCCCCTCACCACAGTCTCCTGTACCATCTAGTCTTACGTCTTCCTTCCTACAATGCCATCAATTAAGTACTTTGGAAGCATAGCCCTGATCACGACTGTCCTCGTTAACACTCTCTATTCATAGTTTACCACAAACCTTCATTGAACACTTGTCATGTGCCAGATACCATGCTAGCTGCTTTGTGTATATTAACTCATCCAATGCTTACATCAATAGGAGAGATAGGATTTTATCAGCTCCATTTTATGTAGCAATGCTGGAAGGAGATTTTTCTACTGTGGTACAGTGTATCTGGGCATATCTGGAGGATGTGGGCCCAATCTACATTTTCAATCTCATATTCTGCTTTTTTCCTTTGTAGAGGAGGAAAATGACTTTTTTCTTCTACCCATTGTAGATTCATTGCCTGAAGCCCTTGTAACAAGAGACAGATTAACAAAAGAAAAACATGCTAATTTATTTAACATGTGTCTATGTGACACAGGAGCTTTTATTAGAAAATGAAGACCTGAAGAAGTGGTTAAAACTGAGTGTTTTTATACTAGGTTTGATGAAGAGTGGAAAGTTGTGAAGATATAAAATAGAACAAAGGGAGTATGAGGTAAGTGTAATAAACTGGGGGAAACAAAGAGATTTGTTTTATCAGATTTCTCTTAGCAATCCTGTGTTGTCGTCAGGGATAAGTGAGCTTCTTTCCTCCATGCATAGGGAGGGCAACTCTCACATGAGGATCCCTGGAGAGGGCAGTATTCAGCTCAAAAGAACAAAGTATTTCAAGAAGGAAGGGGGTAGTGAGCAGGACCAAATGATCAAGAAGGAGAAGGAGTGGTTTGAGCAGAGGAGTGAGAGAAGGAAAAGTAAATGAAGCAAGAGGGAATGAAAGCAGCAGGAACAAGCTACTCTTTTGAGAGGTCTTGTAGTATGAGGGAAGGAAAACAAGGGGAGCCCTTTTGTCAAGGGAGCGACGTTTGGATGCTGGAATCACCTGAGCACCTTCCCAGGCAGAAAGAGAAGAGGCAGGAGAAAGGAACAACTGAAGGCATAAGAAATAGGAACCCTTGGCAGTTCTTTCCAAAAGATGCACCAGATAATGAAGTTAAGGGGAGAACTACCCTACACCATTGAACTTGGAAACATTTCCTTTTTTGGAAAATACATATTTCTTAAAACAGGGTATGCCATCGCTAAGAGATGTGATGTCTTAGCAGGTGACTAAATGGCAGCATGGCCAAAAATTAGACAATATATTTCTTCCAAGAGCCCTGTGACCTGCCAGGACCTACCATCTCATGTGTAAGTTGACATTAAGTGCTTAATTTCAGTATAACTATAAGCTAATAAAGAATGACTGATTGATAAGCTGCTTCAAAGGAGTCTTCATGTGAAGCATTTCTATAAGGTCTTGTCAGAATGTGTGAAAATCCATGTGACCATCAGAGAAGGAGCAAAAGTTGTGAATGAAACTACGAATATCTGAGTAAGAAAACTGGAAAGTGTTTATTGAGGAATCAGACTTGGAAATCCCTACTCCCCATTCTTATTTAGAGAGACACAGATAAAACATACACATGTTCCTGTTTAAATATTGCCAGTAACTTAATCACTTTAATCTTATTGTATTACCACAAATGAGTGTCTTAAATATTTGGAAATATTTGGGGCTCCAGCTTTCATTAGTTTAAATCCAGGTGTTTTTCATGTGGACATTTACTTTTAATCAGCCTCTACAAATGAGCCTGATTACCGTTAAGTATTAATAATAATAATAAACTTGCTAATGACTTCTTTTCCCTTTTAAGTTACAGGATTAAGCACCACCATTTAATCATAGTCATTAGCATTTTCTTGACTGGAGAACTAAATCAAATGCAAATGCAAGCTTATTTTCTATGCACAGCCATACAAACTTGTCAACAAATTTTTCCATTCTTTTCTTGTTTTTCCACTTTTATGTGCATGCTAGAAAGCCACTTACTCTACTCTCCAAAGTGAACTGGGCTTGTGTCAGATAATCATCAGGCGAGAGTGAGGGGCCAGAGCACTTGTACCACCATCATCGTTAGCTACAGCAACAGCTGTTATTGAACAGTCACAGGTTAAGTGCTGTTTAGGAACTCCATATACACTACATCTTGAATAAAACCTGTGAGGGAGATACTCACAGGATTTCCATTTTGCAGATAAGGAAACTGAGATGTAGAGAGGTTAAGTAGCAAATGGTAGGGTTCCTGTCTCTTGGTTTCCAAAGTTGATACTCTCAGTCACTGGACTGCCAACTCACCCATAAAATACTCACATTACTTTGCAAGATCCCTGGCTGTACATACTTCAGAAAGTAAATGATCCAGGCCAAGAGGAGTCTGGGACTAAATTAAGTCAAGAAAATGGACACCATTTTAAATCTACCCACAGTCATGTTGGGCATGAGGTGAAAGGACCAACTCCTGGGACCTAAAGGGGTTGATCATCAATAGTCTGAGGCCTCAGAGGAAGTAGCCTCTACCTTCCCAGTCATTGACTGAGCCACAGACAAACCCAGTGGCCAAAGACGGATATAGGGAATATGCATGGACTGACAAAGCCAAGGTTTCTAAGAGCAGAGTATTGAACAAGTCCAGTGTTACCCTGGAGAAGAGACTGGGGACAAAATATGTTAAAAGCCTAACAGGGGCAATCAATCCCAGGTGAGTGGTATAAAAGCTCTAAAACAATATGGTCCCAGATTTTCCTTTTATGACTTTACCAAATGTCTCCTGCTCCAGTCTGCTCATTCTTCCCTCCATTCTGGCCCCTGCCCAAGGCACAGCTTTACACACCTGTGACTCCCAATCATCTTCAGACCATTATCATTTCCCAGCTTTAACACCTTTGACTATATACGAGATCTAGCTCTGCTACCTCTACTCCTGATCCCTTGGACAACATGACTCTTCATTTTGTTGCCCCTAAAGGATGCAGAGTTGTCAGATCCCAGTTTCCCCTGGAAGTAAGTCTCAGGATTAGATTTGGCAAGATATTTATACATGGTTACCTTTAGGTTAAGCCTAATTTAAAATCAAGGCCTCAAAAAGCAACAGAAGACAGCAACCAGGCTTTTTCAACTTTTCATGGGCATAGCAAATCCTAAAGCCTTGAAAGCAGATAGGAGTTGCAAAATTGGGTTAACATACCAAAGTCAATTGATTTAATATATGATAAAGTATAAAAACTTTATATGATAAAGTATAAAAACCAAGTGATCATATCAATAGATGCAGAAAAAGTATTTGACAAAATCCAACACCTTTAATGGTAAAATAATTTCAAAACCAAGTAATCAAGAGTGTAGTACTGACATAAGGACAGGTATATGGGTCAATGGAATAAAACTGAGAGTCTAGCAATAAACACATTTATGAATAAATGATTTTATACATGTGTGGCAAGACAATTCAGTGGGGAAAAAATGGTCTTTCAAGAAATGGTGCTAAGACAACTGGATACTAACTTGGACCCCTACCTCACACCATCCACAAAAGCTAATTCAAAATAGATAATAAACCTAAATATAGGAGCTAAAACTGTAATGCCACTGGAAGAAAACATAGGAGTAAATCTCTGTAACTTTGGGAGCTGGGCACAGTAGCATGCACCTGTGGTCCTAGCTACCCAGGAGGCTAAGGCCAGAGGATCACTCGAGTCTAGGAGCTGGAGACTGCAGTGAGCTATGACCATACCACTACACTCCAGCCTGGGTGACAGAGCAAGACCCTGTCCCTAGAAAAAAATAAGAAATCTTTGTAACTTTGGGTTAGGCAATGGTTTCTCAGATATGACACCAAAAGTACAAGTAATAAAAGAAAATATAGATAAATTAGACTTCAGCAAAATTAAGAACTTTTGTGCACCAAATGCTACCATCAAGAAAGTAAAAAGATAACCTACAGCATGGGAAAAAATATTTACAGATTACATATCTGACAAGATAATTGTACCTAGAATATATAAAGAACACTTACAACTCCCCAGTAAACAGACAACTCTATTTAAAAATGGGCAAAGGGGGTCAGGTACTGTGGCTCTCACCTATAATCCCAGACTTCTTTGGGAGGCTGAGGTGGATGTCTTAAACTTAGGAATTTGAGGAGGCCAGACTGGGCAACATAGTGAAACCCCATGTTCACACACACACACACAAAAATTTTAACATCAGCTGGGCATGGTGGCATAAGCCTATGGTTCAGGCTACTTGATAGGCTGAGGTGGGAAGGATCACTTGAGCCTGAAAGTTTGAGGCTGCAGTGAACCATGATTACATCATTGTACTCCAGCCTGGGTGATAGAGTGAGACCCTGTCTCAAAGAAAAAAAAAATGGGCAAAGGATTTGAATCAACATTTCTCCAAAGAAGACATATAAATGGCCAATAAATACATAAAAAGATGTTCAACATTATTAATCATTACTGAAAGGCAAATCAAAACCACAATGAGATGCCACTTCACACCCCCTAGGATGGTTATAATGAAAAGGAGAGACAACAAGAAGTGTTGCTGAGGATGTGGAGGAACTGGAACCCTCATACACGACTGGTGGACTATAAACTGATACAACCATATTGGAAAACAGTTGGACAGTTCCTCAGACAGTTAAGAATAGAGTTACCATGGCAATCCTACTCCTAGATATACACTCAAGAGAAATGAAAACTTACATTCACCTAAAAGTTTGTATACAAATGTTCATAGCAGCATTACTTGTGACAGTCAAAAAGTGGAAATAAACCAAATCTCAACTGAATGATGAATAGATAAACAAAATAAAGTATATCAATAAAACATAATCCAGCAATACAAAAGAATAAAGTACTACCACATGCTATGACATGGAGAAACTTGCAAATAGTATGCTGTGTGAAGAAAAGCCACACACACACAAAAATACACATACTGTATGATTCCACTTATATGAAATGTCCAGAATAAACAAATCCATAAAAACAGAACATAGTGTAGTGCCTAGGGATGGATCAGGAGAGTGAGGGGTGGGAGCAAGAAGAAAGAGCAAGTGCTAATGTACATAGAGTTTCTTCTGGGGGTTTCTTAAAATTGTTCTAAAATTAGATTTTGATGATAGTTTTTCCTTGAGTTTTTATTTTAGAACAAAAGAACACAAAAGGTTGATGAAAACCTAAGAAAAATAGTTGATGGCATGCCTAAGTTCAGGTTTCTTAACCACACTGAAGAGCAGGAACCTGGTAAAATAGGTAAAAATAAGTCCACTCTTTTTCATTTATGTTCCATATAAACTTAGATGGAGCTACTCTACATAGTCATACGCTTTCAAAAGTTTACAGGATAACAAACAAATGGTTTCCATCAGAAATCTGGAATGTAATCCCCATCTTTGTCAGTAGCTTACTATAGGACAAAACCTGTACATTATTTCCTCATTAATAACTTATCCCTGGTTCCGTGTGCCTGCACAAGTATAAATAAGCAATACGAAAAAAAAATGGAAACTTTTCATGTGTTCTGAATACCCATGGATAAATCCATCTGAATGTATCTGAAGAGCTGGTAAAAGAGCCGCCAGGCTGTGCTGAGAGCGGTGACGTACTGGAGAAGGCTCTTTTTACCTCTCAAGAGCCAACCATGTTCCTCTCATCCACACTCTACATTCAATGACATCACGTGAGTAGCTTGAGATCAGCCATAGTTTTAGAATGACATCCACTTTCTCAGCTTAATTTAGTCCAAGATGTCTCATGGCTTGAGCGATTTCCTTTCCGAAGACCTTTCAGTAAGGGAACTTATGAACGAATGTGTTTTATGAGCAGTCCAGTGATTAAAATCACATGCTTTGGAGTCAGAGCAACAGAGGCTCTAGTCCTGTCTGGCTCTGACATTTCCTAGTTACTTAACCTCTTTTCCAGAAACCTGGTTTACCAGCACAGCACTGGTAGCTTCCAAGGAAGTCTCACTTTTTAATGGCATCATGGCTTACAGCTCGGTTTAAAGACCGTGGATGAGGACCTAAAGTAAAAGGCCATTTTGAAGACAAAACAGTGTCCGACACTCAAAATTGTCCTCCAGCAGAGAGTGAGTCCTAGATAACAAGGGGCTGTAATGAAGAGCAGATGCTTCTTAAAGATTCCGGAGCCACATGGAACAACAGCCCAGGGTATCCCTGAGGTTCCTTTACTGGCAGGCAGCTAGCAGAAGCTAGGACAAGTTGTAGAGCACTCTGCAGAATCAAGTGGACCCTGCCCAAGCTGGATTTGGGCTGGCTCACATTTGGAATAAATGGAAAGAAAAATGAGACAGCCATTTGTGGACTTGTGAATTAGTTTGCACACACACATTATTTACTAACATGAACAACCTTCTTCAAGGGTCTGATAGTTTATTCTCATTCTTTGTGATCCCTGATGACTCTTCTCCAAAGCCCAAGAGACTTAAACTCTTAGGTCAGGTGGATGACTCTTTATTTATTTACTTATTTTTTTTAGATACCCAGTTCTCTTTTATTGAGGCCTTTCTGGGCTAGGTCACATGTCTTCACTGGAAGGCTTATTTACTGGTGATGCTTCCTGAGTCCTGGGAATTCGTCACGTCAGGCAGCATTGGCAGGCTAAAGAAGGGCTTGATGTACACGGCCTCAAAGGAGTCTTTGGCCTGACCCGGAAAGCCAGACACACTGTAGCTATGGCCTGTGGCTGGGGAAGCCAAGTTCATGCATCGTCTTGCCATCACCAAGAGCTGGTCACCGTTGTACGGTGGTTGCTAGTCAGGCAGCCATTTCAGGATGCCTTAAAAAATGCACTTCAGCTAAAACATGGTGCTTGACTCATTGATGTCTGTGAAGATGGTGGTCATGGCCCCAGCCCAGCCCTACTCTTTTATTTTTTAATAACAGCTTTCTTGAGACATAATTCACGCATCATACAATTCACCCTTTTGAAGTGTATAAATTGGTAGGTTTTAGCATATTCACAGAGTTATACGACCATTACCACTATGTAATTTAGAACATTTTCATCACCCTAAAAAGAAACCCCACACACATAGGCAGCTACTATCCATTTCTCCCTCTCCCAGCCCCTGACAACTACTAACCTACTTTTTGTCTTTATGGATTTGCCTATTCTGAACATTTCATAAAAATAGAAAAATTCAACATATGTCCTTTTGCAACTAGCTTCTCTCATTTAGCATAATGTTTTAAAGGTTCATCTATGCTGGAGCATGTATCGGTACTTCATTCCTTTTTATTGAAAAATCACGTTCCATTACATGGATATACTACCATTTGTCAGTTGATAGACATTTGAGTTGTTTCCACTTTTTAGCTATTAAATAATGCTCCTGTGAACATTCATGTAAAAGTTGTTGTCCAACTCTTTAGGCATTTGAATCTCTCCTGGCTGTGCTCCTGGGCAGATGAATGGACCTGCAATAACATAGGCTCCCAAAGTGCCTATAGCACTTTCTTCTCCACTCTGTACTTTTTCAAGAAAACAGGTTCATGCTCTTTGCTGGTCTCCCTGCCTCTAAGCATTCTCCAAGTCTAGTTCTCCACACATTTTACATCAAGAACTTTGGCTAACACTCAAAGCCTATAAGCCCCTGTGTCTTCACACTACTTCATTCAATCTCTATCAGGAGTCACCTTGCAAATCTCTCTGCTATCTTACACCCTCCTCTTCATTCATCCAGCAAACATTACTGAATTCCTAGGCACAGGGCTGAGCACTGGAGACAACAAGAGATGACTGGAAAAGATCTGTGGCCTTGAGTTCATTTTCTGGATCTGAGTGGAAGAGGGGGGTGGGTGGTACTGGAGAAGGTGAATAGACATATCAACAGAGAACAAATAAGCAATATGCAGAAATGGTCTCCAGTCCTATTGGTGACTCATCCAACCCTCTTAGAGTCTTTTTCTCACTCCAGATGAAGTTTTTGAGGAAACTTTTTTTTGGCACAGGATTTTTATAACTGACATTTTGTGAACTCTTTTTTATTTTATTATTTTTGGCACAAAAACGCAAAAAGGAGAAAGCAAGTAAGCAAGCCCCATTTGCCCCAAGCAGTGCTGAGGCTGGAAAGTGGGAGGCATTCTCAGATTGCCATGAACAGCCACATCTGCACGTTGTCAGGATTAGCAAAATTGCCATGACAATGACCCAAGGGTTCTTCCTCAGATAAACCCTGCAAATACTCAGTGGATTTCAGCCAGACTCAACTGCATGCCCTTGAGGTTTGCAGTTTTTTTGTGTGCTGTAAAAAAGCTGGAAATGGGGGTGGGAGGCTATAAGGAGGAGGTAGGATGTGACGCAAAGGGGAAGAGGCCAGCTGAGGCTGCACAGCCTTGGAATAATGTTCAGCTCAAATGTGAAGAGAGCTCACTCGACATCCTAACTTTGTCTTTCTTCAGAAATGCTGAGGTAGACACTGTTAAGTGTCTAAAAGTCTCAGAACTCTTCCCCATCTATTGACCGGAGGAGGGTGGACCTGTGAAGAGGGAAGGTATGTATAGAGTTTTGTTCTCCAGAGAGAATTCCTTAGACCCTATACCTAGGGCTTGGCCCCTGACAAACTGTGATGTCATTAAATTTAGTCTTCAGAGTCCTGGCCTCCAGTTTCTTGATTCTCCTAGCCTCACTTTCAGCCCTGATTCAAATTGGAGATCAGTTCCTCTCACTGTACAGATGAACACACTTAGGCCCAGAATATGAAGAGACTGGATACTCTTCACTTGGGGATATTGTAGATGAAATGCTTTCATCACAAGAAGGTTGGACAAGATGATCCCTAATTTTATACAAATACAAACTTTCTACAATTCTAAGACCTACCCAAAGGAACCCAGCTATTTTGAGGCAAAGTTTGATGAAACCCCAGGTTTCTCCCCTCCCAATCTAGAAGCCACTGGTGGATGAGCCCTAGTACATCTTTCGTGATAAGCCTATCATCGATTTGGATTTTTAGCTCAGATCTTAAACATTTGTTAAGCACCATATAAACATTATCTTCACAATTTTCATGAGAAGGAGGGGGTGCTTCCTTCTCATGATTTACATGAGAAATCTCATGATTATCATGAGAAGGAGGGGGTGCTTCCTTCTCATGATTCCCCTTTTACCCCTCCACTGAGTTTACACTCAGTGGAGGGGTAAAAGTGGAATAGAGCAAGAAGACATGCAGTCTCCCTTTTCATAACTGATACTTTCTTTAAAAGCTGAAAACACAATCACATTCTGCAAACCAAATTCCATTTCTTCTTCTTCTTTTTTTTTTATTTACTTTAGGTTCTGGGGTACATGTGCAGATCATGCATGATTGTTGTATAGGTACATACATGGCACAGTGGTTTGCTGCCTCCATCCCCTTGTCACCTATATCTGGCATTTCTCCCCATGTTATCCCGCCCCAACCTCCCCACCCCTCACTGTCCCTCCCTTAGCTGCCCCCTAACAGACCCCAGTGTGTGATGCTCCCCTCCCTGTGCTCATGTGTTCTCATTGTTCAACACCCACCTATGAGCAAGAACATGCAGTAACCAAATTCCATTTTCAAATGAAAGTTCAACTGCCCTATAAATGGATATTACTGTGAATTATTATAAAGGGGATAATCCTTTCATTGTAAAGCAAATAACCACTCCTTAATGTATTAATGTAGGATATTTAGATATTTGTGTTCGGTTTTGATTAAAGCTCTGCCCACATTCTTGTGGTCATTTTACCATAAAACTAAGACAGTGAAACCAAGCTCTAAAAAGATATCATGTCTTGTCCAAGAACACCCTAAGACTAACTCCACACTATCATGACTCGAATCCCTTCCCTACTCACACAATTTCACAGTCTGGATCTCTAATGAACCAAGGGACTTGATCTGATCTCTTCGTTTTGCCTACATCAGAGCCAAGAGCTCCAAGCTGGGCATATCTTGAGATTTTTTTTTAAGCAAGGCTTTCAAACAACCTTGTGCTGGATACTGGCATGGAAGCAGAGGCTCACGTCCCTGACATACAAAGTCACTCTGAGTCCCCTAATTCCACAGCAATTCCCTGCCTGCTGGGTCTTATTGCTCCTCCGACATTGATCTGGACAAGTGCTGCATACTTGGGAAGACAGGGGAAAACGGTAAGCACAAAACATCTTTGAGCACATTACCCACCTGCTTGATTTCTGCAGGCTGTTCCAGTGGCCTGACTCCCTACTGTGGATGGGGGACTCTTGAGACCACAGGCTCACAAAGCATGTGCTCCCTGGGGAGTGGTGAGCTGCAGAAATAAACTGCTCCTTTCCTTAAAACAATAAGCCCTGGAAACTCTCTCTTAGTAAAAAAAAGACATTAAATTCTTGTTTTTCTTTTTTTCTGTCACTTCCCTTTAATATGATAGCAGCTGAACTCGCTGCTCATTAACCTGGCCATTCATTTACCAGTTAGATACAGGTGGTAGGAATTAAGTTGTTATCAGACCCTGATGGATTATCTCTGGTAAGGATCTAACTTCCTCCTAGCTATGTGAATTTTCTGTCTCCAAGTAGGCTACATGCTCTCAGAAGACTGAGGCAGGACCATATAAGTCTTTGCTTTACCCACAGAAAGTCTTGCTAATGTTTGGAGTAGAGTTGACACTCAGTAGGCTCATTACTCTCTGGATGATAATTTTTTTTTTCTTGAGATGGAGTTTTTTTGCTCTTGTTACCCAGGCTGGAGTGCAATGGCATGATCTCAGCTCACCACAACCTCTGCCTCCTGGGTTCAAACAATTCTTCTGCCTCAGCCTCCCGAATAGCTGGGACTACAGGCGTGTGCCACCATGCCCAGCTAATTTTTGTATTTTTAGTAGAGATGGGGTTTCACCATGTTGACCAGGATGGTATCGATCTCTTGACCTCGTGATCCGCCCGCCTCGGCCTCCCAAAGTGCTGGGATTATAGGCATGAGCCACCGCGCCCGGCCACGGATGATAATTTTTAAGTGCCTACAACCATTATGAATCTCAATCTACAAACTGGGATATGCCAAAAATAATCTTCTTTCTTTATTTTCATTAAATCAAATTACTTTCCATTTGAGTTCACATGTTCCTAGACTTGCAAGAATTTCAATGTCAGGCATTTACAGGAGTCTTCTTTCTCCTCAAGGTCTGCCTAGAATCCAGGGGTCTTCCGTGGTACTCAGAAAATCAGGGTCTCTATTGTCTTGTCCATCATAGTCATTGCTGGCAGCCTCATTACCCCAGTCCATGATGAACTCTGGTATCTCTCTGCTGATTTTTTTATTTTTTAATGCCATTGGGAGCACAGGGGCCTAAGGTCAGGCCTTCTTAAGTTCACCATTCGCCCTCTCTCTGAAATCTTGCCATCACTTTAGGCAAGGGGCTCTCACATTGCTGAGCCCAAGTCTCCTCACTTCCTGCTTTCCAGTCCTGGTATCCTGTTAGACTCTGAGGAAAAGTACTCTCCCTCTCCTCTTTTTGCTCTCAAGGGCACTCAACAGAGTCTCTTCAGTGAGGTCACTAAGGCCAGTTAGGTTGGGGAAATCTCTTACTGGTTTGGCTTCCACAATTAGGAAGTCAATCTTCTTGCTAAAAGAATAAAGCAATCCTTTCCACCTTGGGGCAACAGAGCAAAGAATAGAAAAGATCACATGTGGAAAGAAAAGTAGAGAGACTATATACAACCATCAGGTTCTTTGGTTGTAAGCAACTGAAACTAAAGGAATACAGAAAAAAAAATTATTTATTGGGAGGAGAGAACATTGGGTAATGTCCTATACATGAAAAAACATCTGAACAGTCAGTCCTCGAGAAGGATAGGAAAAAAGCAGTTCCAAGAATTTCAGTCAGAACCTCACAGAAGAAAGAAGAATGACTCAACTCCAGCCACCTCTATCTACAAGTCATTCCACTGAAGACCAAAATCCCGGGAGAGCATCTTATAGAATAAGCCAGGTATGTGCTCGCCACCTCTTGGGTAGGGGAGTCGAAGGTCAAGGAGCACTTAGATCAATAGGTTAATTAAACCATTAAAAATAGGACACAGCGTCCTCCCACACCAAAAAAGAACACAGCACTATTACCAAATGAAGAGGATACTGGGTAGGCAAAACAACTAATGCCTATCGCAAACAGAAGAGAGCATTTCCAGGTAACAAGTTGCCAGGAGGAGAGCAAAACCTCCTCAGCAATATTAATTATGCTTGATGCTTAAAATGAACTTGGAGAATTTACAGATGCAAATACCAAGAACTGACTGAAGAAAAGTGATATAAGCATTAATATAAAGAAATGACCAACCCCACAGAAGACTGTGTGGGAAGAGAAAATAAGCCATATCCTATATAACTAAGCTAAATGGGAAAGAAAACTGTGGAACAGATGAGAAAGAGGACTGTATTCTTAAGAATGAAGATTTTTCTTGGTTATCTTGAAAGGAGCAACTTGAGATTTATTCAAGAATTGCACTTCAAAACCATATGTTATTGCTGTATAGAAGTATGTCTAGGCTAACAAGTAGTAAAATCTACATACTTCTCATAATAATGTGTGGGCTTCATTATCGTTGACTATTTTTTATGGTCTTCAAAGTCCCTGGTTAAAGAATTCTTCCCATTATTAAATATGGATACCTTAACTAGATATAATTCCAGGAAAGATTCTTAGCACCAAAGTAGGCAGAAACCAGGTAAGCTGTGCTGATTAGAGATGGTGACTCAAGATTTATTTCTCTCTGTGTGTGTATACTGCACATGGATTAAGTCTGAAAGGCAGAATTTTAAAAACAAAACAGCAGCATTTCTCAAACTGGTATCCCAAAAATTAGCTCTCTGAGATTCTCTTTGAGAAAAAAAAAAAAAGAAGAATGAAGTTTTATAAGTTAAGGGGAGTAGAAATTAGAGATAGAGTCTCCTATTAGAAGACCACTGAGGCAGTTCACTGGCCAGGTATTAAGGACTGTGATAAGGAAAAGTGATTGTGGGGCAGGTGAAGGAACAGCAAGTGAGGCATCCATCCAGGAAGCAAAATCATCAAAATAATGTCTAGTAGTGACCGCAAAACCTAGAAGTCATGACCCTTTGTTCTTAACCATAAGCTTATCTTTCCTCAAGAATAAGTAGTTCAGCAATGACATGGATAAATCTCAAAATAATTATGCTGAGTGAAAGAAGCCAGAAAAAAAGTACATAATGTATGATTCCAACTATATAAAATTCTAGACTAAGCAAACTAATCTCAAGTGACAGAAAGCAAATCAGTGGTTGACTGGGGCTGGGAAGCTGAGAGGGGTGGCCCAATGAGAGCAGAATTACAAAAGGGCAGGAGGAATCTTTTGGGAGTGATGGAGAGGTTCGTTTTCTTGATTATAGTGATGGTTTTACATGTGGAAAAGTCAAAAATCATCAAACTGTGTACTTTAAGTATGTACATGTCATTGTATATGAATTATACCTTTATACCTGATAAAACTGTGGAAGGAAGGAAAGGAAGGAGGGAGGGAGGGAGGGAGGGAGGAAGGAAGGAAGGAAGGAAGGAAGGAGGGAGGGAGGGAGGGAAGGAGGGAAGGAGGGAGGGAAGAAGGGAGGGAGAGAAGGAAGGAAGGAAAGAAGGAAGGAAGGAAGGAAAGAAGGAAGGAAGGAAGGAAGGAAGGAAGGATATGTACTTCATTGAATTTTATCTATAGCGGAGCTTTGCAACCACAGCACTACTGACATTTTAGACCAGATAATTGTTTGTTGTGGGAGGGGAGCCATCCTGAGCATCTTAGGATGTTTGGCAGCATCCCTGGCTGTACCCACTACATGCCAGTACCACTACCCCCCAGCAGTGATGACCAAAGATGACTCCAGACATTGCCAAATATCCCCTTGTCAGTAGAAAAGCTAGATGCAGAGGCAGGGCGCTGGAGAGCCGTGTGGCTCCTGATGGAATGCCATGCCACTCCTCTTCTACAGCAAAGCCAGTGCTGTAGAAGACGAGGATGAAAACTGTGGCAAAGCAAAACTCAAAGGAAAAGATAGAAGTATTTAAATAATAACTCCCATTTGTTGGTATTTCCCAGAGTATTTTTAGTCATATTATCTTACTGGGTTTTTACAAAGTCCATGTGGAGGTGGGTGGGGGTAGATATTGCTCTCCTATTTTTCAGATGTGGAAACCAAAACCTACAAGGAGTATCCATCAGCCTTTGAGTTCTTGGGTCTCTGAGCACACTGGTAGACTTTCGAGTCTCACCACTAAAGGAAGGTTAGATAATCCTTCACCAGCCTAGACTTCCAGATAAAAGTTCTGAAGGAATGTGATTAAGAATTCTTAATCTCTGATGGCAATCCAACAAGAAACAAGCTGTAACATTGCAAGTGAGGAATTTAAGAAGTTTGGCTTAAAGAAGTATTTCTAAGGTGAGTCTTGTCAAAGAATGTAAGATTGAGAGATGTTAAAGAAAATCCTCTTCTAGTGCTTAAAAATAGGAGATACTTACTTCACTGGAATGATTTAAAGTCACTGATGGAGGGAAGGAGGATAAACAGAAGGCCATGCCCAGCCTCTTCCAGTCCTGTAATTCCTTGCACCAATAAAACGAAGGAAGAGAATTCAGAAGTGAGGGATGAAAGATCATTTGAATTGAGAATCTAGCTTTAACCTCAGCATGAGTAAGAAGGGGCTAGATTTCAGTGTACCCAGCGTCTCCTTTCGGCACCCTTTGTCCTTCACAGATATTAAAACTCTTCGTTTAGAGAGACATAATCATTTACATGTAGTGTAAAGGTCATGATGCCTCTCCTTTAATAAAGAAAAGCATTGCTCCCCAGAAAAAGAATCGCAGGCCTGTGAAGTAGGTAGAGGGAGATTTGGTAAAGGGGCTTTCATGAACCACATGGTGGTAACCACATTGTCCGGCAACTCTTACAGCCCCAGAAACTAAGTTAGTCTTCATTGCAAGCTGATCACCAGCCAAGCAAATTCACAAGAGATGTCAATCACACCAGCATTTCGGTTGGAAGCTAATTAGTTATCAGAATGTAGTAACTATCTATGTGTGTGTGTGTGTGTGTGTAATACAATGATATTTTGATGGCCATGCTTGTATTTTGGAGTGTCTTTCTTCTAGAGAAGCTCAAGGAAAGTTTCATATGGGTTTTTAAATTTTGTAATTATCTATTTTAACAACTTTACAGTGAACTAGAAACAGAATCAGGAAAAAAGAAAAAATCTAGCCCTCCTTAACACAAAACCTAAATGAGAATCAAGACGGCCTCTCCTTGCCTTAATATTGTAAGATATAAATTTTTCATAATTGCAGTTAACATGCCCATATTATTTTAAGGTTTTATTTCACTATCATACAATCTATATTTTTTCATGTTCCTACTTCATTCACATATTTTTAAAAAGCAATGTGATATTCAAATTGTTAACACGCCATATTATTTAACCAACTTGCTACAATTTGATCATTCACA
The DNA here is from genome assembly GCF_001604975.1 of Cebus imitator. NCBI lineage: Eukaryota > Metazoa > Chordata > Mammalia > Primates > Cebidae > Cebus > Cebus imitator. The sequence goes on from NW_016107524.1 coordinate 2,331,916, forward strand.
TTGTTTTTCACTGAAAGAAAAAAATCTCAATGGAAGTATTCTAGTTCTCTTCCATTATTTTGCTCATTCATTCCTTCCTTCACGGAACATGATAGAACAAAAAGACGGAAGCATCTTGAATCCTTGGCAGCATCTTACTGTTGTTGTATCAATGCTAGACTACCTGCCTCCTAGATCCTACTTATTTAAGCCACAACAGTCAATTTTCTGCTTCATGCAGCTAAAAGATATCCTAACTGATACACTACTGAGACATCTTTAGGTCTGCATCTCATTTCTCCTGTCTTTGAAGGAGAGCGAGCCCTCCTGCTTTTTTTTTTTTTTTTTTTTTGAGATAGTCTGGCACTGTCGCCAGGCACCAGGCTGGAGTGCAGTGGCGCGATCTCGGCTCACTGCAACCTCCACCTCCCAGGTTCAAGCAATTCTCCTGCCTCAGCCTCCCGAGTAGCTGGGACTACAGGCGCACACTACCACGCCCAGCTAATTTTTGCATTTTTAGTAGAGACGGGGTTTCACCATGTTGGCCAGGATGGTCTCCATCTCCTGACCTCGTGCTCCGCCTGCCTCAGCCTCCCAAAGTGCTGGGATTACAGGCGTGAGCCACCGTGCCCGGCCGCCCTCCTGCTTTTTGAATTAGCTTCCACACTGACCCCATTCCCTCTTCCATCTCCTCGTAGGCCATGTTCTTACAATCTTGTCTTTTCTTGTTTGCATACTCAGTCTTTCCCTCCATTCTGGCTCTTTTTCATGTTTACTAATAAAACTGTTAGGAACTTGCTAGCCGGAAAAAAAAAAAAAAAAGTCCCTTTCCTGTGAAATATGTTTTAAAATACCGAGCACACCCCTAAGTTAATGCTCTCTTCCCTGTTCTCCCTTTACTACCAGACTCCTTGGCACACTGGTCTAAATGTACTCACTCTTCTATATCTACTTAGTCTCTTTCAAGGTGGCTTTCACCCCATAACAGTGGAATCAGCAGTTCACCAATAACCAGTCTCCTAATTAGCAAGTCACACAAGCTTTCTCAGCCTCTATCTTCCCCTGCCCCCGAGTCCCCTGGCTTTCTGCCTGTGACACTTCTGATCACCTTCTCCTCTTTTAAACTATCTTTAAAAGTATGAACATATTATAGAAATGTTGGAGAAAATTATTTTAAATAATTTATTAGTTATTAAACATTTATCTAGTAAATGAATTAAATAATTTTAATATGTATTAATTTATTTTGAAACAAATGAACATTGAAAGGTAACCATTTATTTCCTTTCCTTTCCTAAACACCACTAAAATTAAGATTTTTTTTTAAAGAATATACCGTCCCCCACAAAAAAGGACCACACCCAAAAGATAAAGGGAGAAAAAACAGTCTTTCATTGCCATGAGGCTACTCATGCCCCTATCTATGTGAGTCAAATTGACCAAAGATCCCCACTGCTGGGCTCTGAAGTCCAGCTAAATCAACAGCACATCTTGACCCAAGCCATGTTTCCCAGGAGAGCTCCCAACTAATCATTACTCAATGGGTATGCCAGGGAAATTAAGGCATGTCCATTCCCAGGGTCAGCCAGCTTTGACTCAAGTACTCTTGTCAGCCTTATTGAACTTGCCTTAGACTTCACTGTGGTCTAGGACACTTCCACTCGGCATTTCTTTCTTTCCATCACTCTCATCTCAGTCTGATGCTTTCCAAGTCTTTTCCGGCTCCCCCCTATTTTCACTCAAACAGGCTGTTCCCTAATAAAATCCTTGCACATTTATTATCATCTTGGTATCTGCCTCTTGGAGGACCTGAACTAGTACACAACTGTAGGTGAAAGATTTTAACAACTATTTGGAAGGTACGCAGATGGAGGAGCAGTAGTTAATGTAGCAGTATGCCCTGAAAGCCCTACAGAAAGAATCTGTAAGATCTGATAAGCATTGAACTGGATTAGCAGAAAGTCTCAGGTCTTGGAGACTCAAGTTTTTGCATAAGGTAGGGGTATAGTATGGAGCTAAAAACAGATCTATTAATTGAAACTTAGTATACAGAGAATATACAAAGACCACCAGAGCCCCTCCCTGACCCTGCCCATTTCCACCAGCTAAGCTGTCCCAAACTTCTGATCTACAGAAACTGTGCAGGCAAGTGTTATATTTTTCGTTATTCGTTTTATTTTTAATACAGGGTCTCACTCTGTCACCCAGGCTGGGGTGCAATGGCATAATCATGGCTCACTACAGCCTTGATCTCCCAGCTCAAATGACCCTCCCACCTCAGCCTCCCAAGTAGCTGGGCCCACAGGCATGTGCCACCAGGCCCTGCTAATTTTTTAATGTCATACAGACATGTGGCCTCCCTATGTTGCCCAGGCTGGTCTCAAACTCCTGGGCTCTAGCAATCTTCCTGCCTCAGCCTTTGAAAGTGCTGGGATTACAGGTGTGAGCTACCACATCTGACAATATTAGCTTTTGAAAGCCATTTGGCTAGTTTTAGCATGAACATTACTTTGATGCAATTTTTCATAAGTAAAAACTTAAACAGAAGTATTTTCATTATTGGGCTGTTAGAGTGGGCTTTAATAGCTGAGATTGTCTGAAACTGGGAGAGCTGGTCCAAGCAGTCTGAGAAGGAGGTAAAAGGAGTGTGAAAGAACAGATTCTACTATAAAGCATGGAGTCAGTGGCAGCATCATAAACCAGGTGAAGAGAGAAGAGTTGGAAACCAAATCAATAAGGAACCTGGAGAGGAGCGGATTTAGGATATTTACACAGCTATTTTGGCCATCAGAGCACCTTATTACTGCCAAGAATGCCCATTAGTAACCTTGGCTTGCTTTATAGGCTACCAGTTAAATGGTACATGTACTTAACTGACTTAAAGGTACCAAATTGGGACAGAAAATTACTGTCCATTTTTTTTTCTCAAAAACCATTTACATTATTGTATTTACGATAGAAGTATTACTTTGTATTCCACGTTTTTCAATATATGACTTTTTCTATATCTCTAAATGAGCCAAATTATCATTTTAAATTATTACATACTTCATTAAGTGAATCATAATGTCTTTATTTCACTGTGATCTTGCTGAGTATTCAGGGTATTCCAAATTTGTCATATAGATACTGCTATAATGAACATTTTCATTCTTATGGCTTATTTATTGCCTGCAGTTATTTTCTTTGGAAAGTTCTCAGTGCTAGAATCACTGGATTGCGGGATATACGCATATGCCTGGCTCTAGATGGGAATTACCATATTGCTTTCCAAAAGGTTTAAGTCATTTTAAATGCATGAGTGTATGTTTTATAATTATTTCTCTGCCATTTGGTGCTTCCTTTAAGTGGCTTTTCTCTTGGCTAATTTAGGAGTAAAGTCATACATAAGGTTTTCTTTAATTTTCATGTCTTCCATTTTGAGGAGGAATAAACTTCTTTGTTTTTGCCTGTCCTTTGCATTGTTTCTTAGGTGGATGGTGGATTCCACTGCATATTCCACTCTCCTCGTACCTCTCTGATGGCCCCTCCACCTTCTTCCCTGGCTCCTCGGATTCCTCTTTTTCCCCATTGTGGGTACAGATATTCCCATGGTGCCATCCTTAGCCATTCCTTCTTCTCCATGGGTTTCTCTATCGCTCTGAAGAAGTGTTTTCCAGAAGGCATTTCTCCCTGCATAAAAGTCACCTTGGGCACCTTTTGAATGCACATTTCCTGTCTCAATGTCAAGTATACAGAAGTAGAATCTCCCAAGATGCACCCTCCAGATCCATCTCTTAAGGAACTTCCCAAAAGTGATTCTTAAACTTTGACAATCACGAATGTAGGATTCCCAAATTTGTCTCTCCCATTTTAGTGCTTCTTTTGCTTTACATGAGTGTAGTTCAGCTGCCTCCTGAATCTCTCCAGGGAGATGTCACCCTAACTCTGCACATCCAAATGGCACTCCTGGTCTTGGTCACTGCCATCTCTCTTAGGCATGCTCAGCACTTCTGCAAATCAGCTCCTCCTTTTGCCAAAAGAATTCTCATTTCGTGAAAACAGGAGCAGCATTTGCACAGTCTGTCAACCCCATATGCACGATTCAGTACCCCCTGCTATTTCTTAACTATTCTTTGAAGGAGATTCCCCTTTCGGTAAGGGCCTTACTAGTCCTAGGGTAATGACTGGCCTCTCTGTCTGCATTCCACATGATGTCCAGAAGGCATAATTCAATGTGACAGATATTATCAGCAGCAGACATACAAATAGTGCATCTCTAATAGAGCTGGCATCCAAGCAAGCAGCGTCTCAGCGTGCCTGAAAGGAGACCCTGCACAGGCTGAGGATGAGGATGAGGATGAGAAAAGAGGGCCACTGCATCCACACAAAGCAAGCCAAGAGTAAAACATGGGTTTTCTTCACTCTCCCTAATCTCTGGGTTCTGAATGCATCTGAGAGCAAGCTGTATGTAGGGTCCACTTCCTGGCCCAGCTCTGATGGGGGGAGTTCCTATGGGGATTCCTCCCTTCCTTCTAGAGGGCCCATCTTCTATGCGCTACATACCCAGTATTCTCGCACCACACTGGGGTCTTCCAAACTTATTCTAAAAATCAATAATTCAGATGAAGATACAATTGACTCAAAATGCTCCCACCCTGTGTTGTTTTCATTTCAAAAAGGAGCCTGGAAAGGGCAATGCCCTCAAGGAATGTATTGATAACATTGGAATTTCTAGACCTTGAATATCTGTGTTGGGGTATGGAGGGGAGAAGAATAGGGATCCAGGTGATCTTTCTTATCCTCACCAGGTCCACACATTAGTCTGCTAAATGGATGTCAAGGTCAGCTCTGGCTTCCAGGCCAATGAAGGGGTTCTTTGCCATAAAATCCAAGTGCCTGAAAATTTGTGAAAAAGTTAATTTTCTCAAAGCATGTTCCCAAGTCAGTATTCTTAAGGTTTCTTAAAGAAACACCAGTCCCCTGCATAACTATGGCCCTCTTGGAGATCCAGAATGCATACTAAAAGTTCTGAGAGGCCAGGCACAGTGGCTCACACCTGTAATCCCAACACCTTCAGAGGTCAAGGCAAGAGGGTCGCTTGAGACCAGGAGTTCAAGACCAGCAAGGGCAACAAGCAAAACCCTCATCTCTATAAAAACATTAAAAATTAAGAAAATTAGCCACATGTGGTCCCAGCTACTTGGGAGGCTGAGGCTTCAGTGAGCTATGATCATGCCACTGCATTCTAGTCTGGGTGACAGAGTAAGACCCCAGCTCTAAGTAAAAATAAAAATTGTTTTGGGAAACTCTTTAGTAAAGAACTTCATTTAATGTTTTTAAACCCAATTTTACCCAAATTTCTTGAGCCTTGATCCCTTTTTCCTAAATACTGCCAATTGGCACAGCAGAAAAACACTATGCTGTGGTACAGGGATTCCCTAACCAGGGGCCTGGACTGGTACCATTGGGTGGCCTGTTAGGAAGCAGGCCACATAGCAGGAGGTTAGCAGCTCCCAAGCAAGCATTACTGCCTGAACTCTACCTCCGGTCAAATCAGTGGCAGCATTAGATTCTCACAGGAGCACGAACCCTATCATGAACTATGCATGCGGGGATCTAAGTTCTGTGTTCCTTATGAGAATATAATGCCTGACAATCTGAAGTGTAATAGTTTCATCCTGAAATCAGCCACTCACCCCATCCATGGAAAAGCTGTCTTCCACAAAACCAGTCCCTGGTGCCAAAAATGTTGGGGACAGACGCTGTACCACACGCTTTCATAAATTTGATACCGATTTTAAACAATCAAATCTTGTTTCTTTCTTGATTTATCTCATCATTTCAGAAAGCTTTCTTGCTTTCCTTGTGTTGCCCCTGTCTAATATTTTAGCCCGAAGTTTAATTGCTAAACCGAGATTTCAGTAAGGAGCTTTCCCTTAAAGAAAAATGATGTTTAGTAAGTTATGTAACAAAATGCAGTTTCTCTATAAAGAGGAATAATGTGGTTCTACCACACTGCCTCTTTGGGACTTCAGTGATCTATGATCATGCCACTGTACTCTAGCCTGGGTGACAGAGTGAGACCCCCAACTCTAAAGCCTCTAATTCATTCAGCAGCCCCTAATTCTTTCACATCCTTCCAGCAACATGACCAAAAAGGCAAGGCCCCTTCTCCAACTCTTGCTCTCCATCAGTCTCAGAGAAGAATTCTCATGCCCCAGACCAGTCATCACGTTCCAATTACAGGCCCAGCTGCCTATCAGCCTGCAGCTTCAAACTCCTCCTGAGACCCACAAGAACCCCAGGGCAGTGTTGGAGGTGGCACAGATGATCACAGCTCTGATTTTACATTATGCAGACAGTGAAACAGAGATGAAATTTCCAGACAAGCAATAATTCATTCTTCAAGCCTTATTCATTCATTCATTCACTCATTTGACTTGTTTATTCCCAAAAGTACAGTGATCAAGGCTATCCATGCAAAGGGGAAAATTCACTATGACTACAATGAGTCCTATGACAGAGGTAAGACTAGAAAAGCCCTATTTCTCTCCTAACTGTGAAGGGATGAGGGAAGTCAGCAGGTTAAATAAAGTTCACAGCAAAGGCTGATAGTAGAGATGATGCATTTTGGTTGCAAGTGAGAGACACTCAACTCCAACTAGCTTAAGCAGGAGGAGAGTCTGTCAGCTCATTATTTAGGAATTCCAAGGATAGAGCTGGCCTCAGGCATGACCAGTTCCATGAAGTGAAAGGACATTAACAAGACTGTTTACCCCCATCTGTTTCTCATCTCTACTTTTCTCCAGTTGTTGCCCGCACAAATAGGCTTTTTCCATGAGACAAGAAGGACAGCAGCCCCTAATTCATTCACATCCTTCCAGCAACATGATCAAAAAGGCAAGGCCCCTTCTCCAACTTTCGCTCTCCATCAGTCTCAGAGAAGAATTCTCATGCCCCAGACCAGTCATCACATTCCAATTACTGGCCCAGCTGCCTATCAGCCTGCAGCTTCAAACTCCTCCTGAGACCCACAAGAACCCCAGGGCAGTGTTGGAGGTGGCACAGATGATCACAGCTCTGATTTTACATTATGCAGACAGTGAAACAGAGATGAAATTTCCAAACAAGCAATAAAGAAGTTGCACGAAATTTCGGAGTGTAACTTTCAGTATGTTTTTGTTCTCTTATTTTGTTTTGTTTAGTTTTTTTTACCCCAGGTAAAAAGGTGAACAGCTCAGAGGCGTAACTGTATTTTTCTTTTCTGAAGCAATTTTTTCTTCCTCTGCCTACATTCACCTTTTCCTCCAAAGGAAAGGTAAAACCATTGCTTTTAAGTGAGAAGAAATATCAGTTATTGTACTAACAGGGTATGTGTTCGGGAATAAAAAAACCTTGCCTATTCTACTTAAGGCTTTAAACATTACTTTGCTAATCCCATTACTGGGTATATATACCTAAAGGATTATATATCATTCTACACATATTTTTTTTGCAGCACTATTTACAAGAGCGAAGACTTGGAACCAACCCAAATACAAATCAAAGATAGACTGGATAAAGAAAATGTGGCACATATACACCATGGAATACAATGCAGCCATAAAAAAGAACGAGTTCATGTTCTTTGCAGGGACATGGATATAGGTGGAAGCCACCATTCTCAGCAAACTGACACAGGAACGGAAAAACAAACACTGCATTTTCTCACTCATAAGTGGGAGCTGAACAATGAGAACACATGGACACAGGGAGGGAACATCATACACTGGGGCCTGTTGGCAGTGGGGGGCAAGGGGAGTGAGAGCATTGGGAGAAATACCTAATGTAGATGATGGGTTGATGGGTGCAGCAAACCACCATGGCATGTGTATACCTATGTAACAAACGTGCATGTTCTGCACATGTACCCCAGAACTTAAAGTAAAATTTTTTTAAAAATTACTTTGCTAATGTCTTTCAACTCCAATGTCTTAGCGTAACTTCAGGTGCTATTGAGTTTTGACCTAGTGTGGCATAAAGAAAATAGATTCCATGATTTTTTAACATTGCTCATTCCATAAGTAAAAAAATAAATTTTGGCAATAAAACCAATTAAAGGCCAGGCACCGTGGCTCAAGCCTGTAAAGCCAGCACTTTGGGAGGCCAAGGCGGGTGGATCACGAGGTCAAGAGATCGAGACCATCCTGGTCAACATGGTGAAACCCCGTCTCTACTAAAAATACAAAAAAAAATTAGCTGGGCATGGTGGTGCGTGCCTGTAATCCCACCTACTCAGGAGGCTGAGGCAGGAGAATTGCCTGAACCCAGGAGGCGGAGGTTGCGGTGAGTCGAGATCGCGCCATTGCACTCCAGCCTGGGTAACATGAGTGAAACTCCGTCTCAAAAAAACAAAAAAAAAACAATTAAATAAGTTTAGACATTTAAACACATGCACACAGAATATACTGTTTCCATGCATGTACTTATACACATCAAGGTTTGTTTTAAGATGCATCAAGGCCAGGCACAGTGGCTCACACCTGTAATCCCAGCACTTTGGAAGGCCAAGGCGGGCGGATCAGCTGAGGTAAGGAGTTCGAGACCAGCCTGACCAACATGGTGAAACCCGTCTCTACTAACAATACCAAAATTAGCTGGGTGTGGAGGTGGGCACCTATAATTCCAGCTACTCGGGAGGCTGAGACAGGAGAATCACTTGAACCTGGAAGGCAGAAGTTGCAGCAAGTTGAGACTGCACCATTGCACTCCAGCCTGGGCAACAAGAGTAAAACTCTGTCTCAAAAAAAAAAAAAAAAGAATCAAAATTATTAGGCTTTATTCGAAGTCCTTAATAAAGATTCTTGAGCTTTGTCTTCTTAAGGCAAATTTAATTCTAGAATTTCCATTTTTGTATTCCTCAAATTGTGCTCTAGGACTACATGCATCAAAATTACATGAGAAAGCTTGTTAAAATACAGATTATTGGACCTCACTTTATGTCTATTGAATCAGAATCTCTTGGGGAAAGTTCTAGGAATATTTGTTTTTAAAGCTTTGCAAATTGTAGTTCTGCACACTAAAATATGAGCAGCTCTGTTCTAAAACTTTGGAGAGTTTTAATTGCAATTTCTGAGTTACAGTGTCAGATACTATATTTTTCTGTCTCTAAAGTAGAATAAAATACTTGCGAATTCTGTGAACTTTATTTTGTCATTAAAATGTAATTAGCAATCTTTGTGGGTCATGCTGGTTTGAAGTTCTGTGACAAAGTAGCTATAACCATAGGTAATGAAACAAAGTCCTTTGGATTTAAAAATACTCACTCTAATGAGTATTAATGAATAAGATAGGCAAACTCCATTGTTGCAAACTTTTATGATTATAACAAATGAATCAATATGATTTTATTATAATAGGTACATTGCAAGAATTGATGTGATAATTAAGATCCAACTGAAATTAATCTAGATAGTAAAATTTTGTGAAAACCCATTACAGTTGTGAGTTTTCTTCCAAATGAACAACCTCAGCTCTCCATAAACAGGATTTTATTTCCAATCCAAGACAAGCTATAAGAAGTCAACATATACAATCCAATTCCTCCCACTAGCAATGCTAGAGTTGCTGCTTAGAAAGTCCTTGCATTTTAGAGCCAGAAGAGCCTTAGGGATAGTGAACTTCAATCCTTACAGACAAAGAGACTGAAGAGCAAATCGCATGATTGACGGCAGAACCAGAAGGAAAATCCTAGTGTTCTGATTGCCTACTCCTCCTATTAGAGTACAGGATTAAATGATTCTTCCTGGGATATCCATGGTTCTCAAAGATTCAGGGGTAGGTGGGAGCAAACTTTTTTTATGTAACAGATGCGCTACAAAGTTTAAAAAAAAAAAGTCACGTAAACATGAGACTTGAAAGAAACGTCACTCAGTCACCTTGAGTTATTCATTCCTTCTCTCCTCCATTCAAGATATATGGTAGAAATGTTTAAAAATCCCATTGCTACCCCAACTTCCCTACCAAAATCTGACAAAACTAAAAGTGAACAGAAAACATGACCCCCAAAGCAGTCATGGAAATTACTTTATGCATATCAAGACAGATCCAGCATGGTTGAGAATAAAGCAAGTGAGGCTGTTAAGCTCTTCTCAGATAATTTACTGAGCATCTACTACAAATCTGGGCCTGGGTTTCACTTATTCACTCTGTTATTCAACAGATACATACGGAGCACCTACTAGGAGCTAGAAGCTATGACATGCTCGGGTGATAATAAGATGAATAGACAGGAGAAAGCAGAATTAAACCCATAATTACAGTGTGTTGGATTACAGGCTGTAGAATCAGGTGTTATGGCCATGATACTCAACTAGGTTGAGTCAGAGAAGACGCAAAGTGGAAATGACATTGGACTGATTCTTGAAAGACAATCAGAAGTCTATCTAATGGAATAATGGAAAAGGAAGAGAAAATAGTGGGAACAGCCCATGCAGAGGTATTAAAGGGTGAGGAGTCATCAGATAAAGCAGTTGATGAGAAGATCCAGAGAAAACAATATTATAGACATAAGCATTGTTTTTGTGCCATCTAGCACGATATGGGCAAAGCCAAACGAGTTTTTAAAATAATAATAATCTACCCTCCTTGAGCAAGAGACTGTAGAATGGTGAAAGAGGGAGCCCACTCTTGAAAGCTGGCTTCAGAATGAAAGAAATCTATTATGCTTCCTCTCTTTATAGCCTCAGATGCCTTCCCAGCTTTCAGAGCCCTCCTCTTCCTACAAAACTGCTAGGATTTCTAGAATCCAAAAAGAGTCCTAGGAAGGAAGGAATGGTCAAATCAAAGAGGGAATATTATGCATCCCCATGATTACCATAAAATTTTGTCTCCTTTCTAAGTCCCTTGGTATGTAGGTCACATGACAGTTTTTTACAATGGTGAGAGATGGGGTAAGTGATAGACATGAGTTCCAGGTTTCACTACTTAAAAACCATGTGACTTGAGGGAAGCCATATATCTCTCAGGACATTTTTCTCATTGTAAACACCCTACTAGTTCAATGTGGAGCTTAGACATGATGTGACGCAGAGCACCTGTTACAAGGTCTAGCCTATCCTGGGCCTTCTATGGGGCAACCGCTACCAGTATTACGCAGTTTCATTCATTCATTCAACAAATCTTTACTGAGGACTTACCATGTATAAGCCAGAAGGAATATAAAAATAAATCTGAATTGTATTTTGCTGTTAGTGACCTCCCAATCTATAGAAGAGATACAGGACCAAGCCAAATAGCTATACCATAAAGAAGAAAGCACCTACCACCAAGAGAAATTACTGGGGTAGGAGGGAGGATGGGAAGTGATTACTCGTAGAATGGAAGGATTTGGTTAGAGAGACAAGAAAGGATTAGGGGCCGAGGATAAAGGAGAGGAGAACTGCCTGAGCTGTGCACTCTTATGCCTTCTGCTGTGGGTATAGCGAGTATCTATCGGACGCTTTCGCAGATGAAATAAAAGAGGTTTCTGGAAGTATCAGCTCACCCAACTCAGAATGCCCTACCTCTAATCCAAAACATATGTGGAGCTTTAGACGTAAGGTGAGGCAGAGCCCCTGTTACAAGGTCTAACCTATCCTGGGCCTTCTATGGGGCAGCCATACCAGTATTATGCTGTTTCATTCATTCATTCAACAAATCTTTACTGAGGACTTATCATGTAGAAACCAGAGGAATATAAAAATAAATCTGAATTGGATTTTACTGTCAGTGACCTTCCAATCTATAGAAGAGACACAGGACCAAGCCAGATAAATCTCTCTGCCTCCTATAGGGAGGACCATTTGCAGGTGGTAGGGAACAAGACAAGGGAAAGTAGCAGGAAGGAGGTGATGGGGTCACTGGGCACGCAGATCAGATCGAGGCAGAACAGACTCAGCGGGGTGCGCGGTAAGAGGGGAGGGCAGGGGCGGGCCGGCAGGGAAGGGTGTGTGGAAGGGCAGGTCAAGAGGCGGGGAGAGGAGTGCGGGCCGCACTCCGAGGCCGTCCGAGACACTGGCAAGCCGCAGAAGCCCAGTTCGCCGGCCATGAAGCAGCGATTGCTGGCGCTGCAGCTGCTGAAGCTGCTGCTACTGCTGCCGCTGCCGCCGCTGCCACGAGCGCTGCGCGAGGCGCGCTGCTGCCCCGAGCCCTGCAACTGCACGCCCGACGGCGCCCTGCGCTGCCCCGGCCCCGGGGCCGCTCTCACTCGACTGTGAGTACACAGCGCTCCCGTCGCGGCCCCCTCGATGCAGGACCCTCAGTCGCTCTGTGTCACCTTCCCTCCCTTCTCTTGTGGCCCCATTTCCCTGGAAGCTTGGACAAAGACGCTTTGCCCTATCAAATTCCCCCCACGTTTTAGGGTGATGAGAACTCAAAGCTTGGTGGTAGTTTTTGCAACCCCATGCCCCTGAGAGCCCCGGCTCTTTCCCCCGGGGTGGCGCTGCGGCTTGGAGAGTAGAACTATTCAGGACCCTCAGGAGAAGGCCTGCTCTCTGCCGCTGCTGGAAGGGAATATGGGTGTGATGCTCCTCAACCAGCAGCTGTCTCTGCCAGAGAAGTCACGGGCCTTTGAGCCTTGGGCCAGCCACGTCAGGGAAGATGAATGTGGGCTCTGGCACCCTGTGGTCCTCTAGGAATGGAGTGCTCAGGCCCTGTGGCCAAGGGTGACCTAATCTGTCAACTGGAACTGCTGGTGCGGTCACACGGGCCTCTTAGTGAGCATACAAGCCGCTGCTCCACGGGGCCCAGATGTGCTCGCACTTGGGTCTCATGGTCAAATGGACCAAAGGCCCCATGCCCAGCCACCGGACCCCGTGCACCACCACCACCACCTCCACACTCACAGGCCTGATTGAGGGATTGTACATATCAGCAAGCAGGTGGAGGGCATTCATTCCAGGGTGATGAGGTCAAGAGGAGAAGGGGAGCCTTTAGTGCTAGTGTATCAGGGGGTCATCAGGTCTCCTTTCTCCCTTTTAAAAAAAAAAAGTACCACATATTTTATAATCCTATTTACATGAAATGTCCAGATAAACTGAAAGTAGATTAGTAGCTGCCCGAGGTGAGGGGGTGGATGGGTGACTACAATCAATGGGTATGGGGTGAGGGGGTGATGAAACTTTTGTAAAATTAGATTGTAGTGACAATTGCATGTGAACATATTAAAAACCATTGCATTGTCCACTTTAAATTCTATAGTACAGGATTTACATCTCAATTCTTTTCCTTCAAAGGAAGGAAAAGAAAGAAAAAAAGACAAGAATATCTAAAAGGCTGGTAGAGGTCTTGATCATCTCCTAACCATTAGACATGATGGAATTCTGTGCTGGGGAATGAAGGAGACCACCCCCTCTGCCATTTCCTTTGAACCCCTAACAGCCTGTTTCATACAGAAGGCTCGCCCTCCCTAACCCTCTCAACCACAATCATTCCCAGAAGGCCGGGCTTCTTCCAGTGGAAAAGTTAAAGGCCTTCTGGGAATGACTGTGGTTGAGAGATACAGTTAAAGGGTTGAGGGATTTATATTAATTAGTTTCCACTAATTATCTTGTCAGCTCCATTCCATGAAGGAATGGACCATGCTGATAGAATTTGTTTCCATCAATTCACAAATCCATAGTACAGGCCTTCCAAGTTCCAGCGCTGGTCCATCCCCAACAAGCTGCCGTGTTGCTCCTCTGCATGACGGTACCACTAGCAGAGTTTCTCACTTGCCTACTACTTATCATGCAGATTAGAAGAAACTGAGATCCAAAGAGAAAGAATAACTTGCTCAAGGTCCCACAGCTATTGAGTAGCAGTTCAGGATTTTATCTATTCATTATCTTTTTATATTTGCTTGTCTTTGTAAGAAAACTACCGCTTTCTTAATAAAACACACACACACACTCGTACACACTCAGTTTTTCCAAAATTAGTACTGAGTGAAGAACTCCCATTGTGGGCATGATTGGGTGGGCCAAGCCCCAGGTCCTTTTCAATTCAGCTTTTCAGTGAGAGAGATCTCTTAAGGGCTCCTGCTGCCACGTGCTGTTCTCAGGAGAGGACCCTTCCCTGGAAAAGTCTGAAGTTAATTTAAAAAAAAAAAAAACACTTTCTCCTGCTGCCTCCCAGCAGGGTTTCAGGAATCCTAGAACCCCTCAGAAATATTTGGCAGGGCTGACTGGGTTTGGGGGTGGAGACCCTGAGCATCCACCAGGAACATCCTCTGCCAGTCATTTAGCCTCCTTAGCCACCCATGCTGACCCTCACCAGATTGTATTTCCTGAGCACTAGATGGTTGAGAGATGCCCTCATCTTTCAGGAGAGGCCCTTGTCACTCTGTGGAGGATGAACCTATGCAAGCCAAACCAGGATGGCTTTTGGCACAACGTTAACAACATCAACAACCATATGACAAGAGAGGTGCATGTTAAGCAAAGAGAGGGTTGTTATTTTAAGGCAATATTTCTCTAAATATGGTCCTAGCCTAGCAGTATGAACATCACCTGGGAAATGCTAGACTGCATATTCTGAGGCCTCAGCCCCAACCTACTGAATCAGAAACTCCAGGGGTGGGGTACGGCAGGCTACATGTTAACAAGCCCTCCAAGTGATTCTGATGCATACTAAAGCTTGAGAACTAAGGCACAGCTCTCTAGGGAGACAGGAAAAAGTATATTTTAAATGTCTTTGTGCCATACACTTCTGTTCCCCATCCCCCCAAAGCATGTATAACATCTATTTATTGCAAAAAGGCAAAAATTAAAATCCTAAATCCAGAGGTAGATGGAAAATAAGCAGAATTGAGGAAGATTTTTTTTCCTCAAAGAAGACTGGAAGAAGGAATCCATGGAGGACAGACTAAAGATACAGGGAAAGAGGAAAGACTAATAATTGTTAGAGTGGGATCTCAGTGGGGGTAGGAGGAGAGCATCAGTCTAACAACATAGGGGAAATGTTAGTCTTAGAACGAATAAGGGTAGTTTTGAGTCCTGAGGGAAGAAGACCTTTGGGTAAAGAAATAGCTCAATATTAAGGCAAAGGACAGGAAAAGTGGACAGGTTCATAATGAAATCCTCTTTTCTTAATGGTGAATGCATGAAATGATAAACAGTAATTATGCCACAGAAAACTGCTATAAATGGCAAATTATCAGTTCATTAAAAAAAATGAAAGCTTAAATTATGAGATAAGTCTTCCAAGAGAAGATGATGTGGTCTTGCACTAAATTATTATAGACTTTGCCTCTGCAGAGAGAAGGGGAGCACTCCAAGTTCTCAGGGCTGGAGGAGGCAATTCCACAGAGCACCTTGGAATTCAGTATCAACCCCTCAATAGATGCTAGTTTATGCCTCAGTCATTTGGGCCCCTAGTAACCTAAGACCTTCATCTGAAGTTCACTATTTGGTTTAAGAAGAAGAAAAAAACCCAAGGTACATGGATTATAACTGCTTATCACTGACAAGCCCACTGCTTACAAATTTTGAAAATGGCATCGTCCAAATCTTTCCTCCCCTTCCATATTTTATGAAAAACATAGGTACTTAAAATCCAAAATGTGATTTAAAAAATGGCCTCCCACATTTCATTTGTTTTAATTGGGAAAAAAATGAAAGAAAAAAATTGATTTAAAAAATTTCCTCTCCTTTCTTATTAGTTCTAGGCAACTGGAAAGAGGGGAAGAAAAAACTCTCACCTTGCCCATGGTTATATAAAGATCTTTGTCTCTATGACAACAGAAAGGTTGATCTGCTTGATATGGAAACAGCTTCTGAAAAATCTGTTAGTAAGAAAATGCTAATAATAATTATGGCAATTTATTTTTTTGCATGTTGTACCTACTGAACAGAAATTAAACTTTTAGACTTTGTTATAAGACATAATCCAGAGGCTTTGGCAAGATACTGGCTTGGTGCAAAAGTAATTGCCATTAATTTCAATGGCAAAAACCGCAATTACTTCTGCACCAACCTAATACAATGTTCATATCAATCCAGTGTTACTCTTTCCTGACATCTTTTTTGAGTGTCTTCCTCTTCTTCTCACCTGCAGTGTAAATCAGGGTCCAAAACAATGTTCAATGCCATAAAGGGACGTACATGTAAAGGGTGTGGTTCCTGTCCCTGAGGAGCCCACAGTCTCTGTGGAAGCATATCCCCAAGAGACTGGTGTGGGTGTAGAGAGAGACAACAGGGTCCAAGGAATTCAGAGAATGAATTAATCACTATGAACAGAAATCTCCCAGGGAAGGTTTCATGGGCCAAGTTTTAAGAAGCTTTAAAGAGGAGTCCTGGTGGAAGAACCACATGTTAAAGTCAACTAGAGATCCCTGCTGAGAAGCAAGGAACAAGGTTGAATAAATTCTTCCATCTGTATCCCTCTCCCAGGCTTGAAATATTTTTTAAGAGAAGACATAAAGTTATTAGAGAGCATTGATCACCCAGAGGTTGTGTCAAAAAAAAAAAAAAAAGAAAGAAAAATCCCAATATGGAGTTCTTAACTAATAAGCTTTCAACGAAAGTCATTCTTTGATGATTCATTGCAAAGGCGTTAAGTAAAAACCATGATTAGGAGTCACTTCCCCATGAAGCCTTCCCTGATGCCCACCGCCCCAACCACACTCCACTTCCAGCTTCCCCCTCCACATAGTCACTTGAATATCCTGGGCTTACATGTATTTTTGCACATATCCCAGCATAATGCAACCATTTGTTCAACATGTGCCTCTTCTGCCAGAGCGGGTTTCTAAATCTTAACAATACTAACAATTGGGGCCAGATCATTCTTTGTTATGGGAGCTGTTTTGTACCTTGTAGAATGCTTCCCACTTGATAGATGCCAGGAGCACTGCCCTCCCAAATTGTGACAACCAAAAGTATCTCTAGACATTTGCCAGATGACCCCTGGAGGGGGCAGGGGGCAATTCCTCCCCCACCCCTTGGTTTAGAATCATTGTGCCAGAGTAAGAACCACCTGAAGAGGTGTTATTCAACTCAGGGTTCCCAGAATTTCACGTGTGTATAATTAAAGTGTTTACTGAGTTTCATGATTAAACTGAGTAGATAGCTGAATAGGAACAAGTAACTCATACAAAAAAAGGATGCCTACATTAGCTAGCATGTATTACATCTAAATCTCATTTTTTAAATCTCCATTTTAGAAATAGGGAAGTGAGAAAATGCTATAGGTTGTGAAGGGAGTTATTTGTGTTATGTCAGCATCCAGGTCCTATAATAGAATTTGTAGACTTCCAGTCTATCGTTTGAATGGGAAATAGCAGACATATCAACTTTGAAGTTTACCTATATTAGTATATTCCATCTAGATTGTTTTCATTTTATTTTTTAGACTCACTCAGTAGGGAAGAATCAATTCCTGGCCCAAGATCCCTTAATAAAAACAAACTGAAAACAAACAAAAACCACCAAGGCAGCCTGAATTGAGAAAGATGAGCTCCCGCTGTAGGACACAAGGTAACAGCCCCCAGGAAAGAATCCACAGACAGAAACAAGAATACCGCAGTCTTGCAAGTAAGACAGCTTGGCCCTACACTCAGCTTTCCTAAAGCTGGGCCAGCCAAAAAATCTCTGAATTAAGAAAGTTCATGTCCTACCTCCCTAGCCCACCCCCACCACCACCACAACCACCCCTAAAGAAACAAAGGCCCAAGGTTGAGGTTAATCTTGAACCTTAGTTCTGACTCAGCTCTCCCAGCCATGCCTTCAAGGCAACTCAAACCTGACCTTGCTGATACACAGACTCCTAGCGACAAGCTCAGGAAGCACTAGATTTTGTTTAAAAATCACTCTTTTGGGGAAAATGAATGATAGCCCCTAGCAAGACCCTAAAAAAAAAAAAAAAAAGCGACAGAGTTCCCAAAATCTTAACTCAAGTGTAGAGCCAAAAGGTTCACACACAGATCCCCTTGGCATTGGACCCAGCCTCCTCATTGGAGAGCAATAATTCCTTGGGTTTTTTTCTTCTCTTTTTTTAATTTCAAAAGCAGTAAATCAGATTAATTCAAGGCTCCAGCTCTGCTCCTTTGCCCACCTCTATCTTCTTCCTAAGTCCCTCAATTGGCTTCTTTTCATGTCTTAAAATGAGGCAACAAAAGTCTCTTTCCAAAATATAATCTCCCAGAGTGACTGCACCAAATGGTGTCTTGGCGGCCATGTATAACTCTGATCTTACACTCGAGGTTTTAAAGCCAGTTGAGTCACAGTGGTGCAGAGAAGCCCTGCTGCTCACTTCCACAGCCGAGAGGGCTGGCTCCATGGGAGCATATGTGCTTTGTTCCGGCAGCTCCCCTTGGCTGCAGAAAAATCATATTTAATGCAGATTTTAGCAAATTCCCACCAGCTTTTTTTCTTATGAAATGAATTAAAATAATCCCACCCACCAGGCAGGTGGGCTTTCTGACTTGGTGGACAGCTTCTTGCTGCTCCTCCACAGGGTCCTCATTTACTCCCAGCTTCTGCCTCACTGGGAGATGACACCCCCTCCTAGCAAACCACTCACAGCGGCTATGTGGCCCTGAACCTCGGCTCTTTAATGCCACCTGAGACAAATTCAGAAAAGTACAATTTATAAATAAAACTCAACTTTCAGAATGAAGATTTAATCCCTTGCGCTGTTACATTTGTCCTTGACTCTGATGCATTGAGGTTACGCTACTCCTGGGTTCCTAATTCCACCTCATAAGCAGCAGCAGGCAGCATTTCTGAGCTCACAGAGGTGGGGATGCTCTGTTGTGACAAGATAGGGTCCAACGCAGTCCCCAAATTACTCAAACTGATCAGTAGGACAGACTGGGTTCTAGCACCAGGTCCCCTTTCCCTAATTTGCACTGTAGGTATTGGTTCAAAGATAAAATCTCTCTGCTGTCTGTAAAAGGGACATATGATGATTCATGACCCTGAGTGGGGGCAGATATAGCGAAGATAAATGAGACCAAAGAAAAAAGCCAAAAGTATGGAAATAAAGTTTTCATATAACTACAAGGTATTACTGTAATAATCTGATGATGCAGAGAAGACTGAAAAACCCACAGCCCATATGTGAGGTTGAACAGTAAGTATCTGTCTTCCAAGGGGCAAGCCTGATGAAAGAGTTTTGTTCCTGGGAGGTGTTAATTAGAGAAAATAACCCACTATATCTTCTCAACCTGGAAAGTGAGTAAGTTAGAATCCCAAAATAGCAGAGCTCATTATTGCGTTGAGTCTAATTTCTGGCCTTTTCAGCCCAGACTGAGCTGTCCCTGCCCCTGACACATACCTCCTAATACCTGATTATAGGCTGGTTTTAGTCCTGTCTGCCCAGCTAGAGCATCCAAACCCATTCTAGATTTCCCTGCCGCTCCCCCCCAACCCACCCCGCTTTCCGCATCCCCAAGCCTCAGACTGGACACACAGAAAACCTTCAGGTGAGACTTGTTGGCCATTCAGGAACTATGTACTGAAATGTACAAGATAGCATACAGGATCCAAAGACACCATCTCTGCCCTCCAGAAGCTTATAGTCTTCCAGATATAGAAGAGGGATCTTGTTCTCAAATGACTACAGAGAAATGGAGAATGTGATAAATGCCAGATAAAGGTCATAAACAACATAGAAGTTCAGAGCAGAGAATCATCTCTTCTAGCCAGAATAACAAAGAAGCCTTGGTGAAAGTGTCATTTGAACTGTGTAATGCTTTAAGGGTCATTATTGGAGCAGCGGGGCTAACATGGCTCCCCATAAGCTCAGTTCTAGCCAGCTTAGAGAGGCCACTGAGGAATCAGAATTCAAAGCTTTCAGTTGTCTCACTGAGCATCGGCATGTGCCCTGTGTTATGAACTGTCCATAGAACAGTGGATTACTTCACCCTGGAAACCTTGAGTGGGGCTCTAGCTAAGTCCTTTTTCATTTGCAAGCACCAGAAATCAATTCTGACAATTTTAATCATAAGCGATTAACTTAATAGAAGGATAAGGAGGTAGAAGTATGCTGTGAAGATGTGAGGAGAATATCTGGCATCTTAGCAAAAGGAGCACAGGGAGCTTCTCCCTAGATTTACAATGAGTCCGTTCCAAAGACGACTCCTCTCTGTCTCTCTATTACAAATTTCAAATTCCTAAAAGAAGAAACTGACTGACCCATGCACACCCAGCATAGAATCAATCTGCTCAGTCAGCAAGATTCTTCCACCATAATGTAATCAGCTCTGAGGTACTTCCAGAGAAGGGGATGTTTTTGATACAGGCAACCTGATAATGATGGCTACCAGAGGGGATGAGTTAATAAAAAGTGAAGGCACACACGCCAGGAATTTCAGGCACCACCCATTCTCAGGCACAACGGCTCGCATCTGTAATCCTAACACTTTGGGAGGCCGAGGTGGGCGGACCACTTGAAGTAGGAGTTTGAGACCAGACTGGCCAACATGGTGCAACTTCGTCCCTACTAAAAAATACCAAAAAATCAGCTGGGCATGGTGGCGCATGCCTGTAGTCCCAGCTACTCGGGAGCCTGAAGCAGGAGAATCTTTTGAACCGGGAGGCAAAGGTTGGAGTGAGCCAAGATTGCGCCACTGCACTCTAGCCTCGGCGACAGAGAGAGACTCTGCCTCGAAAAGAAAGAAAAAGAAAGAGAGAAGGAAAGAAAAGAAAGCGAAAGAGAAATGAAAAATAATAAAAGTATGTAGCATATCAGTTGCAACCAGATTTTACACATTTACTTAAAAAAAAAGTTTTTCAGTGTTGGGAAAGAAAAGTTTTTAATGAAAGAGCTTCCTGAACCATATCTGTAATGTCACTGCCTTGACAACATAATATTCTCTGCTTCTGAAAAATATTTTCAAGAAATCATTACAGATGATGCAGACATTCCCCAGGGAGAATCCAACATGTAGTTTTATTTACCAGAGTTATTCTTGTCATGTTATATTATTGCTCTTCGAATTCTAGTTTAAAGAGACAGAGATTGGGTTATTTTGCTTTGTTTCTTTAGAAAACCTTAAATGGGTTTGAGTAAAGGCTTATATATACTTACTATTTTCCTCTGAGGCTTTATATTTTTAATTTACTTGTTGCACAAATGACTTCAAAAATCCATTGTCCGAGAATCTTCTTAACATCTTGGTTCACATGATAAAACATAAACTCCTCACAACTTCTTGGGTGCTCTGGAATGGCTGTCTTAGAGGACAGTCACTCAAATTGCATTTTCCAATGGGAAAGTTTCAACTGACTTAACTTTAAAACAATCAATGCTTGAATGCAAAATCTGCAGAGTGGCTCTCTAGAGTTGAAATATTTAAGGGAAGGTTATTCTTTATCATGTCTTAAAAAGACCATCAGAAAAGGCCTGACAGAGATATCTGCGCCCAAAAGAAAGGTACCAATTGGGAGTGTTTATTCTCCCTCTCAGTTGTACTAATCAGAGCAGAGTCAAGAGTTAGGAACAAGCCATAGGCATGCCATAGACTTAAAGGTGACTGACCCATGACAAACAGAAAAATCAGTTCCAAAGTATGGAACCCACCCACCCCTACCCCCGCCAAGGAAATAGATATGTCATTAAATGTAGTCTAGGTAGCCTAACCCTTTGACAGTGAGCACCTGTGAATTATTAATAAAAATACTTATTGAGTTCTTATCTTGTACTGCATGCTATATTATGTAAACATATATTTTTTTTAGCTTATACACATTTTATAGATGTGGAATAATTTTGATTTGAACCAAGGCTGGCTCCAGAGTATGCATTCTTAACTACCACACTATGTGGCTCCAAGAGACAAAGCAAGTGCAACTGGTGACGAAGACCCCTTCCATAGAATATGTGGTGCCTGAGATGGACCTTTAATCCAGGATAGAATTTGACCAGCAAAGAAGGGAGATGTGCCAAACAACAGGAACCATGAATGACGTCAGGAAAGTGTGAGTCAAGTTCAGGAAGTACAAATAGTTTGATTTGTCTAGGGAGGTGCTGTTCAGTAGAAACATAATGTGAGTCACACAAGTAATTTTCAATTTTCTAGTGCCCACATTTTAAAAGTTTTCAAAATGTGAAATTAATAAAACATTTCATTTAGTCTAGTATGTACAAAATATTCTCATTTCAATATGTTATCAATACAAAAATTACTGAGATATTTTACATTTGTTTTTCTTACCAAGTCTTCAAATGTGGTATGCTTTATTTTTTTATTTTTGTATGTGGGATGAAGTCTTACTCTGTCACCAGGCTGGAGTGCAGTGGTATGATCTTGGCTCACTGCAACCTCTGCCTCCTGGGTTCAAGCAATTCCCCTGCCTCAGCCTCCCGAGTAGCTGGGACTACAGTCACGGGCCACCATACCCAGCCAATTTTTTGTATTTTAGTAGAGATGGGATTTCACCATGTTGGCCAAGATGGTCTCGATCTCCTGACCTTGTGATTCACCTGCCTTGGCCTCCCAAAGTGCTGGGATTACAGGCATGAGCCACTGCACTCGGCCAGTATGCATTTTATACTTACAGCTCATCTTGATTCAGACTGGCCTATATTTCAACTGCCCAGTGGCCACTATGGCTAATGGCTGCCATATGAAACAGTGTAAGTCCAGTGTATTCGTTACGTAAGGGCCAGATACAACTGGTGAATAAAGATTGAGTTTTGAATGCATGGCGGAGACATTTGCAGATAGTTAGGTTAACCAAGAGGGAGGCACAGAAGCTATTTGACATAAGAATGACATAGCAGGAGTTGTCAGGAAGAGTAATCTAGGTTGATCAGGGGAAAGCAATGATGGCATGAGAGGAAACCAATTAGGAGACTCTAGAATAGTCCATATGGAGAAAATAATGGCCAAGAGTGGCAGTGGGTAAGGAATAAAGGGGCTGGAAGATAAGGAATAAAGTAAAGCAAGAGATAATGTGAAAGCAGAATCTACCAGAGACTGGGTGTTCAATGGGAGAACAGAGGAAATGTTCATGCCTGGCATCTGGTAAATTCTCAAATAATACTGAAGGGGAAAAAAATAGTGTAGTCATTAAGTGCAGAGGAGGATAGAGGAAGAGAAAAACCATTCCGGTAGGCTTCAAAGCTTCATGGAGAAACAGGGATTTGAGGTGCATCTTGAAACTGAGCTATGTCCTCAAGAAGCTGGTGGCTCTGTTCAGGAGGCTAAGTTTTCACACAAAAAACAGAGGATCATGTAGTAGAGTGTATCAACAAACATCCAAATGAACAGTACTGATGTGACTTGATTGGTGGAGGACAACAGCACCAAACCAGGGATGAAGAAACCTTTGCCTTAGTCCAGATTTGCCTCTGAATTGCCATGTGGTTTCAAAAAAGTCATCTCCCTTTTCCGAAGTTAAGATTCTTTCTCTGTGAAGTGAGGGGTTGGACCAAATGCTTGTAAGCAACCCTTTCACTCTGATTCCTTGAGCCTAATACAATAAGTGCAGGGAGGAGTCAATAATAATCAAAACCACCTGGATTTTTAAAGTATGTTCCAAAGTTTTCTGCTGTAAAGCTTCACATATTGGATGTTCAACTATACTAACTTCATATTTCAGTTACCATTGAAGCCTTAGCTCTCTCTAGGTAAATGCTGAAAACAATAGGCCAGTAAGTGAAGACATTCCCTGTAATGAAGCCACCAAATAGATTGATGCCTTTGAAAGCTTGAATATTTAAAATCATTTGAAAAGAAGAAAGCTATTCTTTATTCTAAGATGAAAGCAAGTTTATTATAATTGTGAGCACCTTTGAAAAGAACACAGAACTTCTTAAGACACTGTTAATTGTAGAACAAGATATTAATAAATACAAAACACCAAATTCTTTTGAATTTAAATATTTAAATAAACCTCCTCCCATTTCAACAAGTTAATTAGGCAAAAAAGCTTTGACTGTCTCTGGTTTCTCTCTTTTTTCCCTTTATCTGATTTGTAGTGTTTTAGAATTCAGGATGTAGCTCTAGCAATAAACTAAGTATCTGTGGAAAATGGATGTTTGTAGCTTTCTTAAATCAATAATATAGATGGCTTTAAAAAAAACAATTAGAAGGTAGTGAATAAAAACATGTCACTTCTGCCATGTGTTGGGCAGAAAAAGTAAAAGCTCTGGTAAGTGACCAAAGACCCTATACAGTCTTTGGGGACCCCAGATTACTGCTAGATTTCTTCCCTGCCTCTTCTTTCCCTCTGCGCCTGCTCAGCCTCTGAGCCTCAGAAGGCCTTCCTGCCCTAGGAAACATCTTGTGCTCAAGTTCTGAAAAACCAAGGAGAGGTGAGAAACCTACAGTTATTTGCTTTATGCAACACCTGTCTTTAAAAAGAGAGAGTGTGTCCACTGAACTCTATTTTCCATTCACCCAAGGAGTTTGCTATTTAAAGTAACCCTGCAGTAAATCCTTCTATAGAACAAAGAAATCTTTGATAATGCCTGTCTTCCAACTGATAGGTTTTTGTAAGCAAGGATTTCCAGATTTTTTTTTAATTTTTAATACATATAACATACAAAACAAATCTTCTGTTTTCTTAAAGAGAGACACTAGAGCCCTCCTGACTGAAGCTCTTCAGGTAACATTACTTTGAGGATTCGTTGAAAAAAATTAAACCGGGCAAATTGGTTCCTTCCAAGGCCATTTGTGTTATTAAACTCAAAAGGAAAAAAAGAAGAGGGGCCCAAGAGCCAATCCTGAGTACCCAGGAGACATTTGAAACCACTAGGGAGGACATGATAAGGTGGCATTATCTTCTTTAAGGTAATTAGATTTATCTGGATGCTATAAATTTTCCTGTCGCTGGACTCCGACACAGCTGCACTGAGTACTTTGCAGTTGGATTTTGCTGGGAAGGGAGTCAAGTCAGGGCCCAGGTAAGAGTTGACAAGAAGAAGCTCTGAAGATAGGATGGTCCTTCTGAGTAGTCCCACCTGAAGGCATGGGGCTGGGCCTTTATTCTATACATTGTCCAGTCATTGGATGAAGACTGCCCAAAAGAGAAGACATAATCTTAAGCAAGGTAGCAATCTTGGTCTGTATACTGGTCCATTCTCACACTGCTATAAAGAAATACCAAAGACTGGGTAATTTATAAAGAAAAGAGGTTTAATTGGCTCACAGTTCTGCAGGCTGTACAGGAAGCATGGCTGGGAGGCCTCAGGAAACTTACAATCATGGCAGAAGGCAAAGGGGAAGCAAGCACATTTTCACATGGCCAGACCAGGAGGAAGAGAGACAGGAGAGGTGCTACACACTTTTAAACAACCAGATCTCACAGTAACTCACTCACTATCATAAGAGCAGCAAAGGCGAAATCTGCCCCCATGATCCAATCACCTCCCACCAGGCCCCACCTCCAATGTTGGGAATTACAATTTGACATGAGATTGGGCAGACACAGACCCAAACCACATCAGTCTGCAAGCATAATTCTAGGAGAGCAACTGAGCTGAGAGCTTCAGCCACCCACTCTCTCCTAGCAGTTGGTGAGACTGGTGCCTCAGTACTGAAGAGTGATTTGGGTAGCCCACCACAGAATCCGCTACAGAAACTAGCCCAACTCCACTGGGTAGTAACAAAACAGGGTCACCATCTGTGCCAAGGGCCCCAGTTTGAAGGTCAGAACCAAGCAGTAAGAGACACTAGCTTGATCCTAACCAGACAGCAACCAGGAAGTATTCTAGGGCAGCACTGTCCCCTAAGGGGTCGAGATAGAGGGACCAGGATCTGGTGACTCAGAAGAAGAGAAGGCAGGAACTAGAAGGAGCCCTACTCCTAGATGGACTCTGGGGAGACCAAGCAAGCTACAGGATAAGAAATCAAGACAAAAACAAACACCAGCATAGCATATGGTTAGGCACTTCAGGTGCACTCCTGCCCTCCAAATATTAATATTATTGGGTCCAGTTTAGACAATGCACAAGACTCACCAGAGTCATGACCAAGCCCAAGATCCCAACACTAGGGTGAATGACTTAACTCCAGCCCTAAGGAGTACAGACTGCTTCTATTTCAACTTTAACGCACAACTAAAAGGGCTGGGGACCTGCAGATGGGATCAATGAATAGATGGAGGTTCCAGAGCTGAGGAAGCCAATGCAGTTTTTGTAATCCAATTGAAGCATTTGTTTCAATGTCTGTGGCAAAGGCACTTGGGCAAGGTGCCACCTGCATTGCATCGTCAATTTATTTAAAAACGAAACTTCAAAACTGTAAAAAGGACTGTGAAAATATAATAAATTTAAGTAGCTGCATAGTTCTACAGCCATATTTTTCACAGCTGTCACCTTTCAAGAGAGAACTCTCCACCTTACAAGTTTAACCTCATATTTGCCCAGTAATCCTAATTCTTTACCACCCATCTGGGGTGCATAGTTGTGGTGTGCCACCCTCTTTTGCTGAGACAGAAAGGGCTCTGTGCTTCCTTTATTTTCTTTGCTATATGCATAGCTTTCATTCCTTTTTTGACCCTGGGCAGCAGAGCTGCTGAACGTCCTTGCCTTAGGCATTTTTGCCCTCAGTTCTCCTTGGCTTCTGCTCTATATCAAACGATATCAACTAGACCTTTCCACAGTAGTTCACAAAATTATTGGAATACGAGTATGCCTAACTTAAAAAAAAAAAAAGGAAAGAAAAGGAAGGAGAGAAGGAGGGAGAGAGGAAGGAGAAGGAAGAAAGGTAAGCAAGCAGGTAGTCAATACATCAAAATAAAACTTTTTTATTTTCCATTTGTCTCTCTGGTACAGAGGGTTAAGCTGGTCATATTTCTTCATTTAAGTAACATTATCACTAGTCTATTCAAAGTACCTGTCTGTTTTTAGTTATTTATTTGCTCTCCTTCTCCCATTTCTGTTCCTCTCAACTCCTTAGATAACAATCCTAGTGTATGTTCATGTGCAGGAGGAGGTTAACATCTAGTGTTTTATGTACATGTATTTTAATTCTGCAAATAGTATATTATATCTCAGTAATCTCTCACTTGTTTCTCTCAGTTTCATGATTTGAAGATCTACCCATGCTATTCTATGTGCCTTTAGACTCTCACTTCTACATGCTCTCCTCTTCAATTAGGTGTGCATTGTTCAAATTTTACCTACTCCCTCATCTAGTAATGGACACCCAGGTTGCCTCCAATCCCCTAATGCCCCAATGCTGTGAAGAAAACATTTGTAAAAGATTCCTTGTGCCACTTTGAGAATTCGTTTGATAATTTCTCTCAGTGTATATACAAGCGGAATTGCAGGGTTATTAATATCATTGTTCACATTGCTAAAAGTTTCTGGCATCATGGAAAGAATTATAGATGCATCCATTAGAGAGTGGGGCACCTTCAAAGGGAGTAGATTCAGATAGTTATTAACAAGTCATAAAATTTATTAATAAATTCAGGAGACAGACCCTTGAATGCTTAGGAACTGAGACCAGCCAAAGACAAATCAGAAATGAAGATGTAACATTTCTGAAATAAAAACATAAGTCAGTAGGGAAAATGGCTTTGGATCCACAGAACTGCATTCTCTGTGTTGCTTCATAAGAACACTGTTGTGACAAGCACAGTGCGCCTGCCTAACCCCACCTCTCTCCCCATTCCCTGGCCCCCAAGCCTCTCTCTTGACCCAGTCACATCCACAAAGTCACCTGCTGTTCTTTTAGTGTCTCTTTTATAAGGGAGGCTCTATTTTTACTCTCCCCACTGCTGCCTTTCCTGCTCTGCAGCATCAACATCAATGCTGCAAAATTTCAGCTTGCACCAGGGCTGCTTCTGGTAGCCACTGGAGACTGCCGTTGCATGATCTACAGTTTCTCGCACTTCTGTCTGACCTTTGCTCCTCATCTCTCCTCCCTACATCAATCAAAAGCTCAGGCAACCTCCCAGTCAAATCTGAACCAAACTTCTCCTCTGGGAGTCACACCATGCTTCCATTTGGAGGAGGAGGCTGCCTGCTGAGAGACTCCAGCTTCTGGGCTCCATTTGCATGAATAAACAGCTCTGAAGGGTTCTGTTGAAGGTTTTATGTAAACACTCTCCAAAATATGTTCTGCACTGCATTATCCCCAGCAATAAAGATTCTGGAATCAGAATTTGGCTGTCAGTTTTATTGATGCTGCATGGGGTACAGTGGAATACAGCTTTCTCTTCTGGAAATTTATTGGTTTGGCAGTGCAGAGAGCAATAAAACTGTGTTTTTAATCAGGAAGCCAAGTGAACATGATTCGAGAAGAAATACAGAAAGCAAATATGCCATCACAAGAAGACCTGTCCCCACACTGTCCCTGTTCTTCTCAGATCCTTTGTTAAATAAATTTGAGTATTGAACAATGTGCTTGGTGGGAATGACTTCGGGAATAGAATCAGAGACCAAAGTTGGATTATTTTCTCTAGGTTGTATCATTTCTAAGAGATTGTTGAGTGAAAATGTTATTGTGAAACGAAATTTCTGAAATTCCTCTGCATTAGCACCTAGGAAGGAACAGCCGGTAAACTGCTTTGTGGAAGGAATAGAGAGAATGTGACATGCTTCCTCTCAGGAGAAGCAAGGTTACAATGCCTGTCCCTCCACCTTGTTCACCAAGACAGTGGGTTAAGAATGATATGCTTTGGCCCAGTATTTCACAGGGAATGGGTGTCTGGAGTCATTCTGCTTGGTTGTAACCTTGTTCAGTTTACTTAATCTCTTTGTGACCCAATTTCTTCTGCTATTTAAGGGAAATACCCACCTCATACCATTGTGGGTAAAATAAGGTCACAAATGGTGTATAACTCACACAGCAGCTTACACCTATAGCAAGTCCCTTCTGGGACTGTAAGAAATCTTACTTTCATCTGCCCATCATGGAGGTGTTCTTTCCTAGCAGCTTAAAACAGTCTTCGCTGCATAGACATGTTAAAAACAAGACAGCATCTCTCACCTATGTTCTCATATTCCTGACACACACTTCCCATCTGAAATATCCTTGTCCACTCCCTTCTTCTCTGCCAGTCCTTGGGCCAAAACATTAAGCTATTGTAGATGCTCAATAAATGTTGGCTGCATGTTCACCCCTGCCTTGCAGTTGCTTTCTCCTGAGTTATCTTAACCTCCAGTTCCTTTAGCATTCACACATCATCCTATGCTGGTTTTAGATTTCTGAGTGTCACTCTTTTCTCAAATCTTAAGTACAGCATAGCTTTCATTTCAATTTGAAGAATACTTAGATTGTTCCTGTGGGCATACGTGAATTCCTGAAGGAAATGATCTCATAGACATTCCCCCCAAGTGACATGAGATGCCCATGTGAGTTAACCATAGGATTAAAGTCGTCTGTTTGGGATAATATTGAAATAGGCTACCTGAGAAAGATAGTAGAGATCAAGACAGAGGCATGTTCTTAATTAATCTTCTGTTCTCCTGCCTGCATAATTTCCAATTGTATTTTCATCATTCATTTCTCCACTCTACTCAACATAGTTTTTGTCCATCTTCCCAAGTCTATAGGACCACTCTAGAACTATTTAACTATGTACTTGGTGCTGAGCCTTGTTCTTTACATGGATAATCCTGATTAATCATCACAACAACGCTGTGAAGCAGGAATTATTATCACAATTTTACAGGCAAAGAAACTGAACTGGAGGGCATAAATAACATGCTTAGAATCACATAGCCAAGTAGTGGGAGAGCGAAGATCCCCTGGCGTGTCTGATCTCAACATTCACAATCTTAACCACAAAACTATATACTCTTTGATAAAGAGCAAGAATAAGTCATGGCACATCTCTTCATTTATATGTTAGAATCCTCAGCCTGAATCCAGTTGTTGGAAATGCTGAAGTCTCTCTGTCTGTCTCACACACATACACATACACACTTAATTCATGAACTTTAAAGGCACCGAATCATAAATCTTAAACTCTTGGATTTCCTTTTTTCTTTTCTAGATCACTCGCCCACCTCCCTGTCAAAGTGATCCCATCTCAAGCTTTCAGAGGACTTAATGAGGTCATAAAAATGTAAGTTACTGCATATCAAAAGACATTCATAATTGAAATAATGAATTTTTTCTAAGAGAAAACACAGTTGAAAGGGGATAATTTTTCTAGGAGAGAAACTGTGTTTAAGATACTTGAATATTTTTTTCTTTGTAATACAAATAATAACTAGAGGTTTCTGAAGAAAAGGTATGATTTTTAAGTCATTAAAATTCAGATAATTAATAACCTTGCTTCAAAGAACTGAATGTATTTTATAAGTGATAATATACCTTTTAGCAGAAAAAAAGATAGATTCCAATCATAAAAAGTCTCCTTCTGCTAGAGCATCTATTCTCTTGTGTCACATTTTTAGATAACACCCACATAGAAAAAAAATGTGTTAGAAGTTTATTGTGCATCAGAAGATAATCTTTATATCTAAAATATGAGTATATGACAAAACACAATATTTATAACTATATCGATGAAAGGCACTTATCAAAAGTGTAAAGCACCCCGATAATGCCATATGATCTCATGTTTATCAGATGTAACTTCGATCATTTGCCCCTGGGTTTCAGCTTCTAGGACCAAAGTTCCCATGCTTGGAGAGAAAATGTTCTCAAGAGCCCACTATTCCAGCATCTTTCTTAATATTAGCCTGAGTCAAAGGACCTCATGGCCATTGAGTTCTTACAGTGCATCTCTAAGCTTAATCCACTGGACTTTGGAAGCAGATTTGCACTTCTAAAGAAGATGCTACACTATCAATCCTAGCTCCTTGTGGAACCTCTATTGCCCTTTAGGGTATTGGTAAGCAATTAGAATATTTAAAATAATTCTTCAAGAATTAGTGCATATTATAGGAAATTCACTGCAGGTTACAGACATGTCAGTTTACTTGAGCCTAACGCATGCTCTTCTGCTCTCACGTTGGAATGTTGAGTTTTGATAACTTTTAATACATTAAGACCTCCTACTGAGAAAAGCAGCTACAGTTAAATAAGCAAACCATTAGGCAGGAATAAGATGAACCAGCCCAAGGGCAGTCCATTCCTGTGTTGTTCAAAAAAGACGTTAGCTATCTTAGGCTCTGCCTTTCTGTGGGCTAATGCTCTCATCAAGTCTGAAGTCTTCAGTGAGTCTTAACCTTAGAAATAAGCAAATGTACACTTTGTGAGTTTGAGACATTTTTCTCAACTGGCAGGAAATGGTAGCTTATGTTGGGATTTGACGGAAACACTGACATTACCTACATGCTTGCAAATCGTAATAACAAAGCTGGTTCCTTTATTTTTGTGTCTTTTTCAAAAACATCAATTATTCATTACTCCATTCACTTATTCATTCATTCATTTGTACTTTTAACTCTGTGTCAAGCAATATGAAGCCACCAGGGATTCAGAAGTGAATAGAATATACTCCCTGTCCTCAATTTGCTCACAGGTGAGAAAAACAAACAAGGAAGTAGATCATTATAATTCATGATGGATATCACGTGCGGGAGTTGACTACCTTGCAATAGCCTCAGCACAAGATTTTGAGAAACAAAGGGTTAAGAGTTTGAAACAATTCAACCCATATTAAAGCTTTACTAGCGTGACAGAATTAAGACCCAGAGATCCACATCCTAGTCTTGAACCTTAATATAAATACTATTTGCCTCTCCTCCCAGGGCCTTAATTTCCAGAGCTATAAAACAAGGGAATCTGACTAGATTTTCTCAAAGGGCCTATGCAAGTCTAACAATCTGTGGCTCTGAGTCAGAGATAAATAAGAGAAAAACCTGTCACATAAACAGGGGTACTAAAACTTGCATTTCAACTACACCTGGGTTGCAGGTGCCCATCAGTGCCCCTAAAGGGAGATGTTAGCACTCTATGATGTGAGGACAATTTGTACATCCCTGTTTTTCTCAGGGGGACACAGTGGAGTCCCCAGTTGTTGGGTCACATACACAGCTCATCATCATGCAGACGCAGTCATTTCTTTCATGTTTCTTTCTCTTTTCTCCCTCCCTCTCTTCCCTAGTGAAATCTCTCAGAGTGATTCCCTGGAAAGGATAGAAGCTAATGCCTTTGACAACCTCCTCAATTTGTCTGAAATGTAAGCATCAGCTAATAGACAGTTTATTGCTGTACACTATTACCCTTGCTGGCTGGAGCCCCCTTGGTATTTGTATTCAAGC
Organism: Cebus imitator; assembly: GCF_001604975.1. Taxonomy (NCBI): domain Eukaryota; kingdom Metazoa; phylum Chordata; class Mammalia; order Primates; family Cebidae; genus Cebus; species Cebus imitator. The sequence continues at coordinate 2,363,995 of NW_016107524.1, forward strand.
ATCCACTGCTTGGAATCCAAGAGGAAAAGACTACAGCAATTACTAGGTTGGGGCAGGCACTAATTTTTCTCACCGCAGTGGCCTGTAGGTTGCTATGGTGACAACTGCTTCTCCCTGGGAGCTGTATAAACTCTGAAACATCACAACACAAAGATAGAAATCAAAATTGACACTGTGAAGTCCTGCCAAGTAGCTCTTGCCTATGGAATGGAGGGTATGGTGTACTTGGGATAGTGGAAAACTTTGGAAAAGAGCTTAGAGATCACAAATTGGTTCATTGGGGGCTGTCTGGGTACATTCACTCATTCAGTAAACGTTCCTTGAATACCTACAATGTAAAAGCTGTGTAACAGGCATGTGTATGTTAGGCTCGTTGGGTTTTGCTGTTGTTATTGTGATGTTTTGGAACAACCCTTGCCAAAGTCTCATTTTTCCCCCAAATCACAAAAAGGATAGGAAAAGACACTCAATTCAGTTTTTTCAAGTGATAAATCTGTGGCCTAAAGAGGTCACAGATTAACTAACTTGCCTGACATCACACAGCAAGTTAGGGCCAAAGATGGAATTAGAAATCAAATCATGTGACTTCCAAACCAGGCCTCCTACTGCTGCTTTGTGTGGTCCAAACCTGAGCTTCCAGAAGAGCACTCAGACTTCACCTACTTTGGAGTTTCAAAAGTAAGGGAAGGGGAAAAGCACCAAACATTTTTTGAGCTCTTGTGCTTGCCATTTATTCTATGTTATGTCATTTAATCCTCACAGCTACCATGCAGAGTGGAGGTAATTATCCCTTTTGTTCAGGGGAAGTAATGGAGGCTTTGAAAGGCACAGAAACTTGACCAGTGTGACACTGTAAACCAGGGGTATCCAGTCTTTTGTCTTGGGTCACACATGACATACACTTATACTAACAATAGCTGACGAGCAGGAAAAAAAAAAAAAACCCTCATAATGTTTTAAGAAAGTTTACAAACTTGTGTTGGGTCTCATTCAAAGCCATCCTGGGCCACATGTGGCACACAGGCTGTGGGTTGGACAAGATTGTTTTAGACCATGGCAGGACTGGGATCCAATACCAGGCTGTCTTTCTTCAAAGCTCCTGCATTTTCCACTATACCAAAAGGCCCCCCTATAAATGATCCAATGAATAATTACCTAAAGAGAATAAATAATTGGTAAGTACATGAGCAACTACCATGTGTCCAATACAAGGCCAAATGCTACTAGAATACAGAGGAGGTAAAATATAAATGTCTACCGTGAGATAACAGTGTAGCCAGGGAAGTAAGACTACTCACCAATTACAGAGAAATCCAAAATAATGAGTAAGTGCAAAAACATAGTCTGGACTTAGCTGAGAGGCAGAATCACTCATGGGGCTCATTACAATTGTAGATGACAGTCCTGTCCCAGACCTGGAAAGCTGCAGTTTTAACAGACTTACCAGTTAATGCTAAAACGCAACTTATATTGAGAACCACCAGGACAGCAAATGATAAATAAAGCTTCTCGTGACGCAAAGCAACATTTATCAACAGAAAGAAACATGAAGCACTCTCATGAAAAGTTTATGGATTCCCAAAGAAGGCCCTAAAACTAGCATGCCAGCACCATGAAGGCTCTTTTTGCTTTGTTCACAGCTGTATTCCCGGCATGTAGAACAATGCTTGCCACATGTGGTGCCGAATAAATGTTTGTTAAATGAATGAATGACTGGGCTAGGGTCAGGCCTCAAAAGTCTTTTATTAAATTTCATTTAATTT
>NW_016107524.1:2365780-2389250 GCF_001604975.1 Cebus imitator
TTTTAAGATACAAGGTCTCACGATGTTGCCCAGGCTGGCCTCAAATTCCTGGGCTCAAGTGATCCTCTCACCTCCTTTCCACATAGCTTGTACTACAGATGTATGCCACCACACCCAGCCCAAAAGATGTTTAGGGATAAAAGTCCCTTCCATCCCACCCACATAAGGCCCTATATGGCCTATGATTGCTTAACTTAGTTGTTGTAGAAATAATTACAACAAAAAAATCACTCACATCTAAGAATCAAAAGGGCTGAGAAGATGGAAACAGGTACAAGGGGTGGGTAAGTTTAGTGTGGTGGAACAAGCACTAAACTTAGAGTCAGGAAAACTGGGTCTTATCTAATTCCTGCTACTTCTCAGCTGTGTGACTGAAGACAAATCATTCAGCTTCCTAATTTCAGCAACTATTACAACTATCGTTAGCACTGGTTGAGGCCTTACTGTGAACCAGACACATATATTTATTTACCAAAAACAACACTATGAGGAAACCAAGACACAGAGAACTTTAACTGACATATCCAAGGTCATATGCTCAGTAAAATCAGAATGAAAAACCAAGCTGACTCCAGAGGCCACGCTCCTAACCAATACATTACATTTTCTCTATAGAATAAAGAAATTATTATTTCCTGAGGTGGCTGACACATGGATGAAGAAAGCCAAAGGCATTTACTGCCTTTTATTAACTACTTTTTATAGGGTCACAGTCATTAGGGGAATGAGAGAGTTGGAGGGGAGGGATGACAACACAGTGGTAAGTGACTGTACTTCTATACTTTGCAAAGCCCTGCCTCTACCTACTCTATTACTCAAAACCTACTAACCTGTGAGGCAGGAGAACTATGTAATATTATTATACCAATTTTACAGAAGAGACAGTAGCTCAAGGAAGTTAGGAGGCTGGGCATCATCACATAGCAAATTATCTACAGAATGAGCATAAAATCCCCCCAAATAGAAGCCCCTGGCCTTTGCCTTGTGCCATTCCACAGACTGGTACCCCTCTATATAACTGCTCATGTAGTTGCCAGCCAATATGAAGAGGACCAGTTTGCTTACAAGGGAGAGTAGGTAATTTGCTCATCTCTCCTGAGAGAGGAATCTCTCATCACCCTCAGTGTGCGCAGTCCACAGTGGGACAGAATCTACTTGGCCAGGAGCCCTGGATGTTGGTGCTATCTGAGGTTGGGGAGAGGGGCAGGAGAGTGCAGAGACAGACTGCCCGCTCTGATCCTTATACCTGCCTCTTCAGAAGCTTGAGAGCAGTGATTCCTGGAAATAGCGAACCGGCTCTTACCAAGCCATTTCCATCCCCAGTCACTAGTGGTCCTCCCAATCGTATAAAGGTCCTTTGACTGATGCCATTTTCAGCCCGCAACTTCTGGTGACCACGATCTCACACATTCCAAATAATTCACATCTATTAAACAGCTGCCTTTTTTCCCCTCTCTCTTTACAGACTGATCCAGAACACCAAAAATCTGATACACATTGAGCCGGGAGCATTTACAAATCTTCCCCGATTAAAATACTTGTGAGAAATTTTCCTTTTTAAGCAACTGGGGAGGAAAAGATGGGCATCTCATGAAAATCAAAACAAGGAAGAGGTTGGGAAGATTTTGTTTATCACATACATAGCACTATTTGCATGTTCCTCTTTAGCCTTCTGATTTAAATTTAATTGGCATTTCTTGTCAACCACCATGCTGGGTGCTTTTGCATACAAGTAAGTGATTCCCAACATTTTATCTGTCCTATACATCTGAGAAGAACATCACTCCTTTGCAATAATTTTCGGCATTGACAATGAGCATGGGAGATGGAGGTCACAACATTTTAAGAAGGGTAAATCAGAATCTCTAAGGTGAATAGAGAGTAGGTGAAAGGGAAAGTGGCAATTCTGATTTGACTCCTATCACTGGTTGAGAATTACTGATCTCCTTTATCTCATTTTTTTCATTTGTTCACTAAATAAAAACTTTTTAAGTATTGCCTTAAGGTAGACATTGTGCCATGTAAACTCAATCATTATTTTCTACTTCCCATTAACTCTATCAGTTAACATTAGAAATTGAGTTCCACTGTAGCCTGCCACAATCATTGCCTTGGCCAGCAGTACCAAAATTCCTGAAATCTATGAATTTATCACTATGGATCTTCTCACATATCAAGTCATCCCTATTTGCAAAGAAAAATTTAAGTCCCCCTAACACAGACATCCTTTCTTTCTTCTTAAATTTCATAAACTCTTCAGAGAATGTAAAGCCCACCTCCCATCACTGACCAGAAAATAGGAAAACAGAGAGAAGGGATATCTCTCTGCTATTTCACGTCATCAGTCTTGCTCTCAGCCCTCCTACAAAGCTGCTACTGGAACTGGCATAGTTCCTTTGTTAATTCCAACACTGAACAATTCCAGACTCAGGTGCTCTGCTTTCTCAAACCTTCAGGGTGTCTAGAGGGGACATAAGCATACTATAGCATCAACTACTTTGGAAAAAAACAAAAGAAAACCCCAGAACCAAATTTGGCCACTTATTATCTAAGAATCATTGTCTTCATTAAATAGTATTTTAATCCAAAACTGTGATATTCTCCTAACCCAAGTACACATTGCAGTCTAATCCCACACTGCTATCCCCAGCTGTAGATAGAGCAGAGATCCAGTATGACCTGGGCTTTTGGATAAGGAGGACAAAAAGAGAAAGCCAGAAGAGAAACCTGGCTTTGTTTCATTGTCACCAGGATGGCAGACAGTTCACATCAGTTGTCCAGAGCCCATGACTGGTGAATCTAAAACTCGGTGGAAATCCAGATGCATAGACTCTGAAGGAACCCCATTCTTGTAATAAAATATTTTTCAGTTTCACCTGTCACTTAAGCCTCTCTCCTCTTCAGAGGCTAAATAAAAGGTGGGATGAAAAGAAGAGCCTTGAATAGTTCCAAACACCAGAAGAATGTTTAATGATTTCAATGAGATGCAAAGAAGAACTTCCTGAATTGTAATGTAGTTAAATAAGGGAAATTTTTAATAATGAAAAATATGGATTTCTAAGATTAATCTTCTTGAAGTATTTGAATCAAAATCTGCTCCAAATTTAAGGATACTTTCTAGAGCTATCAAGAGCATGTAATAAACTAATTACCAAAAGGAAATGGAATACAATACAGTAGGAAAATGTGATTGATTTAATAAGAAAAGAAAGGCTGGAAATATAAATGAAAAAGACCTTTAAGTTTGGTCCCAGTCCCCAGGTATCTAAATAGGAGTCATTAGAGCATCTTTCCCCATAGCATCAGGGACTTCTGAATTCCAACAATGTTTCTCAGCTAAAAGTAGTCCTGATAATGCCAAACTCAGTATTTTTAAATTTAATGTGACAATTGTATTTGCTAAGTGCCTTTCTACTCCCTTGTTATCTTTATGTCTTAATAACAATCTCTTTTACCCACTGTCTCCCCACACCACTACCCTGTCCCTAATCACAGAAGCATCTGTAACACAGGCATCAGAAAGTTTCCAGATGTTACGAAGATCTTCTCCTCTGAAATTAATTTCATTCTGTAAGTAACAGGCTGATTGCTATGCATAACAGTTTCCTATTTGCAGCTAAAATTAGGAAAGTAAATATTTCTCATTTCTTTCCTCAAGGGAAATTTGTGATAACTTACACATAACCACCATACCAGGAAATGCTTTTCAAGGGATGAATAATGAATCCATAACACTGTGAGTAAACTCCCAGATTCATGTTCTGCCATACAGCCTCGTGCTATTCTCACTACTAGGTTGAGGTGAGCTCTTTCTCGTGTTTTACCACATTCCTCACTCACTGGTGACATTCTACTTGACCTAAAATGCTAAGGGTGAAGTGAGTTGTATAAGATCACAGCTGGGTCATATGTTCACATGACAACCAACCAACCAATTCAGTTTAAACTTAACCAAACAGACCCTAAGGATTTTTAGTGACTGAGTTTCAAACTTACGAAATTGTTCACTGCATTAATGAAAAATGCTCCAAGACTGGGAAGGGACAGTCTAGAGAGGAGTGGCTTTCCTGGCTGAAAAAGAGCACAGAAATGTCAAGATTTCAATGGAGGAGAGTTTGGAAGGATATTCTCCAAGTAGGAAAAGTAGTGGATCAAGTGACCTTGCTCTGTCTCTCTCCTTTTCGCCTTCCTCTTGGGTCCCTCTCACTTTGTTTCTGAACACTATCTATGCTCATTCTCTGTATCCCTTAATACTTAAAAATAATGTGTTTTTATCTGACAGTTACTCATCAGTTATCAGGGTATCCCTTTCATGGTGTTTCCTAAGGTCTCACTATTCAAAGTATGGTCCGTGAACCATCATCTTTAGCATATTCTGAGAGCTGTCTTGCATTGCTATAAAGAACTACCTGAGACTGGGTAATTTATAAAGAAAAGAGTTTAATTGGCTCACAATTCTACAGGCTTTGCAGGAAGCATGATGATGGTATCTGCTCATCTTCTGGGGAGGTCTCAGGGAACTTACAATCCTGATGGAAGGTGAAGGGGGAGCAAGGAGCTCACATGGCCAGGAGCAGTAGAAAGAGAGAGAGCAGGGAGGTGTCACACTCTTTCAAACAACCAGATCTCATGAGAACTCTATGATGAGAACAAAACTAGAGGGATGGTGCTAAACCACTCATGAGAAATCACCCCCATGATCCAGTCACCTCCCACCAGGCCCCACCTCCAACATTAAGGATTATGATTTGCAATGAGATTGGGTGGAAACACAGATCTAAACTGTATCCTCTGGTTATAAATAGCTCACTGCAGACCTACTAACTCAGAATATGCTTTTTACAAGATTCCAAGTGATTCACATGTACATTAAAGTTTAAGGAGCACTGCACTAAGGTAACTCAATCCATGTTCTTCACAGTACACTTGTCTGACTTCCTTCCCTCTGGAATCCCTGCCATATATCTTCACATGGGAGCCTTCCACTGCCCCACCATTCAGAAGCAGTATCCTGGGCACAGTGTCTCATGTATTTATTTATTTATTTATTTATTTATTTATTGAGATGGAGCCTCACTCTGTCACTAGGCTGCAGTGCAGTAGTGAGATCTTGCAACCTCACTAGGCTCACTGCAACCTCCACCTCCTGGATTCAAGCAATTCTCCTGTCTCAGCCTCCCCAGTAGCTGGAACTACAGGCACACACCACCACACCCAGCTAATTTTGTATTTTTAGTAAAGACAGGGTTTCACCATGTTGGCCAGGATGGTCTCAATCTCTTGACTTCATGATCTGCCCACCTCAACCCTCCAAAGTGCTGGAATTACAGGCATGAGCCACAGTGCGTGGCCTCATTTCTTTATACCTAAAGCCCATTGACCGTTATTTAATTCTGTTCCTCAAATCCATATCCCTCTCACTCTTTCTGCTTTGGTTACAGCCCATGGCAAAATTGTGATGAGGCAATAAAGGAGCTAACCCTTAAAGAAAAGAGAAAGAACATGGATTGGAATGACTCTGAAATGAAGAGATAGATGTGAAACAAAAGAAGAGACCATCTCAGAGGACTCTCTTTTATATCACTGGATTCTAAAAATTTGTATCCATAGTACACTGCCTTTGTATAGTACTTTTATTTTGCATAGGTATAATTTTACATGTATAATTGTCATGTTACAAAGCTGAGACCATGCAGCTTCAGCTCAGATTACTGCAATCAAAAGAATACAGAGCAGCAACCACAAATAATTTCAAAATAACCCATATTCTTTACATGTAACTCTTGAACAAAGGGAAGGAGACCCTGTTGATCCTAGAAATATTTCTCAACAGTCTTTCTACCCCTGCCACTTCCCTCACACACCACAGCTCTACCAGCTGTTTATAAAGTGTTTTCAACTAACCACTGCATAATGGATCTGGAACCACTCATTCATCATGTCCCCCACCAAAAACAAGGTATTCACCAACCAAACTCTGAATGAGGTGATATCACATGCCTTAGGATTTGGGATCTTTCATATCTATATTGAGAACACAAAAGACATAGGATTAGATTCATGTCCTGGAGAAGTTCATAATCTCTATGAGGGGAAAAACATGAAAGAATGAAAGGATAATACAAGCTAGTAGATATTCACTATGAGAGTGTGTAGTACCTAGAAATAAGATCTTAGAGAAGTCCTCTTGGGCTGGGAAAGTCAGAAGAGGCTTCATAGTGGAGCTGATACACTTGAATTAGACCTCATAGAATCAGTAACATTTATATGGGTAAATGTGATAATAGCAGCTAAAATTTATGTAGCCCTTATTAAATACCTGCACTGTTTTTAAGTACTTTTTAAGTCTCATAGCAACCTTATGAGGTAGGAACTGTCGACCTTACTTTTAGATGAGGAGATTAAGGCACCAAGAGGTTAAGTATCACTATCCCAGGCCAAGATTTGGACCCAGGCAGTCTGGCTCCAGAGTCATGTTCTTAACCATTATGTGGTGCCACATGCAGAGAAAGGCATGTTCTCTCTCTTGGAAGGAATCCAAGTGAAAAGACAGCAGGAGCAAAAGCATGGGAGGAGGAGAACAGAGTGAGGCTTACTTCTTGGGTGTAAACATGCTGCTTAAGGAACAGAAAGTAAGTTTAGATAACTGGCTGAGATGGAGAGGACATTGAATTGCAGGGACTCTTAAATGCCAGGACAAGGGGACAGGCTTGGAAGTAATGCTGAAAAACAGTAATAAAAGAATCCACCCAATAAAGTAGCCTTTATTCAAAGATCACAAATATCCACAACTCTCTTCGATTTTGACCTAAATCTAAAAATAATCAGGGACCAATAGGTACTCCTCCCAAGTAAACGTACAATGATTGGAGCGAAGTGAAGTAAGAATGAAAGGGCAGAAGACATGGAGGAGGGTGAAGAAGAAAATGAATGTTGGGATAATCCATAGGTAACTATGAGCTCACACAACTGGGCCACCCCACCAGATTCAAGGAGTAACCAAAGATTCCTTCTCACACATCATACTTCAGAATGTACACAGAGAGCTTCACAGTTTTCTTGTGACAGGGCCATTAACTTACGTTGGTCATGATTTTAAGAACAATAGTGCATGCCTATAGGGTGTAATTGCCCCACTCCGAAGTTAATAAAGATTTAGGCTCCGTGTCTCACGGAGAGCCTGTGGGACATTGTAGTTCCATCCCCCTTCTCATTCTTGGCCCTTCATCTGGAAGGGGAGTGATTAGTCACTTGCCTGGCACTTGTTGTCTGCTGAATGGACCCTTCTATAAGCAAAGGATCATGTGGAGCACGCTGCTGGAAAAAGGGTATTACACTTAGAGAGGAAAGCCTTCTTTTCTCAGCTATAAAGTTCAACTCTCTAATTAGAAAATAATGAAAGCAAGCCTCCTCTTTTCATTATTAGTGGTACTTGAGATTTTGCTTTTTGTAGAACCTGTCTTGCCCTCCCCTTACCCAAATCTTTACCAACTGTGAGGTCATTTAATGAAAACAAGTGAAGTCACTTGGTGCTGGAGAAACTCAGTGGGGCTAATGCTAAAACTATGCATTATGCTCTTATGTCCCTTCATAGCCACTTTGGTTGTTTATTAAATCTCCTCAAGAGGCCACCGTGAAATGCCCCTCCTCCCCAAATAAGCAGGATTTAGCTACACTACCTTCAAAATACTCCACATGATTGGTCATACCAGTCTCAGAAAAAGAGACAATCTTGATTCACATCTTAACTCCACAAAGAAAAGGAAAGGTCATGGCAATTAATTTTCTAAGACCCTACAGAGAAGTGATATCTGGAAAGGCACGATGATTCCAGGCTGTACCCATGACAAGCCACAGCACAGAGGCTGCTGGTTCTCTCTACTGTGTTGAAATTGGAATCCTGGGCTTCAGTCCTGGCTCTGTGTCTGACCAGCCAAGCAGCCTTAGTCAGGTCAGAGTCTGACATACTCACTTTGACATGCCTCTGTCTCTGCCTGTTCCATGGGATTACTACCTCCTTGTGTGAATCAAATCACTTTGTGTCAACTATACAATCACCACAATTTCACAGTTAAAGGCTCATACATAGCAACCTGAAGCAGGCCAGTTGTTTTAGACCATCTTGAAAATATCACATCTCATCATCTCCTTTTAAATGTTTTTTTTTAATTTTTAACTTACAAATTGAGGCACTTTCCATTTGTCTTTTCATTGACAAATGGAAAGAACAGTATGATGAACACCCCTATACACCTTATGTAGATTCATTAAATATTAGCAGCTTGCCACACCCCCTCCATCTCTTTGTATGTGAGTATATACCACTCACTACCCTTTAGCCAAGCCATCCAAAAGAAGTTTATAGACATCATGACATTTCATCCCTAAATACTTGAGCATTATCTCCCTAAAACATGGACATTCTATGTAACTACAGTGCCGTCACACCTAAGAAAATCAACATGAATGTAATAATATTATCTAACCTATAGTCCATATTCAAATGAAAATGTCTTTTATAGATTTTTTTAAAACAATCAAAGTTTATGCATTGCATTTTTGCTGTTATTTCCCTTTGTCCTCCCAACGTCACCTCCCACATCTCCCGAACTGTCCTGCTTCCTTTCTCTGTTCTGTATGACATAGGATTCTTTGAAAAGCCCAAGACAGTTGTCGGGATTCAGCTGACTATATTGCCATGACTAGACTCAGGTCAAATATTTCTACGAGAACACTGCAAAGGGGTGCTGTGTCTCTCCCACTACATCAAACCAGGAAGTACATTATGCCCCACTGTCCCACTACTTGGCTGCTTGGTTAAGGCAGTGACTGCCAGAGCTCTATTGTAAGAGCACATTTTCCTCTGTCATTACTAAGTAAACTGTAGTAGTACACTTTGAGTTTCTGTGACTAGTCAGTTGGCCAACAAATTTTCATCCAATGGTTTCAGCCTCCATTGATTATTCAGTTGTTACAAAGGGAGTTACAACACGGTAGTTTTTACATGCTATCATTCTTCTACGTTTATTAGCCAACAACCTTCTGCAAAGAAGATGCCTCCCTTTTTCCCCTTTTCCTCGTTCTCTCTTGGTCTGTCACTTTTTGAGTATCACTATAGAATGTGGATTTTTCAAAAAGCTTATTCAGCATATTAGAATCCTTTAGTGTTATCATTCTTTCTGATGCCTGTTACTCTTTTTATTATTACATACAGTAAAGTCATATAAGTTGACATAAACATGGCTGAGGTAGCAGGAAACATGAAAACTCAGTGCTTCTGAGAGGCAGGAGGCACAGCCATATGGGGAGAGGGATCCCTTGCTATAGAGACTGTGAGCCCCTAGAAATGGGGGGGCTCTGATTCATGACTAGGGTTACAGCAGCATATAGACAGTTACTCATTTAACCACTGCCAGCACATCCACTAGAGAAGTGTCTTCATACATGAGAAATTATTCAGCTGTAAAAGGACTTCAGTAAAGTTCCATACAGGGAAAGTGAATTTAGGATTCCCTTTCTTTATAATGCTGTTTGTATAGTCATTTGATAAAAATTTGCTTACAAATATACCACCATATTTTCCAAAAGATATTTTCTAAATGGTATGCTTTGCCTTTCAGCAATGGGGCTGCTTTTTTGAGACCCTGAGTATCTGTAAACATAAATTAAGCTTTCTTCTTTGAAATCATCCAGAAACCAAGTGATCCCAAAGGAAACTATAGAAGAATGCCTGATATTGTTCATATTAGAACCCCAGAAATGCTTTTAGAGCCCCAGGAATATTTGGAGTTCATTATAAAGCACCATTCAGACCCAAAGTATCATCTGTGATTAATATCTACAGCCCAAATCTTATTTTGAACAAAAAGGTGCCATTCTGTCTGTTTGATTCATAATTACTGGCAGTTGAGTAAAGAGCCTAGACGATGCTTTCAAGTTAGGTATAGCTATTGTAATAGAGGAGAAGTTGGGGGAAGTGAAAATCTTCATTTTTGTGCCTGTGACAAAATCCTCAAAGTAAAGCAAAGGAAGCCCTCCTTATTTAATTCTGACAGCATGATGTTTTGGAAAAAATTTATCTGAAGTGACTCTCCAGATGTTTTTTTAAGGGCATTAAAAGCATTGTTCAAGTCTGACAGTATGAGGTCTCCCACTCAGATTTGTAATTTCTCCAAAGTAAGGAAGCTTCTTTTTTAATCAAAACAAGGCAGTGCATTCTATTGTGTGTGACTGGTAAGAACAGGGACAAGAGCAACTGAAACAGTGGGCCACATTGTTTGGAAAGTTGAGACAAGCAGGACTCAAAAAAAAAAAAAGACACAGAAAATGTCTAAAGGCCAAAAAGTCCATGATGCTAGCACAGATTCTTTAGTGTGTGAGCATATCTGGGCAGCCCAAGCCACTGACCTGACTTGCTCTACCCAGAAAGAGAAAGACCCCCTACCTCAGTAGAGAAAGATGATAGTTCAGTTAAACAAGATGCCTATATTTGATAGAAATCCTGTCCAGAGCTTGGAAAGGGAGACCCTTTCCCTCGGCTGGAGGCTACTGCAAAATATAATAATAATTATAGGACCAACACATTAAGCATTTATTGTGTTTCAGAACCTACTTATAAGTGCTTAACATGTATTTACATTTTTAGTCCTTATAATAGCTTTATGAGGTTGATACTATTATTATATTTTCAGATTAGAAAATTAAGCCACAGAGAAGGTAAGTAATTTGCCCCAAGTAATTCAGATTGTAAGTAGCAGAGCCGGGATTCAAGCAATTGGGTTCAGTGCCTGTAGATTTAACCACAAGGGCCCATTTACAGCAATGACATTGTTAGTGTAACAGAAAAGCATAAAATCCTAACATGTATCAAAACAAGGATCGGGGCAACATGCAACCATGAAGGGTAATGGGCATCTAGACTACTGTTAGCAGCTTTGGTGAAAACAAAGCAAGGGCTGCTTTTTCTTCATCAACTACACATGTAGTGCCATCACTTAGAAGGTAGAGAAAGCAATTCAGGGCCTAGACTCTGGACACAATTCTAAGCAACGACCATCTGATTTGCCACATTGAAATGATGAGAGCAGTATCATCCTATGATATACCCTAGGGCAAGGGTTCTCAAACTAGCATACTGAAGGCTCACTGGGAGAGTTTGTTATAAAAGTGCATATTTTTGGATACCACTACTAGTTTCTGATTTAATAGGTCTGAGTCTGCATTTTTGACAGGCAGGTCCAGGTGATTCTAATTCATTGGATGAAGGAGAAAACTTCGACAAATACTGGGCAAGAGTCTAAGAAATCAAATTTAAAAGGCTGTGATTCCTTTATCTAAAAGAGACTGCTCTAAAGGAATTCAACCCCTAAAAGGCAGAAGACTGCCAAAGAATAATATCCTAAGTATAAAATAAAAAACAATTCCAGTGAAATGGAGTTGCTAAGGAGGCAACAAGGTTGTGTATAATTATACAAGACACCAGGTATCAACCCTGTACCTAAGTTCTCAGATTCTACAATACAGAAGAAGAGAACTATTGAAAGTGGCATCCAGTAATCCAATATAGGAGAGCTAGTATGTGAAGCTGTAAACTCTGAAGAATTTCAGAAGAAGCATACGAGAGCATGGGAAGCCCTGGAAGCCTCCCATCCCGGGGTTGGGCGAAGCCGCTGCCTTACCCAGGCTATTGACTGAGCTAGGTACCAGGCATTCTGTGAGGCCCCAGGGGGTTAAGAAATGAATTAAATATGCTCCCCTGCCCTCTTTGAACTGAATCTAACAAGGAAACTTAAGAACTATTTTGTAATCTCTAATTATGTTTTCTGAATTTCAGTTTAAATGTTGTACTTCAATATGAGTCATACCTTTATTTATATATCGGTTTGTCTCAGCTGTGTTATGGGTTGGTGGGAGGAGACCATACATACATATATACACAGAGTACATATATGCTGTTGATATTACATGCATACACACACACCCCAAAGTGAAGTTCCATGCTCATTTTATTTAACAAAGACTAGAGAGGCCTTGTAGACAACAGCTCCCTGGAGCAGGAGCAAGCGAAACATGTTTCTGAACCATTTCTCAAGTCACACCCCACAGCCTGTCCCTGGCCAGCTTCCAGCAACCCTGCAAAGGGAAGCAAGGGTCTTGGCAGATACTAGGAGCTTAACTTTACATCACACCACAGCCCTTTTTCACGTGGGTTTTACCTCATCATTGACAAAGGACTTATACAAATATTTCCATCTAAGTCAGTAGCTTTCAAACTTGTTTGGCTATGATTTATGGCAAGAAATTCATCTGACATACTCCAATTTGGTCATCCAATTCATTTAATGTATATTTATTGTAACACTCCCAGGTGCCAGGCCCTGTTCTAGATACAGGCGGATATGTTCTCCTAGAGAAGGTAAACAATAAACAAGTAAAATATAATCAAGAGTCAGATGATAAAGCAATGGAGGAAAAACAAATGAGGGAAGGAGGACAGCAAAAGTAGGGGATAGAAAATTGGTATTTTAAACAGGGCAGCCAGTAAAGGCCCCACTGAGAACATGACATGGACTACAATCCTGCAGGAAGAGGGTGGGTAGGCCATGAGGATATCAGGGCAGGAAAAGTAAAAAGGATCAGCAAAATCAATGTGCTGGAAGTAGCCCCAGCCAAAGCATGTTCCGGTCGCATTTATGCCAGTTGTGGGCGTTAGACAAGTCACTTTCCCTTGCTGAGCCTGTTTCTTTCTTTGCAAAATGAAGATGTGCTGCTTGATCCTCTCTAGATGCCTTTTTGCCTCAAATATTTTCCAGTATCTGTGTTCTATGACCCTCTTATGTCTTATTCCAGGTAGAAGTATATATATGCGTGTGTGTGCATGCGTGTGCGTGTGCGTATTTATAGGCATATACCATAAAAATGGTGGGATAAATTTTGATAAAAATTAACACCCTAATTACTTGCAAAATGCTCTAATACTTTTCATTCTTTTCTATGCAGTTTTTTTTTTAAAATGCTGGTTATGCCCAAGTAAACTGATTCAACTAATGTTGTTATAAAACTGTTTACAGACATTGAAATCTTGGTTGTGGAGCCAAATTTCACATCAGCAAAACTACCTACTCATCCAAGAAAAAAAAAAAAAAAAAAGCTGGCTCAGTGCTGGAGGCTGCCTCTGCCCTCAGCTTTCAATACCCAGAAAACCATATGCCCACACAGTCCTGCAAAACCAGAGGAAAGGCTTAAGTGTTAAACAACTCTGGCCTCAAATCCCAGCTATGCCACTGTTTTCCTTTGACATTAAGCAAACTACATAACCACACTGAGGCTTAGGTTTCTTGTCAGTATAATGGAAATGATGATAAGGATTAAGTCATAAAATACACACAGAGTGGCTGATGAAGTATCTGGCACTTAATAGAAACTTCATAAATGGATAGTGGTGGTGAGGATGGAGGTAGAGATAAACTAGAGCAAAAAGAACAGCTTCCTCCACACAGGCCCTTAGAATCTAAAATGTTAGAGAAACAGAACTAGATATTATAAATGCCTGTAATGGTCTTAGTAATAAATGTTACAGGAGGAAGAATGTGTGTTTCCAAACTGTTTCTTTCAGTTTCTTCCCATTCCTAAACCCTCTCCTCCCTTCTTCAGCAAACTATATGGAAATGGATTTGAAGAAGTACAAAGTCATGCGTTCAATGGTACAACAGTGATTTCACTGTAAGTATTTGCTTATTTCCCCAGCTCAAGAATAAAAAATGAAATATTGCTCTTTCTACCAGATCACACTCAATCTTCAGCAACTAACTCAGGGCAATACTTTCAAGTGGCTAGCCCTCAGTGTTCATGCATGTTACTAGGCAACTGGGTGGCTGGAAACCCCAGAGCACCCTGATTTCAAAGACAGATGCAGCCTGGATACATTGAAGTTGACAGTTTACTGAAATATTCAACACCCTACTTTATGCCTCCTCCAACTCAGTGCCTCCCTCTCTAGCCCCCTCACTCAGGTTGATGGTGTGTTAGACGCAGCAGAATTTCAGAAAGAAATTCTTCCCTTAGCCCCACTGCAGAGAAATGAGAAACCACCACCATTTACTAGCCTAATCAGCCACAACAGACCCACTCAGAGAGTCCCATCTCTGTACTGCTAGTGCAAGAGGAAGCTCATTTTCCACAAGGTAGGGAGATTTGTGTTTTCACCACACCCTACTTACTTCTTCATGTTAACAGCATTTCACTCAAGAAGAGCATCGCCACTGTCTCCTTCATTGCTCTCAACCTCTCTTTCCTTCTATGGATCCTCTTCTAAGAATGGCACATTCACAAAGTTTGTGGGGCTGGGGACATTTGAACCATAGCAAGCAAAGGGTGAGGTGACAGTCACCCTACAATTTGTGCATAATAAAAACTAAGAGCACATGAAAAGTTCAATTAAAGCCAAAATTAAGGAAAATAAACAAAAGGCTTTTAAAATAATTAAGTTGTATAAACCAATGATCTGTAATAATGCTTCTCAAACTTTTACACACCTAAGAAGAAACTGCAGATTGTTAAAACAGAGATTCCTGGGCCCTACCCCCAAAAACTTTGCAGTAGAACTAGGTAGGGCCTGAGAATTTGCAGTTTTAACAAGCTTCAGGAGATGCTGATGCCGTCAGTCTAAAGTTGGGTAGCACAATTTACTACAATGTGCTATTCATTATTAATTATAGATGTCTAACCAAAGACTCTTCGTGCTATATAGTTTGGTGGCTAAGAGAATAGACTTAAGAGACAGCGATGGGGACCCAAACTCCAATTCCACTATTTAACAGCTGGTATGACCTTGAGAAAGTTACTTAACCTATCTAAGCCACAGTGTCCTCACTCATAAAATGGATCCACTAATAGGCTTCTTTTGAAGATTCCCCCCACCAAAATGAAAAGATCTGTTTCATATCCTCAGTACTTAACACAGTGCTTGGCATATAGTAGGTGCTGATTTATTATGTGCTATATAACATAATTAATTATGGGTAAACAATTAAACAAGATTATATTTTTATGTGTTTAGCACAGCATAGTAGCACATACTAAGTGTCCAAGAAATGGTAGAATTTTTAAAGTTGTTCTCCTATCATGGGTAAATTTGCCCTCATGTTCTTGTTGACTTGATGACTTAATGAAAGGTTCATTAACCAGAACCCTTAAGTTAATGAAGGGTTCAGTCTGGCCAATTGAATCGGTTTGTTTTCTGCCAAACTTAAATCAGAGTCATTTAGATAATCTCCTGGCACAGTCCTCTCAGATGCCTCATTCCATTATTCACTCAACAAATGTTTACCAAGCATCAGCTGTGTTTGAAGAACCATGCTATATTTTGAGCAGAAATGAAGATGATTAAGTCCTGGTGTTGCCCTACAGGAGCTTACAGCCTAGGAGGAAGCATCTCCAAATGGTGTATAAACTGCACATTAAGTACTAACTAAAACAGAAGGCAAAGCATGAAGCCTTCCAAGAGAGAGGTGAAGTCCTCTGGGATTTCAAAGGCAAGAAGAAAGGAAATTATAGAAAGCCTCTGAGAAAGGGGGTCTTTGAGCTGGGCATAACTTAGGCAAAAATAGAGGGAAAATGCCTTCCAAGCAGAAGACAGCAAGAAGAATGGTCCAGAGGAGGAAGTATAGGATGTATTCATAGACCATCAAATAGTACTTTCTAGATGTGAGTTAGGGACAAAACAGGAAGGGCTTTAGATGCCACGGTAAAGAGTTTAGACTCTTTTGCAGAAAATGAGAAGCCGTTGAAAGTTCTGAGATGGAAATATGAGGAGTGCTTAAAGAAGGTTCATCTGTGAGTAGGACGGATGGAAGGCTGGAAGGGATAGGGCAGGGCTGGAGACGCAAATGCCAGGGTCATCTCAACAGAAGGGATGGCTGAAGTCCTGTGTGGATGAGGTTACCTGAACAGGGGAAAAATAAGAGAACTTAATACTAAATTAAAGGGAAACAAGATGAACAAGAGAAGCAAGAGCAAAATAAAAGAGATGGGAGGAAAACCAACATAGTATGTCTGTGTGAGGTCAGGAAAAACAGAAATTTAGGAGGGAAGACTTCAGGTGGTCAGCAGAATTTCAGCTGTTACAGAGACGCCAAAATGGGTATGAACGGTGAAAATTCCAATTCGTCAACATACTGTATACCCCGTATCTCACTGCTGCAAGAAAGAGGAAACCAAGAACATGAGTCAGTTTGCCAAGAACAAACTTCATTTCATTCAACAAACATTTATTAAGCACCACTGACATACTAAGCACTGTGTTAGGTACTGAGTCTGTGATGGTAGAGCGGACACAGTCCCTGCCCTTATGAAGTTTCTCTTCTATCGGAAGAGACAGACAAAAAAAGCAATAAATAATAGATGAAATTATTATAAGAGTAATATATAGTATGAAGGAAATAACCCACTAGTGAGATCTGAGAGAGTATGAGGGGTGACCAATTTAGGCAAGGTACTCAGGATGGCCTCACCGAGGACATGATATTTAGGCTGAGCCTGAAGGATGACCAGGGTTCCGCTGTGGCAACAGTGAGGGGGGCAGGCTACAGAAAGAGGAAGCAGATGTGCAAAGGTCCTGAGTTGAAAGGAACTAAGTTGGTAAGTTCCAGTAATTAAGAGGAGGCCAGTGTGGCTGGAGGGTCTTTAGCAAGGGAGTGACTGGTGATGGAGGAGATGGAGCAGGATTGAGCAGCCACGGGAAAGGAGTCTGAATTCTCTTCCAAGGACAAGGCCACCCATTGAAGAGTTTAAGCAGGGAGGGAGGAGCAGTTTTCAAAACTGTCAAGCAAAATGGTCAAGCTATACATTCAGCCCTTCCTCATAAATAGACCTGTTCAAAATTGTTCAGAACACAATGATACTGAAGTCCTGCAAAGTTCGCAAACACCTAACTTACTAAGCAGCAGGGGAAAGACAGGAGCAGTCCCAGAAGGTTGCCCTGAGGTATCCGAGGGGTCTGGGAGTCAGTGTCTGCTGTTTCCAGAGTACCCAGCTGGGAAAGTTGTGATGGCGCTTGTGGATTCTTCCACTGTGCTTCGAAAGGTCATCCTGCATGTGTGTCTCACACCAGTAAGGTCACATCATTGGGAGAATTCTCAAAAGTGACCCCCAGGAAAAGGGGGGAAATGGATTTATTTTTTGACCAAGTTACGTTAATACAGAGTTATCAGTATACAGAAAGATCTGGGTTTTAATAAAATATGTGAAATACTCTGTCTGAAATTTGAACAATTAGTCTGACTGGGCTGACACAAGAATAATTTTCTCACAGAGCCCAGTTTCCATGATTTATAACTATAACTGAACATAATTAAAACAAACCAAATCAGGAAGAAGAGCCATGGAGGTTTAGGAAGAAAAATTTCTTTTGATTTAGATTTTAAACAGCAATTGACTCTGACAACCTCATCTCTCTGAAAGTGGAAATACACCCAGGGGATGGGATAATGTGAGACTGAGAGGTGCATTCTGATGAAATGGCTGAGGGTTTCCAAAGAAAATGCTTAGTAGAAACGTGGAAAACAGCCACCCAGAGAGTGAGATGCAAGGGCTTTTGCAGTTCTTAAATGGCAAGGGGGTGGGGAATGGGTGTCACTGTGTTTGCTCTGCTGTGTATACTGTAATGGTGGTAAGAGAATCATGTTCCTATGCTTGAAATCATCACACCGATGATACAGGCATACTGTGCCCACCATTCGGGGTATTTCAGATGCTCTGTGAGTCACGACCATTCTCTTACAGAGAGGAGGTGCTCAGAAGAAGGCTGGCAGGCGTAAGCCCAGGGATTCCTCGTCTAGCTCCCTCGACTACCCAGAGAAGGGCCTGTGCTTGGAGATACCAGTGTCAGGGGCCAGACCGGAGGCTGCCTAGCAGGACCAGGATGTGCTGCTCCTAAGAAGTTTAGCTTGAATGACTTTGAGCTAAAGGCAGCAGAGCCCTCAGGGAGCTTCTTCCATAACAGCTTTTGGCTTCTTCCACAGCCTTGAGAGTAGTGGCCCTCAATACTTTTGTTTCCATGACTCACACACACACCTGGTGATGATCATTTACACTGCACAGCCCCATGGGACACTCAGGTTCTGGGGTAATTTTCTACGGATGAGCAAGAGAAGCAGGGCAAAATAAAACAGATGGGAGGAAAACCAACACGGTTTGTCTGTGTGAGGCCAGGAAAAAAGGGATAACTTTCAACGAACCCTACTTTTTCAAGTATTTGCAAACTTCAGTATATTACTATTAGCACACTCTGAGACATCCAAGGTCACAATGGCTGAGAGGCTAACAAAGAGCAGGCTGCACTTCAGCCCTTCGGCCTTGGCCTCTTGGAGCAGCATTTTCATCCTTACCCAGCTGCCTGGTGGTAAACTTTCAGAACTCCAAGACAGGAGCGGGTGAGTACTTTAAGCTGTAGAAAAGAATTCTACCAAGTGAGGAGAGAATGGAAGAAAAAAAGATGTGGCCAAACACACATGCCAGCAATTTCGTAATTTCATCAAGGACTAGCGTGTCTTTCTTCCACTCTCCCTCCACTTCCCCCTTTCTTCCCTTCTAACCCTATATACCATGCACATAGTTTGATCTAAACATGTGTAGACGCAGCTGTGAATGCTTACACATGAGGTACAAACTCCACTAAGGAAAATGTCCTTCCCTACAGGGTACTAAAGGAAAATGTACATCTGGAGAGGATACACAATGGAGCCTTCCGTGGGGCCACGGGGCCCAGCATCTTGTGAGTAGAGGGGTGCTGCCTCCCCTCCTTGCCCAGTGCACCCCAACAGGACTGCTTAGGGCATCCCTCCATGTCAACCCCAGGCTGATAGGTGGGGCATCAGTCTCTACACCTGAAAAGGCTGCTGTTGGAAAGACCAAGTGTATCACCCCAAACTGAGAGGCTTAAACAACAGAAATTTCGTCTTACAGTTCTGGAAGCTAGATGTGCAAAATCCAGGTGTCAGCAGGGGTTGGCTCCCTCTGAGGGCTGTGAAGGAAGTGTCTATTCCAGGCTTCTCTTTGCTCGTGCTAGCCCTTTCTAGTTGTGGCAACATAACTCCAATCTTCACATGGTAGTGTGTGTGTGTGTGTGTGTGTGTGTGTGTGTGTGTACAAATTGCAACCTCTTTTTTTTTTTTTTTTTTTGAGATGGAGTCTTGCTCTGTCAACCATGCTGAGTGCAATGGCGCGATCTCGGCTCACTGCAACCTCTGCCTCCCGAGTTCAAGCAATTATCCTGCCCCAGCCTCCCAAGTAGCTAGGATTACAGGCACCCACCACCATGCTCAGCTAATTTTTTGTATGTTTAGTAGAGACAGGGTTTCACCATGCTGGCCAAGCTGGTCTCGAACTCCTGACCACATGATCCACCTGCGTCGGCCTCCCACAGTGCTGGGATGACAAGTGTGAGCCACCATACCCAGCCCAAATTGCCCCTTTAATAAGAATAGCAGTCATATTGGATTAGAGCCCACCCAATAATCTCATTTTAACTTCAATACCTCTGTAAAGACCCTATCTCCAAATAAGGTCTCAGGTACTGGAGACTTCAAGATACGAACTTTTGGATTGTGGGACACAATTCAACTTATAACATCAAATATGGGTGGGGAGTGGCCTCATGTGCTGGCAGAGAGGCTGGCTACCCACCTGGAATCCACTCATGGAAATCTAAGGCCAGAGATCTGGCTTGCCCATGGCAATTGGCTGGACAGGGCTGAACTGCTGTCAGACTCTCTGAGGGTGCGACGATTAGGGCCAGGCTCTCTCAGTCAAAAGGGGTTTAAAGGACATATGGGAAAGTTAGGAGGAACAGAACATGGAATCTGACAAAGCCTTGAGAAGCCTGAAACCTCCAACATCCTGCAGAGACCTGAAGCTGCAGTCAGGCTTTAGGGAGAAATGCAACAGAGTTCCAGATTCTGCACTGCTCTAACACAGAGCAACCAGTTACCCCATCACAGAGGCGGCAGTCCACGACGCCCTACTCTAGCAGCTGTTATTTATCCAACAAACATTGATTGAACCTATCCTATGTACCAGGCACTGTTGTGAACAGACAGTAGTAAGCAGAATAGCCCTGGTCCTTGCCCTTAACAAGATGACAGTCACATAAGGGAGACAACAGCAAACCGGCAAAGCAATAAACAGGCATGTCATTTTACAACATACAAAAGTTCTAGAAAAATGGTGAGCAAGGCAACCCACTTCATTTGTTTGTTTATTCATCCATTTATTCACTAACTTATGAACCCACTTATGTGGTAGTCACTGGATTAGCATCAGGGAAATGGCAGAGAATGAGAAGAGACAAACACTTCTGCCTTCATAAAAAGGGGAATATAGACACAGATCGAATAGGTAAATAAAATATGTAGTGGTCCAACTGCTATTGGTTGTAGGGGGGAAAACTCATTCCCTAGAGGGAGAAATTGCCTTTTTAAAGGGGATGGTGAGGGAAGACTATCCTGAAAAAGTGTCATTTGAATGAACACCTAAAGGAAGCAAGTTATGTGATTATCTGCAGGTAAAGTGTTCCAGGAGGGGGAACAGCAAAAGCAAAGGTCTGAGACAGGATCTTACATTGTGTATTTGAAGAACAGTAAGGAGGCCAATATGGCACAGTGAGCAAAGAAGAGAATCATAGAATATGAGGACAAAGCTGTGGCAGAGAGTTGGACCATGGTGTGGCGGAGGTGGGGGTGCTGTGGTCACTATATGGACTTTGTCTTTTCTTTAAGTGAGATGGGGAGGCCTTAGAGTTTTGAGCAAGGGAAGGAAATGAACTGTCCTGGTTATTCTTCATACTGTAGAACCTGCCACGATCAACTCATGGCTCTGTCTACTTTCTATTTCCACCACTATAAGACCCAAAGTCTGTCTACTTCCTAGCTCCTGCCCCTCTCAGCCTCACTCTATTTCCTAACTCCTTCCTGCTATCCACTTTTGACTGTCTACTTCCTGTTCTTGCCACCACTGAGCCTGACTGTGCTAGTTCCTAGCTCCCACTGTCAACTCCTGACTTCATCTATTTCCTAGCTCCTGCTACTGTCCAGTTCTCACTGTCTACTTCTTAAGTCCTGCCACTATACTTCCTAACTCCTGCCATTAAAATTCCTACATCTTTCTGCTTCCTAACTTCTGCCACTGTCAATCCTAACTCCCTCTAATCTCCACTCAACCTCATAACTTCTGTTTACTTACGACTTCCACTATTTTGTGGCTCCGCCCACTGCTTTCTCTGCTCTCAACTTCTGGCAACTTTATCCCAGGAGTCTTTTTCTGTATGTCTCATATTCAAAGTATAACAGACTCCAAATCATGTAGGTTGGCTAAACACTCTCCAGTTTAGCACATCCTGTAGGCAGAGCTGTAACAGCAAGCTGGCCTTCTGCTTGGTCACTAGGAAAACAAAGAGAGCTCCCTCTGGCTCAGGTACAAAACACAATAAAGTCACTGTGTTCCCAAGACCTCTGCATGACAGTATTTGCTTAAAGGGCTTCTTATCAGCTGCTTAGAAGTGACCGTGGGCACTACAGACCCCTACACTCTCATGTCCAAAACAGTAGCACCAGACCCAGGTCTCTTCTTTCCCAAGAGGTTGTTCTCATTATATTCCTAAGATTTGAATCATATCTGAAAGCATCCACTCCACCATCACTCAAAAAGTATTTCCCCCATCCACTAGTCTGTCATTAAGACTGAAAACCAACTATCAGAGGTTCACTGCCTTGTAATGACGCCATACCATTTCTAAGAACCTAATTTTAAATGCACTCACTCAAAAGACAAAAAATCCACCAGATCTTCAAAAAGTCCCGTGCTCAAGCCCTGAGATAAACACCCTATAAAGCAGAATGAGAACCCTGGTTACCTAATCAACAGGGACACAAAAGCAGAGAAGTCTGAAGCCCCTGGGCCAAATTTTGCTCCTTAATTTTTCCACTGAGGACCTATACCATCATCACTCCATGTTGTCAAATTCATCTTCCATCAACCACCTATTGGTCCCCACCATGCGCTGAGCACCACATCTTGGGGACAATTGCTGAGGGGACCGATGCTGCTGGAAAAGTTTCGTGGGGCATCAGCAGCAGCCACTTAGAAGATGAGCACAATTGTTTAATTTCCATTGACTCTTCCTTCTCCTAACATTTAATGTGTTAGGAATTTTCTTGGACGTTGCCTCAAGTCTAGTAAAACCAAAGGGTTCAGGACGTTGTTGACAAAGCCTGAGCTTTCCACACAGTTCTGCTTGCAAGGCTGAGTGTTTGCTTGCTTTGAACAGATGAATCAAGTTTGCATTAGAGCACATGCATTCGGTTCCTAGGTAGATGATGGCTAATGCCACACAGCAGCTGTTTTTAAGGTAACCAGCCTATGCTTCATGAAAACCTCTCCTGCAGGGCTTAAACAATCAAAGACTGAAGCATCTGAAGCCCTGAATAATTCTCCCTGGGGTAGAGCACAAAAGTTGATGTAACTGCATGTGCTGGCTGTCTCATAAAGCAAGTGATTATTTCACTTCTGCTAAGTGGAGAGAAGTAGAGGAAGAGAGAGGGTGGGGTAAAGGAGTTGGAAGAGGTGAGAGAGAGAGAAATGCTAATGTATGGTAGGTACGAGGAGTTATACTTAACCTTGAAAAAAATAATGAGATGCACATGAGAAAAAATACAGAATCGCCTTTTTGAATTCAGATCTTAGTGAGAGTAATTGAAATGGAGAATTAAAGGAAAAGCAGAATGAAGAAAAGATTTCTCAGAGCCTAAAACGATACTATTGTTGAGGGAGGTTCCATTCTCTAAATAAAATGTATAAGATAAATAAATAAAAAGCATTTCTCCCCTTTATTATTCAGGGATATTTCTTCCACCAAATTGCAGGCCCTGCCGAGCCATGGCCTAGAGTCCATTCAGACGCTAATTGCCACGTCATCCTATTCTCTAAAAAAATTGCCATCGAGAGAAAAATTTGCCAATCTCCTGGATGCCACGCTGACTTACCCCAGCCACTGCTGTGCTTTTAGAAATGTGCCAACAAAAGAGTAAGTAAAAAATAAAAGTTAAAGCCTGCCCAAGCTGTGGCAGAGATTCAGATTTTGAAATAGTCAGTGAGTAGACGGTTCCATTCCCCTTCACTCCCGGCTTCTCGGCCAGCTACATAGACATAGGATCACTTTGAGATAGATAAAAAGAAAACAAACTCTTCTGTTTACTTGTGAAAACTGCTGCCAAATAGTTGATTCACTATACAGCTAGAAGACCTTTGTGGCCAATTCTGGGTAAACTGAATTAGAGGGCACTTTAGCATTTGCAGAATAGAATACAAAACTGGCTTCTCAAATGATTCGTTCTAATCCTTATCAGGAAGCATCATTTTTTTTCATACATATATTTTATTGAACTTTAAGTTCTGGGGTACATGTGTAGAACATGCA
>NW_016107524.1:2390320-2414996 GCF_001604975.1 Cebus imitator
AAGGTGTCAGGAAGGGGTCCAGTTTCTGCTTTCTGCACATGGCTAGCCAGTTTTCCCAACACCATTTATTAAACAGGGAATCCTTTCCCCATTGCTTGTTTTTGTGAGGTTTGTCAAAGATCAGATGGTTGTAGATGTGTGGCATTGTCTCTGAGGCCTCTGTTCTGTTCCATTGGTCTATATCTCTGTTTTGGTACCAGTACCGTGCTGTGTTGATTATTGTAGCCTTGTAGTATAGTTTGAAGTCAGGTAGTGTGATGCCTCCAGCTTTCTTCTTTTTGCTTAGGATTGTCTTGGCTATGCAGGCTCTCTTTTGGTTGCATATGAAGTTTAAGGTGGTTTTTTCCAGTTCTGTGAAGAGGGTCATTGGTAGCTTGATGGAGATAGCGTTGAATTTATAAATTACTTTGGGCAGTATGGCCATTTTCACAATATTGATTATTCCTAACCATGAGCATGGAATATTTTTCTATCTGTTTGTGTCTTCTATTATTTCCTTAAGCAGTGGTTTGTCATTCTCCTTAAAGAGGTCCTTTACATCCTTTGTTAGTTATATTTCCAGGTATTTTATTCTCTTTGTAGCAATTGTGAATGGCAGTTCCTTCTTGATTTGCCTCTCTTTAAGTCTGTTATTGGTGTATAGGAATGCTTGTAATTTCTGCACATTGATTTTGTATCCTGAGACTTTGCTGAAGTTGCTTATCAGTTTCAGGAGATTTTGGGCTGAGGTAATGGGGTCTTCTAAATATACAATCACATCATCTGCAAATAGAGACAATTTGACTTCCTTCTTTCCTAAGTGAATACCTAAGTGAAAACCCTTTATTTCTTTTTCTTGCCTGATTGCTCTGGCTAGAACTTCCAATAATATATTGAATAGGAGTGGTCAGAGAGAGCATCCTTGTCTAGTGCCAGATTTCAAAGGGAATGCTTCCCTTTTTGCCCATTCAGTATGATATTGGCTGTGGTCTGTCATAAATAGCTTTTATTATTTTGAGATACGTTCTGACAATACCCAGTTTATTGAGAGGTTTTAGCATAAAGGGCTGTTGAATTTTGTCAAAGGCCTCCTCTGCATCAATTGAGATAATCATGTGGTTTTTGTCTTTGGTTCTGTTTAAGTGGTGGCTTACATTTATAGACTTGCAAATGTGGAACCAGCCTTGCATCCCTGGGATGAAGCCTATTTGATCATGATGGATAAGCTTTTTGATGTGCTGTTGCAATTGGTTTGCCTTTATTTTATTGAAGATTTTTGCATCTATGTTCATCATGGATATTGGCCTGAAATTTTATTTTTGTTGAGTCTCTGCCAGGTTTTGGTATTAGGATGATGTTGGTCTCATAAAATGACTTGGGAAGGATTCCCTCTTTTTGGATGTTTGAAATAGTTTCAGAAGGAGTGGTACCAGCTCCTCTTTGTATGTCTGGTAGAATTCAGCTGTGAACCCATCCGGACCTGGGCTTTTTTTGGTTGGTAGGCTATTGATTGATGCCTCAACTTCTGCCCTTGTTATTGGTCTATTCAGGGTTTTGACTTCTTCCTGGCTTAGGCTTGGGAGGGTGCAAATGTCCAGGAATTTATCCATTTCTTCCAGGTTTACTGGTTTATGTGCATAGAGTTCTTTGTAGCAATCTCTGATGGTAGTTTGAATTTCTGTGGAATCGGTGGTGATATCCCCTTTATTGTTTTTATTGTATCTTTTTGATTCTTCTCTCTTTTCCTTTTTATTAATCTGGCTACCAGTCTATTTTGTTGAGCTTTTCATAAAACCAGCTCCTGGATTTATTGATTTTTTTGAAGGGTTTTTTGTGTCTCTGTCTCCTTCAGTTCTGCACTGATCTTAGTTATTTCTTGTCTTCTGCTAGGTTTTGAGTTTTTTTTTTATCTTGCTCCTCTAGCTCTTTCAATTTTGATGATAGGGTATTGATTTTAGATCTTTCCTTGCTTCTCATGTGGGAATTATTGCTGTAAATTTCCCTCTAGACACTGCTTTAAATGTGTCCCAGAGATTCTGGTACTCTCTGTCTTTGTTCTCATTGGTTTCAAATAACATCTTTATTCCTGCCTTAATTTCGTTATTTACCCAATAGTCATTCAGGAGCAGGCTGTTCAGTTTCCATATAGATGTGTGGTTTTGAGTGAGTTTCTTAATTCTCAGTTCTAATTTGACTGCACTGTAGTCTGAGAGACTATTTGTTATGATTTTCATTCTTTTGCATTTGCTGAGGAATGTTTTACTTCCAATTATGTGATCAATTTTAGAATAAGTGTGATGTGGTGCTGAGAAGAATGTATATTCTGTGGATTTGGGGTGGAGAGTTCTGTAAAAGTCTATTAGGTTTGCTTGGTCCAGGTCTGAGTTCAAATCCTGGATATCCTTGTTAATTTTCTGTCTCATTGATCTGTCTAATACTGACAGTGGAGTGTTAAAGTCTCCCACTATTATTGTGTGGGAGTCTAAGTCTCTTTGTAGGTCATTAAGAACTTGCTTTATGTATCTGGGTGCTCCTGTATTGGGTGTGCATATATTTAGGATCGTTAGCTCTTCTTGTTGCATTGATCCTTTTACCATTATGTAATGCCCTTCTTTGTCTCTTTTGATCTTTGTTGGTTTAAAGTCTATTTTATCAGAGACTAGGATTGCAACTCCTGCCTTTTTTTGCTCTCCATTTTCTTGGTAAATCTTCCACCATCCCTTTGTGTTGAGCCTTTGTGTATCCTTGCACATGAGATTGGTTTCCTGGATACAGCACACTGATGGATTTTGAATTTTTGTCCAATTTGCCAGTCTGTGTCTTTTGATTGGAGCATTTAGTCCATTTACATTTAAGGTTAATATTGTTATGTGTGAATTTGATCCTGCCATTTTGATGCTAGCTGGTTGTTTTGCTGGTTAGTTGATGCACTTTCTTCATTGTGTCTATGTTCTTTACCATTTGGTACATTTTTGGAGTGTCTGGTACTGGTTGTTCCTTTCTAAGTTTAGTTCTTCTTTCAGGAGCTCTTTTAAGGTAGGTCTGGTGGTGACAAAATCTCTCAGCAATTGTGTGTTCATAAAGGATTTTATTTCTCCTTCGCTTATGAAGCTTAGATTGGCCAGATATGAAATTCTGGGTTGAAAGTTCTTGTCTTTAAGGATGTTGAATATTGGCCCCCACTCTCTTCTGGCTTGCAGGATTTCTGCCAAGAGATCCACTGTGAGCCTAATGGGCTTCCCTTTGTGGGTAACCCAACCTTTCTCTCTGGCTGCCCTTAGCATTTTTTCCTTCATTTCAACTCTGGTGAATCTGATGATTATGTGCCTTGGCACTTCTCTTCTTGAGGAATATCTTTGTGGTATTCTCCGTATTTCCTGGACTTGAATATTGGCCTGCCTTGCTAGGTTGGGGAAGTTCTCCTGGATAATATCCTCAAGAGTGTTTTCCAGCTTGGATTCATTCTCTTCATCACATTCAAGTACAACTATCAAACATAGATTAGGTCTTTTCACATAATCCCATATTTCTTGGAGGCTTTTTTCATTTCATTTTACTCTTCTATCTCTAATCTTGCCTTCTCATTTTACTTCATTGAGTTGATCTTAAATCTCTGATATCCTTTCTTCTGCTTGGTTGATTCAACTATTGAAACTTGTATATGCTTTGCGAAGTTCTTGTGTTTTTCAGCTCCATCGGGTCATTTATATTCCTCTCTAAGCTGTTTATTCTCATTAGCATTTTGTCAAACCTTTTTTCAAGGTTATCAGTTTCTTTGCATTGGGTTAACACATGTTCTTTTAGCTCAAAGAAGTTTGTTATTACCCACCTTCTGAAGCCTGTTTCTGTCAATTCATCAGAATCATTCTCCATACAGCTTTGTTCCTTTGCTAGTGAGGCGTTGTGATCCCTTGAAGGAGGAGAGGCATTTTCATCATTTTTGCACTGGTTTCTTCCCATCTTTCTGGATTTATCTACCTGTGGTCTTTGTAGTTGGTGGCTTTCAGATGGGGTCTCTGAGTAGATGTCCTTTTTGTTGATGTTGAAGTTATTTCTTGCTGTTTTTTAGTTTTTCTTCTAACAGTCAGGCCCCTCTGCTGTAGGACTGCTGGACCCACTCCAGACCCTGCTTGCCTGGGGATCACCTGTAGCAGCTGTAGAACAGCCTGGGTTGCTGCCAGTTTCTTCTTCTGTTATCTTCGTCCCAGAAGGATACCCGCCAGATGTCAACCTGAGCTCTCCTTTATGAGGTGTCTCTTTGGATATACGGGGTTCAGGGAGCCACTTGAGGAGACAGTCTTTCCCTTACAGGAGCTCAAGTGCTGTGCTGGGAGCTCCACTGTTCCATTCAGAGCTGCTGGACAGGTACATTTAAGTCTGCTGCAGTGGAACTCATAACTGCCTTTTTTCCCACGTGCTCTGTCCTGGGAACATGGGGCTTTATTTATAAGTTCCTGATGTGCTGCTGTCTTTTTTCAGAGATGCCCTGCCCAGCAAGGAGGTAGCCTAGTCACAGTCTGCCAGCAGAGGTGTTGCTGAGCTGCCATGGGCTCTGCCCAGCAACTGTGTGGACTTCCTTGTGGTTTTGCTTGCAGAGGTATAGTTAGAACTGCCTCGGTAATGGCGGTCTGCCTCAGTAATGGTGCACTGCCTCAGTAATGGCAGACTGCCTCGGTAATGGTGGACTGCCTTGGTAGTGGTGGACTACCTCGGTAATGGCGGACACCCAACAAAGCTGGACCGTCCCAGGTCCAGCTGCACTTGCTGCAAAACTCTCAATCCATAGCGTTTCAGATTGCTGGGCTTTGTGGGGGTGAGACCCACTGAGCCAGACCACCTGGCTCCCTGTTTCAGCCCCCTTTTTTTCAGTTGAATGGGCGGCTCTGTCTCCCAGGCGTTCCAGGCGCCAGTTGAAACGGCCTCCCAGATTTGTGTGAGTTTTTATGTGGAGACCCGCTGTGCCACCTGAAGCAGCCATGCTGGAAACTNTTTTTCAGTTGAATGGGTGGCTCTGGCTCCCAGGTGTTCCAGAGGCCAATTGAAATGGCCACCCAGATTTTTGTGAGTTTTTGTGTGGAGACCTGCTGTGTGGGCTGAAACAGCCATGCTGGAAACTCACGGCTTTTTTCAGCCAGGGAATCTCCTGGTCTGTGGGCAATAAAAACTCGTTTGGAAATGTGGTGATCACTCACCCTCTACATTGTTCTCACTGGGAACTGCACTCTAGAACTGTTCCTGTTCAGCCATCTTGGATCAGTATATCAAGAGCACCATTTTTTTTTAGTGGAGGAAGAAGCCTCTGGAGGGCAACATTTAACTAATGTTTTAATCTTCCATTTCAAAATGAACACGAAATACTACAGAAGGTTTTCAAAACTATTTCTCTCCCAGTAGACAAGCATCTTCCATTTTAGAACAGAATTATAGCTAAGGATAAGCTTAGTATGGGAACAGAAAGGGAATGAGCTCCTGGATGGTTTGCCTCCAGTCATGGGCATCTTACTGATTCAGTTCAGTCCAGGATAGTCGGGGCACAGTGGTAGAATTTCATTCTTTCCTCAGGCCATTGTTTTCTAGACTTTTTTGACTGAGATGCATAAAAAGAAGTACTTTTGTATTGCAACCCAGTATATGTCACATATGTAACATGAATAAAACAGAGTGATCCTTAACGTTTTAATATGTAATATGCTGATATTTTCTTATTTCACTCTATTTTATTTCATGCCTTTTTTATTTTTAATGCCAGTCTTGATGCACTCTATTGCTTTCATGACCCATCAATGGGTCACACAACTCACAGCTGTTAACAACACTGCCCTAAAGGGCTATTATCACAGCCTAAGGAGATAGGCTCCATCAGTTAATTACATAAGACACTGAAAGCAGCACCAAATGCTGCTGTCTTTGTTTGGGATCAACCAAGCTGAATTATTTATAATTAATCAACCAGCATGCATTGTTTGTACCTTCCATATAGGAGGTTCAGTTCTACCTGAAGCTTTTGGGGTAGCTGAGAAGACAAAACAAAACACTTGCTGTCTTCACAAAGTCATGCACCATTAACTGAGCTTCAAAAAACATTAACTGAGCACTTAATATGTTCCAAACACTGTGTAAAAGCCTAAAGGTACAATGATAAGTCGCAGACAGCTGTATAGGGGCCACACACACAAGAGAGCCGATATTTAAGTCCAACACAGCATATGTTATGACAGATCTGAGAACAGAACAGAGTGCTCTGGGAGCACTGAGGAAGAGTTTGTGAATGCCAGCAGGGATTATGGAAGGCAATATGAGGGAACTGATTTATGCTGAGTCTTGAAGAACAGGCAGGAGTTGCCTAGACAGAGTGAGAAAAAACAGGCAAAGAAGATGAATAGCTCATGAGAAAGGCAAGAGACAGTAGATGAAACTCACTCAGAAACATTGGAACATGGACACATGGGGGAAGATGAGTCAGAAGAGGAAGCCAAGGAGATGGGGGCCATGATGCTCTGAGTATCAGGCCCAGTTGTTTAGATGATGTGGAGCCATGAAGACTTTCAAGCAAGATTATTCAAACTCGCTTTTATAAAATATCACTTTGCAGCAAGGTAGAGGATGAGTTGGAGGTGAGCAAAGCTGGTGAGGGTCCAATCAGGAAAATGACAGAGATAATGGTTTATGATAAAGCTGATTCTGGATACCTACATTTTGTGGCAAAGAGATCACATCCCTTCTGAAATTACTGGCATGTGAAAATTTTAGTTCGGGGATTTTTATTCCAGTAGGTGAAAGAGACAAAGTATTCCTGCAAGGAATTGTCTCATAATCATTGGAGAAGAATAATACATAGAAATGTCCAGTTTGAATTGCCTCATTTCTCCTTCCTCATCAGTAAAGGTTGAGACCCTCACAGCCTGCCCTCTTTTCCCCTATTTCTTTTTTTCTTGGTGGGTGGGGTGGGGGGTGTTGGTCATTTATTGGCCTAATGGATACATGGGTGATCATTCTGTGAGAAATCACTGAGCTATATATTCATGTTTTACCTGCTTTCTATGTGTTACAATTTTCTGATATTTTATGAATTGCTATTACAATATAGGTCTATTTGAAACTTATGAAAAGGAAAATGGGCAAATGTCTTATATTTTATCTGGTTGCTGCCTTGCACCCCACTGTTCTCAGGGAACCTTGTTCTGACTTCACTAATTCTGAAAGGCTAGAATTAGTCCCTTTCAGAATTAGTCCCTTCTGAGCCTGTCCTTTTCCATCATGTCCAAATTCTTAATGAATACAGTTGATAACCCTTGTAATAATGGGTCAACAGCTCGATGATACCTCTTTCATAGAATATGCATGAACTATGTAGAAACAATGCATTGTCCCATCAGAGAAGGTGCAAATTTCATTCTCTATGAAAACAAGAATGAAATATCATGAGAATGCCATCAGGGCAGTGAATATAAGGAGAGAAGAAATAAGAGACAATCGGGGGCATTTGTAATTTTGAAGAAACCACTATTTTTTTTTTTCTGTAGACCTCCTCTGTAGACAACCACTAATTTTTTTTATTCAACTTTCATTTTAGACACAGAGGGTTCATGTGGCAGGTTGTTACTTGAGTATATTGCATCCAGGAAGTGAGCATAATAATCAATAGGTAGTTTTTCAACCCATGCCTTCCTCCCTCCCTGCCCCCTCCAGTAGTCTGCAGTGCCTGTTGTTCCCATGTTAATGTTCATGTGTCCCCAGTGTTTGGCTCCCTCTTATAAGTGAGAACATGCAGTGTTTGGTTTTCTAATCCTGGATTAATTCACTTAAGATATGGCTTCCAGCTCCATCCGTGTTGCTGCAAAAGATATGATTTTTTATGGCTGCATAGTACTACATGGTTTATATGTACCACATTTTCTTTATCCAATCCAGGCACCCAGGTTGATTCCATGTCTTTGTTATTGTGAATAGTATAGCAATGACCATACAACTGCATGTGTCTTTTTGGTATAATGATCTATTTCATTGGGCATATACTCAGTAATGAGATTGCTGAGTTGAATAATAGCTCTGCTTTAAGTTCTTTTAGAAATCTCCAAACTGATTTCCACAGTGGATGAACTAATTTACACTCCCACCAACAGTGTATGAGCGTTCCCTTTTCTCAAATTATAAAAATCTTAGAAGAAAACCTAGGAAATACCCTTCTTGACATCAGCCTTGACAAAGAATTTTTAGCTAACTCCTCAAAAGCAATTGCAACAATAACAAAAATTGACGAGTGGGACCTAATTAAACTACGGAGCTTCTGCACAGCAAAAGAAACTATCAACAGAGTAAACAGACAACCTACAGGATGGGAAACAATATTCACAAACTATGCATTTGACAAAGGTCTAACATCCAAAATCTATAACGAAGTTAAACAAATGAACAAGCAAAAAAAATAAATAACCCCATTTTAAAAAATGGGCAATGGGCATGAACAGAACAGCACTTTTTCATATGTTGGTTGACTGCTTGTATGTCTTCTAAAGAAAAAATGCTCATCATCACTAATCATCAGAGAAATGCAAATCAAAACCACAATGAGAAAAACAACAGACACTGGCAAGGCTGCGGAAGAAAAGGGAATGCTGTACCCTATTTATTTATTCATTTGTATCTCCCTTAAATGTCATCCCTAGGTAAGTGCTCCCTTAGGTAAGAATGGGCCTCGTTTTATTTCATTGGTATTTTTCCCCTTTCCATAGGCTAAACTTCTTGGAAAGGCGGTGGAGTAGGGCATACCCACATGTGTTTCTGTACATAAGAAAAAATAACCTGAAATTCACATCACAATGTCAGGTCCAGTATCTTCAAATCCTTACAAAAAAGATGCCCAGTTACAACTCAAAACCCTGAACTTGGAATGATTATTTGTTAATCAAGGCCAATGGGGAAAGGAGAGTGGTAAGGAGAAAACCTTAATACACCATAAAAGCAGCTTTTAGTAATCATTGAAAAATCCTTGATTCAATATGACAAATTTAAGTTTTTTCGTCTCTAGTACCCACACAAAAAGCTTAGTATTCAGAAGCATTTTATCTAAGCTGGAAGCACTCTAATGACAATTCAGAAGCCTTTACTCTCTCCTCAGGAAACATTTCAGTTAGGACAATGGTGCAGAACAAGATGCTGGTGTAAAGAATTTGCATGAACAAAGCATAAATAGATGCATAATCAGGTTTAGTTTGAAGACCAAAAGCTCAAATGCTTTTTATAACCTCTTCTCTTTCAGACAGAATTTTTCATTTTCCATTTCCAAAAACTTTTCCAAACAATGTGAAAGCACAGTAAGGAAACAAAATAATGAAACACTGTAAGTATTTGCATGTAAGGAAATTCAGAAGTCATATCTTGTTCTGTGTGTACCATATTATCAGCCTCAATTATTTTCTTTTGATAAAAATCGGTTGGAGAGCTGTTGCAAAGCATCTTTTAATAGTTTTAAAATGGGAATTTTTTCTGTGCAATTGGCATCAGGTTAATCAGGTATCTCTTTCAATTGTTTAAACAAACGATTTGAAAATGTTCCTTAATATTTACTCTACAAATATATTAAATCCTTCTCAAAAATTAAAAATTTGCAGGTATTTTGATGTCACTAAAGGCTCATAGAACTGATAGCTTCATTTGTAAGAATTTTCACTAGTCACATGGCCAGCATTCCACAAAGATTAACTAGCTGTAAACGTACCTTAGAAGTAGCCATTTCTCTTAAAGAAGACTTAGGCCACCTTGACCACTATGCTCCTGAACTTAAAACTAGTCTTAATGCTGTCACTAACATACATTGGATGGAAGCTACATTCCTGTTTTGCTGACTAATTTTTAACATTTTTCTGCTATAAATCCTGGCTGCCTTGGCATTTTACTTGTCTTCAACTGTAAAAGAGCATGCCTCAAAAGATAATCCCGAGGGAGGGATCCAAGATGGCCAATTAGGAGCAGCTCTGGATTACAGCTCCCAGCGAGAGCATGCAGGGCGAGTGGACTCCGCATTTCCAGATGGATTTTTATTGCCCACAGACAAGGAGATTCCTGGGCAGAGGAGCCCCACGGGTCGCCAGCACAGCTGTTTTGGCCAGTGTGGCGGGTCTCCACACAAAATACTCACATGGGTCCAGGCGCCCTTTCAGCTGGCAACTGGAGTGCCTAGGAGACAGAGCCACCAATTCAACTGATAAAAAGGAGACTGAAACAGACAGCCAGGCCAGGAGATTCCAGGGCTATAAAGCACCATGAATCTCCAGCACAGCTGTTCCAGCCAGCGCAGTGGGTCACCACACGGGAAATCACACAGATCTGGGCACCTTTTCTACAGGTGACTGGAATGCCTGGGAGACAGAGTTGCCCATTCAACTGATAAAAAGGGGGCTGAAACAGGGAGTTGAGGCAGCAATTAATAGCCTACCAACCAAAAAAAGCACAGGTCCAGATGGGTTCACAGCCAACTCTACCAGACATACAAAGAGGAGCTGATGCCATTCCTTCTGAAACTATTCCAAACAATCCAAAAAGAGGGAATCCTTCCCAAATCATTTTATGAGACCAATATCATCCTGATACCAAAAACCAGCAGAGACTCAGCAAGAAAAGAAAATTTCAGGGCAATATCCATGATGAACACAGATGCAAAACTCTTTGATAAAATACTGGCAAACCAATTGCAACAGCCCATCAAAAAGCTTATCCATCACGATCAAGTAGGCTTCATCCCGGGGATGCAAGACTGGTTCAACATATGCAAATGTATAAACGTAATTCACCACATAAACAGAACCAAAGGCAAAAAACCACACGATTATCTCAATAGATGCAGAGAAGGCCATTGACAAAATTCAAACAGCCGTTTATGCTAAAAATTCTCAATAAACTAGGTATTGACAGAACATATCTCAAAATAATAAAAGCTATTTAAGACAAACCAACAGCCAATTTCATACTGAATGGGCCAAAACTGGAAGCATTCCCTTTGAAATCTGGCACTAGACAAGGAAGCCCTCTCTCACCACTCCTATTCAATATAGTATTGAAAGTTCTAGCCAGAGCAATCAGGCAAGAAAAAGAAATAAAGGTATTCAATTAGGAAAGGAGGAAGTCAAATTGTCTCTATTTGCAGATGACATGATTGTATATTTAGAAGACTCCATCATCTCAGCCCAAAATCTCTTGAAACTGATAAGCAACTTCAGCAAAGTCTCAGGATACAAAATCAATATGCAGAAATCACAAGCATTCCTATACACCAATTACAGATTTAAAGAGAGGCAAATCAAGAAGGAAATGCCATTCACAATTGCTACAAAGAGAATAAAATACCTAGGAATACAACTAACAAAAAATGTAAAGGACCTCTTCAAGGAGAACTACAAACCACTGCTCATCGAAATAAGAGAGGACACAAACAGGTGGAGAAACATTCCATGCTCATGGTTAGGAAGAATCAATATTGTGAAAATGGCCATACTGCCCAAAGTAATTTATAGATTCAATGCTATCCCCATCAAGCTACCAATGACCTTCTTCACAGACCTGGAAAAAAACACCTTAAACTTCATATGGAACCAAAAGAGAGCCCTCATAGCCAAGTCAATTCTAAGCAAAAAGAAGAAAACTGGAGGCATCACACTACCTGACTTCAAACTATACTACAAGGCTACAGTAATCAAAACAGCACAGTACTGGTACCAAAACAGAGATATAGACCAATGGAACAGAACAGAGGTCTCAGAGACAATGCCACACATCTATAATCATCTGATCTTTGACAAACCTCACAAAAACAAGCAATGGGGAAAGGATTCCCTGTTTAATAAACGGTGTTGGGAAAACTGGCTAGCCATGTGCAGAAAGCAGAAACTGGACCCCTTCCTGACACCTTATGCTAAAATTAACTCCAGATGCATTAAAGGCTTAAACATAAGACTTAATACCATAAAAACCCTAGAAGGAAATCTAGGAAAAACCATTCAGGACATAGGCATAGGCAAGGACTTCATGACTAAAACACCAAAAGCATTGGCAACAAAAGCCAAAATAGACAAATGGGACCTAATCAAACTCCAGAGCTCTGCATAGCAAAAGAAACAGTCATTAGAGTGAATCAGCAACCAACAGAATGGGAAAAAAATTTTGCAATCTACCCATCTGACAAAGGGCTAATATCCAGAATCTACAAAGAACTAAAACAGATTTACAAGAAAAAAACAAACAAGCCCATTCAAAAGGGGGCAAAGGATATGAACAGACACTTTACAAAATAAGACATACATGAGGTCAACAAACATATGAAAAAATGCTCATCATCACTGGTCATTAGAGAAATACAAGTGAAAACCACATTGAGATACTATCTCATGCCAGTTAGAATGGCGATCATTAAAAAATCTGGAGACAACAGATGCTGGAGAGCATGTGGAGAAATAGGAATACTTTTACACTGTTGGTGGGAGCGTAAATTAGGTCAACCATTGTGGAAGATAGTGTGGCAATTCCTTAAGGACCTAGAAATAGAAATTCGATTTGACCCAGCAATCCCATTACTGGGATTTAAATCCCATTTATAATCCAAAGGATTATAAATCCCATTTAAATCCCATTTAAAATCCCATTTATAATCCAAAGGATTATAAATCATTCTATTATAAGGACACATGCACACAAATGTTCATTGCAGCAGTGTTTACGATAGCAAAGTCTTGGAACCAACCCAAATGCCCATCAATGATAGACTGGACAGGGAAAATGTGGTACATATACACCATGGTATACTATGCAGCCATCAGTAACGATGAATTTGTGTCCTTTAGGGACATGGATGAACCTGGAAACCATCATTCTCAGCAAACTGACACAAGAACAGAAAATCAAACACTGCATGTTCTCACTCATAGGTGGGTGTTGAGCAATGAGAACACATGGACACAGGGAGGGGAGCATCACACACTGGGGTCTGTGGGAGGGAACTAGAGGAGGGACAGTGGGGGGTGGGGAGTTGGGGAGGGATAACATAGGGAGAAATGCCAGATATAGGTGAAGGGGAGGAAGGCAGCAAACCACACTGCCATGTATGTACCTATGCAACAATCTTGCATGTTCTTCACATGTACCCCAAAACCTAAAATGCAATAAAATATATTTTAAAAATAAGATAATCCCAGTGTCCCTATGCCGCATTTACTAAGATTTAGAAGTTTTATTATATCCCCTTGAGTGCTCCTTCAAGACATTTTGCCAATCTCTTTCTGAAATTTTCTCTTCTTTTCCTATCAATCTCCAAGTAATACAGATGCTTCAGGGTGGTGTGGTGGAATGACCCTGGACTTTGGGGTTCCATTCCAAAGATATGAATCCTTGGCAGTAATCTTTCAGTAACACTGAGTATTACTGGCAAAATTTATCCTTTTTGAGACCTTTCTCCTCTAAGCAATGCGACAACACCAAGGTTAAATAAGTATTATTGTCTCCTTCTTTTCCTTTTCTCGCATTAGGTCTGACACCATGTATCCTCCAGCGGCCTTTCTTCACCCTTCCCACTTTTCTTACTCAGTATTCTATCAGAAACCTTCTACACAACTCTTTTGCAACCACATGACTCGATTCTTATCAACAGGAAAACATTTATGGGTATAGTTAATGACAGCACCAAGGAGTGGTTTGAGGGAAACTTTAATCCATCCTCAATATAATCCTCACTAGGTTATATATAAGAATATATAACCTTGAGTTTGTTATGCTAACACTGCTTTAAGACAAGTCCCTAATCTCTAGCATCTCCAAAACTGACTGAAATTAACATAAAATCTAAGTAAAAAGAGCATTCTCCTTGTGAAAGCATTTTATGATAAATCTACCTCCTACTTCCCACCAGATAGCCATTCCTCAGTCCGTAGAGTTTAGAAATTCTAGAGCTCGCCACTAAGCCTTATCTATTCTCCCCAAGATAATGCATTCTTACCTCTATGGCTGGCCCTATTGTCCTCCTAAAATTCCCGTCTTTTCTCCTTTCTTTCTTGTGACTCGACCAGCGGAGCTACAGCTCTCCTTCCTCTGATTCAATATTACTAAGCCCGTGTGAGTCCATTCATACTCCCCGCCTAGCCCCCAAGACTAACAACAGCTCCATGCTGGGGTTTGTCAGTAAGTATGATGCTGCCCTCAGGAGCAATCCCAGGACACAAATGTAGTAACAGCAGGTGGGCGTTTAGTCTGAAGACAAATCACCAAGGAGAAAAATTGCTAGACATATGCCCATTAGGGCAAAAAACAGAAAGGACAAAGGACCAGATAGCAAGAGGAAGTGAGGAAACATGCTTGACCTCTTATTGACATAAATTTAATCAGAAATCATGGCAGAAATTTTAGAAGTTTTACAATAATGTTTCTAACAGCTGAAGTAGTTTTGATAAGGGGAAAGGAGTAAAGGAAATCAGGAATAGTTGGAAAGTTTTCACCTGATTTAACAAAGGTTATTATTTTGTATAAATCATCCAGAGAACTTACTTAAAATGCAAATTCCTGGGCTCTGTCTCTAGAGATTTTTTATTCAGGGTTTGGCGTAAAGCCAAGATTCTGCATTTTAACAAATACCCTGGTGATTGCAATGGAGATGGTCCAAGGACCACACTTTGAAAAACAGTAAGAGAGGGTGAAGTCAGGGGAAAGGTCTCTGAACCATGGTTATGAAGACCTCATGCTGCCACTGTCACTATCCCTGAGAGACATTGGGAAAGTCACTAACCTCCTTTAATCTCCTTTAACCTTCTTATCAATAAGATGAAAGGATTCAATGAGATGGTCTTTAAAAACCTTTTTTTTTTTTCTTTTTAGATAGCCTTGTTCTGTCACCCACGCTGGAGTGCAGTGGTGCAATCTCAGCTCACTGCAAACTTCGCCTACCAGATTCAAGCAATTCTCCTGCCTCAGCCTCCCGAGTAGCTGGAATTACAGGCCACCACGCCTGGCTAATTTTTGTATTTTTAGTAGAGATGGGGTTTTGCCATGTTGGCCATCTGGTCGCAAACTCCTGACCTCAGGTGATCCACCCGCCTCGGTCTCCCAAAGTGCCAGGATTACAGGTGTGAGCCATTGTGCCTAGCCTAAAAACCTTTCTAATGCTAAGAAATTAATGATCTATTTTCTTTAATAGTTCTTCATAACCATCTTCTCCCTTTAAAGATTAAAAATGGTAATTATATTGGTGTCTGTGAGAAGAGGACAAACAAATGTGCTGGTTATAACAATATTTAATAATAAAACAAGGGAGGTTCCTATGTGATCTTCTGTACATAGCAGCAGCCCTTCTCTAGTTCCAAATTGGGCTCCACAATACTCTAACACATTTTTGGAGTCCCAGGTCACAGAATTTTTTCTTTTTTTAAATCTGTGTACATTCTCATCAGTATTGTATTCTTCCAATTTATTATTTCCTCCACTCACTGAACTAGGTATACACTTAAAATACAGAACATGAGAAGTTAGGTTTGAGAGTAGAGAAAAATATCCTTTTAATGTGTAAGAACCATAAGGTTCCTCATGTAGTATATAAAAATATATTACAAATATATATTTGTAATGTCCTTGACAGAAAAATTGTGCCCATTTCTCCAGTTCCTAATATTATATTAGCAGAAGATGGGTAAAAACAAACATGTTTTTTGAGCCTACATGCATGATGCTGTGTGCTCATTGTCCCTGTATCTTCTCAATTCTTTTCATAGCAAGAATCATCCTGGTTTAGAATTATTCACTCTACAAACATTTACTGAATGAACACTGAGCCAAAACTGTGCTAGGAACTGGGATTTCAGAAATAAGTAAAACCTAGTCCTCTGTTTTCAAGAAGCAAATAGACAAAGAAGATAGACATGCATCATCACTTAATTGCAAAATGTTTTGATAATTGCAGTTGTACTAACTGCAGCTTTGCCAGGTGGATAAATAAAACTCGGGGAGTATAATCAAGAAAGACTTTATAGGAGAACTTATCTTTACAGATGAGGAGGAATTCACCAGAGAGATGAGAAAAGGAAGAAAATTTCAGCCAGAAGTATGTACAAAGACAAAGGAGTGAAACAGTAGAACTTATTCAGAGAGCTACACATCACTTTATGTGACCAAAGGGAAGGTTGTACGAGGGATCTGCAAGAGATAATGTTGAGAATCCCTAATATTTATTGATTCAAGAATTATTCTAAACATTCTACATGTACGAACACATTCAAGTATTAGCACAACTTTAACATGGAAGGTATGATTATTATCCCTACTTGGCAAATAAAGAACTTGAGGCACACGGATATAAAT
This sequence comes from Cebus imitator, assembly GCF_001604975.1. Lineage (NCBI taxonomy): Eukaryota > Metazoa > Chordata > Mammalia > Primates > Cebidae > Cebus > Cebus imitator. Next base: position 2,406,629 of record NW_016107524.1, read on the forward strand.
TAACTCTCCTGGGATTATACAGCCTGTAAGAGCTGTGCTAGGACTGGATCCTGACAGTCTCGCTCTAGCCCATTCTCTGAATTCTGCAGCACTAGTGCTTCTTAGAGATGAGATTGGAGAGATAGGCAGAACCCAGATCAAGGAGAGCCTTGGAAGTCATCACAATGAATTTGGATTTTATCTCAACCAATGAGAACCTGGGGCAAGTTTGATTTGGGTAAGTGAAATTAATAACTTTGAATTCAGGAAAGGACATTCTAGAAGGAACATACAAAATGGACTAGGGAGAGGGCTAAAATTGGAGAAAGGATATCAGGAAGAAAACTAATTGCTCCATAAGAGAGGACAAAAAACTAAACTCAGGAAGTAGCAGTATGATTGGAAAGGAGTGGCAAAGAAAGGGCTGTTCTTTCACTAGGGACAGACTACCTCGTAATCCTCCCTCTGCCTTTGACTCATACCCCTACATAGTAATGTTTTCACCACCTCTTCCTATTGTCCACAACTATATTCTTCCTCTGCTCCTAAATTTCTAATAATCTATCCTTGGTTTCTATTTCTCAATTGGACTATTTGATTAGCCAGGGACTTAAGTACAAACAAGTCCACCAGTAGCTAATGATTTTCAGCGTGAGCCTTACAGTTCTATTTGTGTTCTGCAACACACAAACAGCTTGGTAGCAGTTCGACTGGCAACTAAATGAGAGATAAATAGCTAAGAAAATGCCAAGAAAGGATTACTTTAGATTTAGCAAGCATAGATTGTCTTTCTAAACTTGTTTTCCAAAGAAAATCATCCTTTGTAAACAGCTTCATTAAGTCTTTGCATCGATGTAATATATATATGTATACATAGTCTAAATGGCTTTTCATTCCCTTCTTAGGGAACTCCTACGTCAAATAAGAGTTCTCAAATAATTTAACAAATAAATGTAAGGCTGAGGTTATTGTGGCTGTTTCCTTGTTTCTTTGGCTTTAAAAAAAAACATGAATAATTCTTGAAATGTTTTAATACTCAGAGAAAATCTCTTACATCAAGCCAATAATTCTTCTTACAGTTATCCTGCCATATTTGCCGAGAGTGAACCGAGTGGCTGGGACTATGATTACAGCTTCCACTTACCCAAGACACCCCGATGTGCTCCTGAACCAGATGCTTTTAATCCCTGTGAAGATATTATGGGCTACGACTTCCTTAGAGTCCTGATTTGGCTGATTAATATTCTAGCCATCATGGGAAACATGACTGTCCTTTTTGTTCTCCTGACAAGTCATTACAAACTTACAGTGCCTCGTTTTCTCATGTGCAATCTCTCCTTTGCAGACTTTTGCATGGGGCTCTATCTGCTGCTCATAGCCTCAGTTGATTCCCAAACCAAAGGCCAGTACTATAACCATGCCATAGATTGGCAGACAGGGAGTGGGTGCAGCACTGCTGGCTTTTTCACTGTATTCGCAAGTGAACTTTCTGTCTACACTCTCACCGTCATCACTCTAGAAAGATGGCACACCATCACTTATGCTATTCACCTGGACCAAAAGCTGCGATTAAGACATGCCATTCTGATTATGCTTGGAGGATGGCTCTTTTCTTTTCTAATTGCTATATTGCCCCTTGTGGGTGTCAGCAATTACATGAAGGTCAGTATTTGCTTCCCCATGGATGTGGAAACTACTCTCTCACAAGTCTATATATTAACCATCCTGATCCTCAATGTGGTGGCCTTCATCATAATTTGTGCTTGCTACATTAAAATTTATTTTGCAGTTCGAAACCCAGAATTAATGGCTACCAACAAAGATACAAAGATTGCTAAGAAGATGGCAATCCTCATCTTCACCGATTTCACCTGCATGGCACCTATCTCTTTTTTTGCCATCTCAGCTGCCTTCAAAATGCCTCTTATCACAGTAACCAACTCTAAAGTTTTACTGGTTCTTTTTTATCCCATCAATTCTTGTGCCAATCCATTTCTGTATGCAATATTCACTAAGACATTCCGAAGAGATTTCTTTCTGTTGCTAGGCAAATTTGGCTGCTGTAAACATCGGGCTGAACTTTACAGAAGAAAGGATTTTTCAGCGTGTACCTCCAACTACAAAAATGGCGTCACTGGATCAAATAAGCCTTCTCAGTCCACCTTGAGGGTGTCCGCATTGCACTGTCAAAGTACAGCTCTCCTAGACAAGACTTGCTACAAAGAATATTAACTGTTACATCAGTAACTGCATTATTGAATTGTTCTTAAACCTGTAAAAAAAAAATACCTGTACCAGTAATTTTAACATAGAGTTGGATTTAGAAATGTATTTATTTGTAGATACACTGGGCAAGAGACCTCTACCTAGCAGAAAGTGTAGTCTATGACCACTGCCATTCTAAAAACTATCTGTCACTGGTACATGATGACATAAATACCGAAGTTAGAAATTTTTATAGAAATTTTGACAAAGTAATTTTGTTTGATGAATCTAATATTTTTAAAAATTGAGGTGGTATTTTGCATATTTTTTTTCATTTTTGTAATCTGTATTACATTCTATAAAAATGTTAGTTCATAAGAGATCAGAAATTTAAAATAGCTGGCCTTTTTCCTCAGGTAGCTTGAAAAACACACTCTAGAGATGTACTGTCCGATATGGTAGCCACTAGCCACGTGTGGCTAAATTAGAATTAAATAAAATGAAAAATGTAGTTTCTCAGTTGCACTAGCCACATTTCAAGTTCTCAATAGCTACATGTGACTAGTGGTTATCACACTGGACAGCACAGACACAGAATATTTTTGTCACCACAGAAAGTTCTATTTGTGCTATTATGCAGACTTTTATCTATCCCTTGTCTGGATTCTACTTATTTATAATTTAAGGCAAACATCTAAAGCACATTTCAGCCTATTTGCTTACTGAAACATTAAGCTGTAGACTGTGAACTCCTCATGAGTAGGAATCCTGTCTCAGTCCATTTTGTTTTCCTGCTTCCTACCTCAAGATCTTGGCAATGGTATACTACAAACGTGCTGAATTACAATTACTCTGAAGTTATGAAACATATAATGAAAACAATTTTTTCTAGAGCTTATATTTTTATTTGAATAAAAAAATGTCTAAATATTTAAAAATAATTAAGCTTCATCATTTCTATACTTTGGAGAATATAGAAAAATACGTTCAGTGTTTGCTAGAAGATATTTTTACTTACTGAAATTGGATCTTATAGGACAACAAAACTATGGTTTTAACTAGTGTTTTTTCTATGCTCCTCTGACTTTTTTTTAAAGTAACTCTTACTGAAAGCTAATCCTACACCAAACATCTTGATAAATGTTATATAATTTAACCCATTTAATTTTCATAAAACTCTACAATGTAGATATTATTCACATTTTGTAGGAAAGCAAAACCTATAATTTGCCAAAGTTCTCAAAACAAATAAAAGATACAACTAATAGAATTTAAACTAAAAGCTCTGATTCAGGACCCTAGCCTCTTAATCACTGTATTTTACTTATTCCCATATTGGTAAAACAGTCATCCAAGGGCTTAATATGCATTCAAAGTTCCTTAAATTTTCCCCAACATTTTATTACATTTTTAAATGTGCAGAAAAATTAAAAGAATTGTACAGTGAACACCCATACAGCGCCATTTAGGTTCAAAAATATTTTACCATATTAGCTTCATTACATATATATAATTATCATTATTTATCATCTTATTTTTTTATGTATTTCAGAGTAATTTGCAGACACCAGTACTTAGCCCTAACCATTTCAGCACTCTTATTACTAGCCATATTTATTTACATTTCTAGATAAAATTTACATATAGTGAAATGGACAAATCTTAAGCATAACATTTAATGAGTTTTGAGAAACATATACACCATGTGACCCAAACTTCTGTCAAGACATTAATAGAATATTATCACCCTCAGAAAGTTCCCTCATTCCCCTTCCCAGTTAATTCCTGACACCCAGCCCCACAGGTAAGGATGGATTTTTTTTTTCTCCCATCAATTAGTTTGTCTGTTCTAGAACTTCATATAAGCAGACCATATAGTATATACTTTTTTGTATAAGGCTTCTTTGACCCAACCCAATGTGTTTGCTATTCATCCATGTTATTGCTTGAATTGGTAGTTCATTTCTTCTCATTGTTGATTAGTATTACATTGTATGAATAGAACATTGTTTCTATTCTTCTATCAATTAATATCTGTGCTGTTTCCTGTTTTTAGCTCCTTTGAGATTTTATTATATAAATGTATAGACATAACTAGACACTCTACACATCCAATCTGTTTTCAATCCTTAAGCCACTGTGCAAAGTGATTCAAAGAGATCCTAAAATTATAAATTTTATAAAATCTCTTCCCTGTACTGTGATTTCACATCTCTGGCTTTTCTGCTGCATAACAAGTCACTTGTCTTTATTTAGATGCAGGCCTCTCTCATAAGCCAGTGTTTCAAGATTTGTCTCAGCAATATAACAGAATACCAATTAGTCATGTTGCTGTATACCTAACATAAACTTTCTGATTCATATATAAATCCCAGAACCAAAACAGCTAAGTAAGCAAAAAAGCATAATGGGGAAAATAAAATCTATTCTTGTGGAGAAACTTTATTTAAATTAGACACTCAAATGCAGTTTGAGACCAAGGTACTTGTACAGATACTCTGGCGATAACTTTCGTTACCTTTGCACAAAAACTGATGTTTATTGTCTACATTTTAAGTTTTAACACATGGAGTCACAGTTTATTCTCTCCCTCATTCTCATTCCCATATTCTTCAGTTACTAAGCTCTATCAGTTATTCTTTTGAATTGTCTTCTACACCAGTTTTTATTCCAGGGCCAGGCATGGTGGCTCATGCCCAGCCACATTGAGAGGACAAGGCAGGAGGATCACTTGAAGCCAAAGTTCAAAATTAGCCTGGACAACCTGGAAAGACCCCATCTCTACAAAAATAAAAAATTTTAAATTAGCCAGGTATGGTGCCAACATGCCTGTAGTCCCAGCTACTCAGGAGGCTGAGGCAGGAGAATCGCTTGAGCCCAGGAATTCGAGGCTGGAGTGAGCTATGATGCCACTGTACTCCAGCCTGGGCAACAAAGGGAGACCCTGTCTCAAAAAGAAAAAAAAAAATTCCATATAAATGTAAAATGAAAAAAAAAAATTGTATTCCTACTGCCACATCCACATATCAGGTCATTTTCCCCTTATTCCTATACTATCTCCCTAATTTTTATTCATATCCAATCTTTCCCAGGTCCATACTCTCATACCCACTACCACTGATTAATCTTTATAAAATTCTATTTCACCTTATTATATACCTGCAAAAAAAAAAAATCCTGAGCAATTCATCCAACCTATCAACTTAAATTTTAGAGCTTAGCCTAATATTCAGAGAGCTCCAGTATCTACCCTGGCTCACTGCAGCCTCTACCTCCTGGGCTTAAGTGATCCTCCCACCCAGTCTCCCAAGTAGCTGGAACTACAGGCGTGTACCACCATGCCTGGCTTTTTTTTTTTTTTTCTCCATGTAGAGATGAGGTTTAGCCATGTTGCCCAGGCTGGTCTTGAACTTCTGTCTTAAAGCAATCCTCCTGCCTTGGCTTCCCAAAGTGTTGGGATTACAGGCATGAGCCACCATGCCTGCCCTATCTTTTTCATTTTTAAAAAATTAAACTCTCTTTACTTTCTCCCTAATCCACTACAGTCAAGACTCATCCTTTATCCAAAATAAAGTAGGGCATAAATAATAAATACCTAACTCACAATGGTCTCTCTCTTTGGACTTCTTTAGCATTTCTCCTCTGCATCATTCATTTGTTGCTTACCCTACACTGCTGAGTGTTAATTATCTTTACAAGTACACCTCTTATTCACCTATGACAGGAATTTTTTAGGGATACACTCATCTCTTCTGTCTCTGACTACATCTAGAGTCTTACACATCATAGATGATTAATAATGTTTTAAGCGGATTCATTTTTATGACTGAAATAAAATTGTCCTAGTTAAGAAGTATTTCCTATAGGAGACAGTCTCATCCAAAGCATGTATAGTCTTATTCTGTTTAATTTCTCATACCTAAATCATAAAAATGCAATACTCAATAAATTTATATTTCTATTTTGTAGTTTTTTAACAAACATTTGGTATTATCTCTGGCAGGTTGCAAAATGGCTAAGAGGGGCTAATTCATCTGGAATAACTCATCTAAATTTACAAAACAATTTTAGAAGGGAATGGTATTTTTTCCTCCATTTATAATATTTGCTGTAAAGGGCATGATTTTGGTTTCCTCAAATTGTAGTAAGTCCATATGTAAATTAAGTATCTCTGTCATGAAGATTTCAATACATGTGTTTATAATTAGAAATAATCTTTTCCTCAAAATAAGCAGTACTTTTATCTTTTTTCCCTCTAAGAGTTATTACCTAGGGCTTTCTACTTACAATTTAGCTTTCTAGTTATAAATCACAACATTCCCACCTGGCTTAGAGTATATTTACATGAAAACCAGGATAATATTAACCTACTAATGTGAGTCAGAATAAAATCTCCCACTAAATCCCTTCCCGCCTTACCCACCACAATTAATTGATGCTATTCACTCTAGGTTATTCATTTTCCTGCACAACCTAAGTGACTAAAACTGAGTGTGTCAATTAGAATTTCTTGTTGCTCTATGGAGTCTGATCTACAGAGGTGATTATTTACATATATTATAACCATGACTGAGGTGTTCTGCACACTGAATAAAATAGGTAAATGTACAAGACAAGGTCAGTTGGTCAGTCCCTAAGAGACTAACTGTGCAAACTCCGCCAGACCTTCTTAGTCCACAGAGAGAAGAGAAAAGTACGTAAGAAAGAACTACAGCACAGGCCAGGAGTAGTGGATCACACCTGTAATCCTAGTACTTTGGGAGGCCAAGTACTTTAGGAGGCAAATCACTTGAGCTCACAAGTTTGATACCAGCCTGGGTATTCAGCTCCCTAGTATTTGGGAGGCAAATCACTTCGGCTCACAAGTTTGATACCAGCCTGGGCAACATGGCAAAACCCCGTCTCTACAAAAAATACGACAATTAGCTGGGCATGGTAGCACATGCCTGTAGTCCCAATTACTTAGGAGGCTGAGGCATAAGGATTTCTTGAGCCTGGGAAGTGGAGGCTGCAGTAAGCTGAGATAGCACCACTGCACTCCAGCATGGGTGAAAGAGGCAGACCTTGTTGCAAAAAAAAAAAAAAAAAAAAAAAAAAAAAAAAAAAAAAAAAAAAAAAAAAAAAAAAAAAAAAAAAAAAAAAAAAAAAAAAAAAAAAAAAAAAAAAAAAGGCAGAAAAAAAAAAAAAAAAAAAAAGAGAGAGAGAGGAGGAAAAGAGGGAGTGAAGGAAGAATTACAGCATGCTAACAAAAAATACTTGAGAAATTCTCAAAGTATGCTGGAATAGAAATCTCTCTACCTATAAAAGAGTTCAGAAATGACATTTGCCAAGAGACTGTCTTTATAAGAACTTAAGAAACTTACTTTAGGGTATTTTGTTACAAAAATGCAATAGGAAATGTTTACCTTGGACATAATAAAGAGGTTCCTGAAGTAAAAGTAATATAACAAAGCAAAGTCTCAGGTAAACTTTCCTGACCTCTAGGGCTTGAAAAATAATTTTCTCTTTCAAAATGAACTAGTATCCCACTCTATCTTTACTACACAGGCTAAAAATGTAGATAGTGAAATCAATTTAGTGGGTCAACACCATCAATTTTTTTAATGAAACAAGCAGTATCAAACAGATGATGTCAGAAGGCTATCATATGCTAAAGGCAAGCATGATTTTCTGAAATTTTTGCTTCATTTGCGTATGTGTGACAATGGACATGCAAATATATACTGAGTTGTTAAATTCTATTTCTTAGTGTAGATTCTGTGTAAAAGTCACTGTTCAGACAACTTCTCAAGAACTGGGATTTTTCCTAGCATTATCTGAGACTAATCAAAAAGTAACAGATCCAAAATAATTTGGTGATCTCTTAATTAGCTCCATAGTCACCACTGAACTATCTAATTGGTTTATGTTATCATGCAAGGAAAATTATTGTTTTGTGGTAAGCATATATTTAAATTGATTTTTTGCATTTTTAAAAGACAAGGGGCATGAGGGCAAGCAGAGACACAAATAAACAACCATGACTGTGTTCTTTAATGATAAAATTCACTACACAAATAAAGAGGCCCAACGTAATAACAGTATTTGTTATATGTCATTTTTAAAAAATCACTAAAGTAAAATGAGATTTTAAAGTTCACAGTGAAAAACAGGAAAGGCATTTTTTTTTCCCATTTATTTATTT
>NW_016107524.1:2417996-2428654 GCF_001604975.1 Cebus imitator
GGGGCGCCGACAAAGCAGCCGCGCGTGGCAAGGCAGCGGTGCCGGCCGGCACAGCCGTGCTGGCCGAAACAGCCGCACTGGCGACCGTGGAGCACCTCTGCCCGGGAATTTCCTAGTCTGTGGGCAATAAAAACGCGGCGTCCACTCACCCTCTGCGCTTTCACTGGGAGCTGCAATCCTGAGCTGTTCCTAAACGGCCATCTTGGATCCTACCTCCTAGGAAAGGCATTTTTAAAAAAAATATTATTGCCTCCCCCAGGAACTTGAACCAACACATTTATTCCCAGTTCCCAGGTGAGTACACCTTCTCAATAAATTCAGCCCTTAATTTGCAATAAAATTCGCCTAGGGCGAAAACAGAACGACTGGGTGAGCCTGGAAGAAAACAGTAAGAAGAAAGTACACTCCTCAGCCCTAGAGTGGGTATTTTAGAGACAAATGCAAACAATTCTCTTTCTGCTTTCCATGTAGAGAATACAGACATTTCATGGAAGGCAACATCTTGAAAACAACCTATAGCTCCTGGGAGTTCTCAAGACCCAGAGAAAGATGTGGAATAGCAGTGGTAATAAAGAAAAGGTCAATCACTCTAAGGATGAAGCGGGCCTAGTGGGAGAATACAGTTAGGAGACCAGCCCACTCACTAGAACTAACTGAATCCTCATGCAGCTGTCAAGTTTAGGCCAGAGACAATACCCCAACCACGTTGCCCAAGGCCCAGAACAGATGCATCCAGATTTTGAGAAGATATACCAATAGCTGAGCCTCCTGGTTAGAAAGAACAAGGGTTGGAAAAAATTAAACTCCCCAATAGGGTTACTTTTCAAAAAGATGTCAGATCCAGGTATCAAATCCTTAAGGAGCTTTAATAGGCCATCCTATTACTCATCTCTGCACTGCTTTTTGTGTGACAGGTACTGTCCTTAAAAATACCATTCAGGGATAAAAATAGAGCTCCTAGACGTAGAAAGCATATGTGCCCCACCTGTTAAAAGCAGCAGAGTGATGGGGAAAATATTTCTTTGAGAGATGTGAATCTACTAAGGAAGACAGTATTATAGAATAATTTATTAGAATATTAGTTTGCTTTGTTTTTATTGCTACAGGAAAATGAGGGCTATTTCTTTGATATTTTGTTTTCTCTCTGTGATTTCAAGACTGTTATCCAGGCCTCTGTATCTCAGATAAGATTGCCAAAGCAGAAGTTCCTGAAGAGAACATCTCTTCTTGACTTTTGTTTTAGAAAGCCTAAAATCAATGTAGGAGATCCCTGTTAAGAAAAAGAGAGTGAGGTACTGCCTTCGAAGAGCTAAGGGCTTGCAAAGGGGTCTTCCACTGCACGAAAAACAGAAAAAGTAGGGAGAAAGAAAAACACACCATGATTAGGAAAAATACAGAAGCCTGAAATTTCAAGAAGTAGAACAGGAACCTAACCTACTTCCTCACAATTCCCCAGAAATATAAAGAATGGCCTAGCCAAATGGTAAGTCCAGAGAGGCTGATCCTTAGCTACAGCAATCCTAGCCTCAGCAAAGATTTTTATGTTCAAATAATACTATAGGCATAGCAAGGGGAGAGATGCCAGATGTAGGTGATGGGGAGGAAGGCAGCAAATCACACTGCCACGTGTGTACCTATGCAACAATCTTGCATGTTCTTCACATGTACCCCAAAACCTAAAATGCAATAAAATAAATAAATGCGAAAAAAAATTAAACAAGAAGTTGCAAAAAAAAAAAATAATAATAATAATAATAATACAGGCATCTGCCTCCAAGGGACCATCTGGGCTTAAACAATCAGCATGTCTCCAATGAGCTGAATAAAAACCCAAAGAAGCCTTCTTGAATATCCCACTACTTAAAAGACTTCCAAGGACCTTCTCTAACAGGGTTTGGTAAGAGGTGGGAAGAATGCTGGTCCCAATCTAATAACTGATACTGACTTTACCATGAAGGGGAACTGAAATGTGATTTTAATTTTACTTCAAGAAAAAAGAAAGTGATACTTCTTCATGTTCCATTATCCTAATGCATCTATGCTTTGTAATGGTATAGAATGAGAGTTTTTAAAAACTCTATTAAGACATAAAACAAAATACATATAAAATTGTGTATTTGCATCTGCATCTGAATTATAATTTTATTAAATTCCATACAGTGAACTAAAAATTTGAGCAGCTCTGTGGACTATATTTAAATAAAAATGAATTTCACAATATGCAAATAGTCCAACTGATGTTCACAAAATAGATGTACTGAGCTCACAAGGTTTACCACTCTGCATCACCAATGGCTTTTGCAAATACATAGTCTCTCCCTCCAAAACACATAACACCATCTTTCAAATAGAATTTCCATTTGTTCTTGCTTCGATGAATCTGGGGAGAAAAATAGCTTAAATTAATTAATTTTACAAGGTAAAATATCACCTGCATTTCTTTGCTACAGTAAATGAGATTATTCTCACCCTAAATGTGAGTACCTTAAAACTAAAGCCTCCTCAAGATAGTTTACTTATTCCACAAACATTTGAGTTCCTATGTATTAGACACTGTTTTAGGCACTGGAGATATATTAAAGATACATATAATTTTTTCTATACTGTGTATTTTATATATAAAAACATATATCCTATATATGCAAAACCAAAAAAAAAAAATCCCTGCCTTTTAAGAGTTTACATTTTAATAGGGATGGACAGAAACCTAATACATAAGTAAATTATATAGAATATTAAGCTGTCATTTGAGGTGATAATTGAGCAAAAACCTTAAAGAAGATAAGGAATAAAGCCAGGCAGATATTGACTCAGGAGCATTCCAGATAAAAGGAACAGAAGTGAGCAGATATAGGTGACGGGCAAGAGGGCAGCAAATCACACTGCCATGTGTGTACCTATGCAACAATCTTGCATATTCTTCACATGTATCCCAAAACCTAAAATGCAATTTCAAAAAAAATCTGAGACCTGTCTCAGATTTTTGGGGTTCATACATGTAATGTAGGATGTTAATGTTTGTAAAACAGACATTATTCAATCTACTCTTACAACTATACTGCCAATTATCCTTAGACTCTCCCCACAAAATAAAAAATGTTGATGAGGTACAAATAAAAAATAAAAATAATAATAAAAAAAAAAAGAAGTGAGCAGGCCTGAAGAGAGGCATGCCTGGATTGTTCAAGAACAGCAAAGAGTCCAGTATGTCTGCAAAGGAATAAGCAGGGAAGATGTAGCTAATATTATCAGAAATGAAAAAATGATACTTCATTGTGAGAAAGAAAGTCACAATAAAGCACTGAACAAGGTCAGAAGATACAGCTTATAATATGTTAGATTATGCTGGCTGTTTTCTAGATTCCATAAATCAGCCTAGACAGACAAAATTTAAAAAAAAAAAAAAAAAGAAATTTCACTACTTCAAGAGGTAAGAAGCCATAAAATCACTGCTACCTCTAAGTAAACTGCAAGTGACTATTTAAAAGCCTTAGGAATATATGATCTGAGATTAAGGGTAAAATTTAAACCTAGTTGTTGACTACAAATAGCCAAATCCAGGAAGAGAAGCTGTGACTGGTATTCATATGCATTTTGTGAAGCATAAGAAAACACACAGGATAAACCCCTATTTTTGTGGAGGAGAGGGGTTTAAGTCCTAATAAAGTTTTTTCTGAGTTTTATTTCCAAATTGTCTTGCAAAGGCACTTGCACATGTCTTAAAAATCTTTTAGGAATACAGCAGTGACAACCAAAATCCCAAACTCAGCACAGGCAATAAAATATGACCAGAATTAGGAGGAGAACAACAACAGAGGCAACAACTCATTGTGGTACCTTTATCTAGTGACTATGTTTTTTTCTAGATATACAACAATAGCTCAATGTTCAAAATTTATTAAGATAAAAATCACATTACTGGAGTTACTGACAAATCATATAATCATCTCTAATAATGTTGAAAAAGTATTTAATAAAACTATTGCATTTTAGATTCTTTAAAACTCAAGAAAAAAAGAATAAAAGATTGTCTTACACACACACAAACACACACACACACACACACACACACACACATATATATATATATATCTCAGCCCAAATGCCAGTGATACACTTAGTGGGGAAAAAAATGCTAAAAGCATTCTCACTAAAGTCAGAACACAGACAAGGATAACCACTATTATCCAACTTCTTAAACACTCTAGAGGTACTAGCCAATGCAATTAGACAAGAAAAGATAAGTAGAAATATAAAAATTGGGAAGCAATAAATTTACAAATACAGTGATTGCATGTCTCAAAAATCCAAAATAATCAATGAAAAACTACTAAGAATATGGATATAAAATTAATATATAGAAATTCATAGCCTTCACACATAGAAGTAACAGTCAGAAGACATTCTAAAGGAATAAGCCAATGAACACCATAAACAAACAAATAAATAGGAATAAACTGAACAAATATTTGACCTACTGGTAGCCCTCAACACTCTTTCTTCTGAAATATTCTCCTCACTTGGCTTCTAGAACCCTCTGGTTTTTCAAACTCTGGCCACTCCTTAATTTCCTTTACTGAATCCTCCTTATATGTCTTACCTCTCAATTTTAAAGTATACCAGGATTCTTATTTTTGCTTATATTCACTTTTGGTGATCCTAGTCTCATGACTTTAAACACCATCTACATACTGTTCACTCCAAAAATGTATGTCTAGCTCACACCTCTCCCCTAAATCCCAAATTCTCATTCAACTGCTTCAGCATCTCCTCCTGAATGTCAAATTGACATCTGAAGCAAGTTTAAAACTATGACACCTATACTCTCTTCCCCAAACCTCACAATCCTCCCCATCTCATTAGGAAATGACCACTTATTCTTCTAACAGCTCAACTCAAAAATCTTAGAGGTATTCTTTATGCTTGCTACTCACATCTAATATCCAGATCCATCAGCAAGTGTTAGTTCTATCTACAAAATATATCAATATTTCAAACACTTCTACCACTTCCACTGCTGTTATTCTTTTCTCAGCCATCACCTTATCTTGCCCAGATTAATACAATAGTCTCATAACTAGTTCCTGTTTTCACCCTTGTTCCCTGACAATACCCACTTTCAGTCTACTATAAACAGTACACCCAGAGTGTCTGCTAAAAACATAAATCAGATATCATTTCTCTTCTCAAAACTCTCTAATGACTTGCCATGCAAAAACTGAAGTCCTTACAATGGACTACAAGATCCTTCATTTTTCCTCACTTACTGCTCTTGCCTCTGCACTGTTCTCTGAACACACAGGCATTCTCCTACTTCAGGCTTTTTGTATTTCTTGTTCCTTCTGTCTAAAATGCTTAAACCCTAATATCCTCACAGTTCATTCCCTTACCTCCTTCTGACCTCTACCCTATTACATTCTCAATAAGCACTCCCTCAGACACCCCATCTAAAATTGCAACCTATTCCTCGCCAAAATCATTAAAATACCAAATTTCATAAATTTAATGTGATCTCAATGAAAATAATCAACAGGGTTTTATTTTGAACCCGACAACATGATTATTAAGTAAATATGAAAAATAAACAAGAATATCCAGGAAAACTCTGCAAAAAAAAAAAGTAAAGAATTATTAGCCTTACCAAATATTAAAAATCTTAATAATTAAATCAGAGTAGCATAGGCCTATGGACAGACAAACCAATGGAACAAAACAGAAAATCAAGAAGTAGACCCAAATACATTTAGAAATGCAATAGCAGATGATGAATCATTTCGTAACATTAGGGACAAAATAGACTTCTCAAAAAATGTTAGGAAAATTTGAGTATCCACCTGGAAAAAAAAATAAAAATTTGAAACCATATGTTACATTATACACCAAGACAAACACCAAATGAATCAAGACTTGAATATATTTTAAAAAAAAAAAAAGAAAAGGAAGAAGAAAGAAGAAAGAAGAAGAAGAAGAAAAGGAGAAGGAGAAGGAGAAGGAGAAGGAGAAGGAGGAGAAGGAGGAGGAGAAGGAGGAGAAGGAGGAGAAGGAGAAGGAGGAGAAGGAGAAGAAGGAGAAGGAGAAGGAGGAGAAGGAGAAGAAGAAGAAGAAGAAGAAGAAGAAGAGGAAGAGGAAGAGGAAGAGGAAGAGGAAGAGGAAGAGGAAGAAGAAGAAGAAGAAGAAGAAGAAGAAGAAAGAAAAAAAGACATACTAGAGGCTGGCAAGATGGCCAAACAGGAACAGCTCCGGTCTGCAGCTCCCAACGAGATCGACGCAGAAGGCAGGTGATTTCTGCATTTCCAATTGAGGCACCTGGTTCATCTCAATGGAACTGGTTGGACAGTGGGTGCAGCCCACAGACGGTGAGTCAAAACAGGGTGGGGTGTCGCCTCACCCAGGAAGTGCAAGGGGTTGGGGAATTCCCTCTCCTAGCCAAGGGAAGCCATGAGGGACTATACCATGCACTCCTGTCCAGATGCTGTGCTTATCCCATGATCTTTGCAACCTGCAGACCAGGAGATTCCCTCCAATGCCTATGCCACCAGGGTCGTGGGTTTCCAGCACAAAAGTGGGCAGCCATTTGAAGACACCAAGCTAGCCACAGGATTTTTTTCTCCATACACCACTGATGCCTGGAACCCCTGCGAGACAGAAACATTCACTCCCCTGGAAAGGGGGCTAAAGCCAGGGAGTCAAGTGATCTAGTTCGTCGGGTCCCACCCCCACAGAGCCCAGCAATCTAAGATACACTGGCTTAAAATTCTCACTGCTAGTACAGCAGCCTGAGCTTGACCTGGGATGCTCGAGCTTGGTAGGAGGAGGGAAGTCCACCATTGCTGAAGCTTGAGTAGGTGGTTTTACTCTCACAGTGTAAACAAAGCCAACAGAAAGTTCAAACTGGGCAGAGCCCACTGTAGCTCAGTAAGACCTGGCCAGACTGCCTCTCCTCTCTGGGTAGAGGATCTCTGAAGAAAAGGCAGCAGCCCCAGTCAGGAACTTACAGATAAAACCCACATCTCCCTGGGACACAGCACCTGTCGGAAGGGGTGTTTGTGGGTGCAGCTTCAGCAGGCTTAAACATCCCTGCCTCCCAGCTCTGAAGAGAGCAGCAGACCTCCCAGCACAGCATTCAAGCTCTGATAAGGGACAGACTACTTCCTCAAGTGGGTCCCTGACCACATTGTATCCTGACTCAGAGACATCTCCCAGTAGGGGCTGACAGACACCTCATACAGGAGAGCTCTGGCTGGCATCTGGCGGATACCCCTCAGGGACAAAGCTTCCAGAAGAAGAAATAAGAAGGAATCTTTGCTGTACTGCAGCTTCCACTGGTGATACCCAGGCAAACAGAATCTGGAGTGGACTTCCAGCAAACTCCAGCAGACCTGTAGAAGAGGATCCTGCCTGTTAGAAGGAAAACTAACAAACAGAAAAGAACAGAATCAACATCAACAAAAAGAACACCCATTCAGAGACTGCATCTGAAGGTCACTGACTTCAAAGACAAAACGTAGATAAATCCATGAAGATGGGGAGAAACCAGCACAAAAAGAATGAAAATTCCAAAAACCAGAACACCTCTTCTCCTCCAAAGGATCACAGCTCCTCGCCAGCAAGGGAACAAAACTGGATGGAGAATGGGTTTGACAAATTGACAGAAATAGGCTTCAGAAGGTGGGTAATAACAAACTCCTCCAAACGAAAGGAACATGTTTTAACTCAATGCAAGAAAGCTAGGGACCTTGAAAAAAGGTTAGATGAATTGCTCACTAGAAAACAAGTTTCGAGAAAAACATAAATGACCTGATGGAGCTGAAAAACACAGCACAAGAACTTCGTGAAGCATACATAGGTATCAATAGCCAAATCGATCAAGCAGAAGAAAGGATATCACAGATAAAAGAGCCATTTAATAAAATAAAGTGAGAGGGCAAGATTAGAGAAAAAAAAGAGTGAAAAGAAATGAACAAAGCCTCCAAGAAATATGAGACTATGTGATAAGACCAAATCTACATTTGATTGGTGTACCTGAGAGTGATGTGGAGAATAGAATCAAGTTGGAAAACACTTTTCAGGATATTAGCCAGGAGAATTTCCCCAACCTAGCAAGGCAGGCCAACATTCAAATTCAGGAAACACACAGAATGCCACAAAGATACTCCTCAAGAAAAGCAACCCCAACACACATAAACATCAGATTCACCAAGGTTGAAATGAAGGAAAAAATGTTAAGGACAGCCAGAAAATAAGGTCAGGTTACCCACCAACAGAAGCCCATCAGACTCATAGCTGATCTCTCAGCAGAAACCCTACAAGCCAGAAGAGAGTAGGGGTCAATATTCAACATTCTTAAAAGAATTTTCAACCCAGAATTTCATATCCAGCCAAACTAAGCTTCATAAGTGAAGGGGAAATAAAATCCTTTACAGATAAGCAAATGTTGAGAGATTTTGTCACCACCAGGACTGCCTTACAAGAGCTCCTGAAGGAAGCATTAAACATGGAAAGGAACAATGGTACCAGCCACTGCCAAAACATACTAAATTGTAAAGACCATCAATGCTATGAAGAAACTGTATCAACTAATAGGCAAAATAACCAGCTACTATCATAATAACAGGATCAAATTCACACATAACAATATTAAACTTGAATGTAAATGGGATAATGCTCCAATCAAAAGACACAGACTATGTCTTTTTTTTTCCAAAAAAAGACTTTTTTGTGTGTCTTTTTTTATCCAAATTGGATAAAAAGTCAAGACTCATCGGTGTGCTATATTCAGGAGACCCATTTCACATGCAAAGACACACACATACTCAAAGGGATGGAGGAATATTTAAAAGCAAATGGAAAGAAAAAAAAAAAAAAAAAAAGGGGAAAAAAAACAAAAAAAAAAAAAAAAAAAAAAAAAAAAAAAAAAGGAGGGGTTGCAATCCTAGTCTCTGATATAATGGACTTTAAACCAACAAAGATCAAAAGAGACAAAGGGCATTACATAATGGTAAAGGGATCAATGCAACAAGAAGAGCTAACTACCCTAAATATACATGCACCCAATACAGGAGCACCCGGATTCATAAAGCAAGTTCTTAGAGACCTACAAATAGATTTAGACTCCCACACAATAATAGTGGGAGACTTCAACACCCCACTGTCAATATTAGACAGATCAACGAGACAGAAAATTAACAAGGATATCCAGGACTTGAACTCAGCTCTGGACCAAGCGAACCTAACGGGCATCTACAGAACTCTCCACCCCAAATCAACAGAATATACATTCTTCTGAGGACCACATCACATTTATTCTAAAATTGACCACATAATTGGAAGAAAAACACTCCTCAGCAAATGCAGAAGAATGAAAATCATAACAAACAGTCCCTCAGACCACAGTCCAATTAAATTAGAACTCAGAATTCAGAAACTCACTCAAAACCACACATCTATATGGAAACTGAACAACCTGCTCCTGAATGACTATTGGGTAAATGACGCAATTAAGGCAGGAATAAAGATGTTCTTTGAAATGTTCTTTGATGTCCTTTGAATAAAGAAAAATGTTCTTTGAATCTCTGGGACACATTAAAAGCAATGAGTAGAGGGAAATTTACAGCAATAAATACCCACAAGAGAAAACAGGAAAGATCTAAAATTGACACCCTAACATCACAATTAAAAGAACTAGAAAAGCAAGAAGAAACAAATTCAAAAGCTAGAAGAAGACAAGAAATAACTAAGATCAGAGCAGAATTGAAGGAATGAAGACACAAAAAACCCTTCAAAAAATCAATAAATCCAGGAGCTGGTTTTTTGAAAGGATCAACAAAATAGATAGGCCACTAGCCAGACTAACAAAGAAGAAAAGAGAGAAGAATCAAATAGACACAATAAAAAAAGATAAAGGGGATATCTCCACCAGTCCCACAGAAATAGAAACTACCATCAGAGAATACTATAAACACCTCTACGCAAATAAACCAGAAAATCTAGAAGAAATGGATAAATTCCTGGACACATACACCCTCACAGGACTAAACCAGGAAGAAATCAAATCCCTGAATAGATCAATAACAAGTTTTGAAATTGAGGCAGTAATTAATAGCCTACCAACCAAAAAAAGTCTAGGACCAGATGAATTCACAGCCGAATTCTACCAGAGGTACAAAGAGGAGCTGGTGCAATTCCTTCTGAAACTAATCCAAACAACAGAAAAAGAAGGACTCCTCCCTAACTCATTTTATAAGGCTGGCATCATCCTGATACCAAAACCTGGCAGAAACACAACAAAAAAAGAAAATTTTTCAAATGGAAAAAAATATCCCTAATGAACATCAATGCAAAATCCTCAATAAAATACTGGCAAACTGAATCCAGCAGCACATCAAAAAGCTTATCCATCACAATCAAGTCAGCTTCATTCCTGGAATGCAAGGCTTGTTCAACATATGCAAATCAATAAATGTAATCCATCATATAAAAAAAACCAATGACAAAAACCACATGATTATCTCAAAAGATGCAGAAAAGGCCTTCAACAGATATGAACAGACACTTTACAAAAGAAGACATATATGCGGCCAACATACAGATGAAAAAATGCTCATCATCACTGATCATTAGAGAAATGCAAATCAAAACTACATTGAGATACCATCTCA
>NW_016107524.1:2430704-2443546 GCF_001604975.1 Cebus imitator
TATGCAGCCAACAAACATATTAAAAAAAAAAAAAGCTCATCATCACTGGTCATTAGAGAAATGCAAATCAAAACCACAATGAGAGATCATGTCACACCAGTTAGAATGGCAATCATTTAATAAGTCAGGAAACAACAGTTGCTGGAGAGGATGTGGAGAAATAGGAATGCTTTTACACTGTTGGTGGGAGTGTAAATTAGTTCAAACATTGTGGAGACAGTGTGGCAATTCCTCAAAGATCTAGAACTAGAAATACCATCTGATCTAGCAATCCCATTACTGGGTATATACCCAAAGAATTATAAATCATTCTGCTATAAGGACACATGCACAGATACGTTTATTGCAGTACTGTTCACAATAGCAAAGGGTTGAAACCAACCCAAATGCCCATCAATGATAGACTGGATAAAGAAAATGTGGCACATATACATCATGGAAAACTATGCAGCAATAAAAAATGAAGAGTTCATGTCCTTTGCAGGGACATAGATAAAGCTGGAAACCATCATTCTCAGCAAACTAACACAGGAACAGAAAAACAAATGCTGCATGTTCTCACTTATAAGTGGGAGTTGAACAATGAAAACGCATGGACACAGAGAGGGGAACATCACACACTGGGGCCTGTCAGGGGCTGATGGGAAACCAGCAGAAGGATAGCATTAGGAGAAATACCTAATGTAAATAACAGGTTGACAGGTGCCACAAACCACTATGGCATGTGTATACCTACAAACCTGCACATGTACCCCAGAACTTAAAGTACAATTTAAAAAACAAAAGAAAGAAATAGTAGATGAAAACATGAGCTTCCCTTTAAAACTCCGAGGTAAGAAAGAACTTTTTATTCATCACTCAAAGAGAAGACATAAAATTAAAGACTGACAGATTCAAAATATGCACATTAAGAACAAAAAGCAATGAAAATAACTGAGAAAAAATACTTCTGTGTATAACAAAAATCTCATCTTCCTCAAAATAATATGGAGCTCTTAGAGATCACTAAATGTAAGACCAAATAATCTAATGTTTTTAAAAGACAAAGGTTATGAATAAGCAGTTCACAAAAAGTAAATACAAATGACCCTTTAACACATGGAAAGTGAAAAATTCCAACAAGGTATCATTTTTTATCCTTCATAATGACAAAGATCCAAATTTTTTATCACATTTTATTAGAAGGGTAGAGAAAAATAGGCACTCTAAAACCACTGTAGTGGGAGTGCATACTGGAACACCCTCTTAGAGAGCATTTTGGGAATACCTAACCAGATACATTTGCTCTTTGACCTAGAATCCCATTTCTGAGGATTTATTTAATAGATATATCTGCACACATTATGAAAATGTCTTATGTACATAGTAATTCAAATCAGAAGACTGAAAAATCACAAATATCCATCAGTAGAGGATTAAATAAATTTTAATAATCCTATAATAGGATATTATACAACTATTAAAATATTATCACAAAGAAAGCCTCCTTGTGTGGGAAGATCTGAGAGATATGTTGTTAAAAGAAAAAAAGCAAGGTACAGAATATAGTGTTAACTATGTTATCTTTTGTATTTATATTTGAATAAAGAAATTCTATGAAAACTAACATAACTATTTATTTGCATTCAAGACAGGAAAAGGAGCTACTAATAGAAAGCACAAATGGTGAAGGAATGGGAACCAGACTTTTCATTGTATATCTTTTTATAGTATTTTGATTTTTTAACCATGTGTATGCACTATCTATTCAAAGAAGGAAATGTACATATATATAAAGAGACTATTATATAGAGATACACAGGTATATAGAGAGACTATATATATGTATATATATATATATACACACACACACACACACATGTATACATATCTCTCTCTGTATCTATAAAGAAACCATGCTACACACCTAAAAATTAATCACTGCATAGCATTCTAAGGCATAAAGTCAGCTATAAGCACGTGTGCTAAACTGTCAAATGAAGATATAGGATATTCAAATGGTTTCACATTCCACTATAAATAGGGTCCTATTTGTAGCACAGAACACTTTCACCTATAGTAAAAGGTTTCATTTCACCATTAATTTTCCCTATAATATCTTTATTATTTAAATCCTTACATTAATTTTAGACATTTTCTAGGCCTCTGAAATAAAATATCCATATCCTTTAACTGACTCTCACCCAGTATGTAAACCAGTGGCCTTCATTTAGCCCTTTTCCACTGTACATATTTATATTTTCAAAGTTTCCCCCCAATTGTTAGCCTATAAATTTTAAAGATAAATTCCACCTGTTAACCAAATCCAAACAGAATATACTAAAGAAACCAAACAGTGCTTCTCAAAATTTAATGGACATGCAAATCATTTAGGAGTCTTATTAAAATATACATTCTTATCCAGTACTCTGGGGTAGGACTCAGGATTCTGCATTTGTAATACTTTTCCAGAGGTACTGATACTACCTGTCTTTAAAACAAGGTGAGTAAGTTAGCAGAATGGCACAGCAAAAGCGTGCTGAGCCCATAAAACACAGTGGATAGTAAAACTCTAAAAAAGACTAATGAAAGTTCTTTCAATTCACTTGAGTTGGAATACATTCAACACTATTTGAAACAAATCAACCAGTGACCAGCACTGGAAAGTTTTTCTTTTACAAAGATTCACTGTAACAGTGTTTCTCATCCCACTTTGACCTTATAGATACATTCTTTTGGCTATCTTCTGACTGTATCACTCCCTTTTTTTTTTTTTTTTTTTTTTTTTTTTTTTTTTTTTTTTTGTGTCGATCTGTAGCACAGGCTCGAGTGCAGAGGTGCAATCTCAGCTCACTGCAACCTCCACCTCCTGGGTTTAACAGATTCTCCTGCCTCAGCCTCCTGAGTAGCTGGGATTACAGGCGTGTGCCACCATGTCCGGCTATTTTTATTTTTTGTCCTTTTAATACAGACAGGGTTTCACCATGTTGGTCAGGCTGGTTGCGGACTCCTTACCTCATGATCCACCCAACTCAGCCTCCCAAAGTGCTGGGATTACAGGCATGAGCAACTGTGCCCGGCCCATCACTCCTTTTTTTAAAATGTTTCAATGGTTCCACCATGCCCTGCTTTCCATTATTTTTTTTTTACTATTGTTCTTAAAATATTCACTAATTAGAAGTGTTGTCAGATGCGGGATTTGTTAGCAGTGTATATTTAATATCACCTCTATCTATTCCATAAGGTTATTATAAGAAACGAAAGATAATATATGAGAAAACACACTGAAAAAATACAAAACACTATGTAATTAACTACAAGCCGTCTCCCACGTTGCAGCAAACAAAGGATATCACATCCAGAATGGTCTAGAAAATTCTTCATGAGACTTTATGGAATGAATATATAATTAAGTGCCTTATAATGCTCTCTTTATTGGAGGCAGTATGTTGTTTATAAGAAACTAAAACTAGTTTCAAACTAAGAACTGTTCCTTTTCTATCCCCTATTCCTTCTTATGTTTATATTTCTATTCAGCATCTAAATTGCTTTTTTCTATTTGTATAAAATGTTATAGGGGAGAAAGTCACCTTATTTTCTGAGAAAAAGATTTCTTTTTACAGCAATTCAAAACATTACCCCTTGTTTCCCCCAAATATATTCAAATTGTGACTGGGAAAAAAAGTCTACATATATAAATATGCATTAGTTATCAGGAAAATACAAATCAAAACCGCAATGATATACCATTTCACACCCATTAGAATGGTTAGAATTAGAAAGTCAGATCACAACCAGTGCTGGCCAATATGTGAAGAAACTGAAACCTTCATATACTGCTAGCAAGAATGTAAAACAGTACAACCACTTTGGAAAATGGTCTAGCAGTTCCTTAAACTGTTACCACAGGACCCAGGAGTTCAACTCCTAAATATAGACCAAGACAGATGAAAACATATATCCATGCAAAAACCTGTACACAAAGGATCATAGAGGCATATCAAAAAGGTATCTATGGGGTTCAGAACACATCACTCCATATGTGTTCTGGTATCCTGACATTTGAAAAAATGGCAGAAGCGGGGAAGTCTTTCTGATCTTGCCCTCACCCTTCTCCCCTGAAGCAGGCCATAAAAGAATTATCTGATCTTCCTCTAAAGTAAGTCATGAAATCTTTATTACAGCAGTCCCTATCCTATACACAAAGGAAAATAAGTATCCTTATTTCTGAAGACACAGAGACACAAATAATCTGAACCAACGGGCCTTACTAAGTTCCCTCCAGTTTACTGCCATTAGGTCATATCCTATTTTCCTCCACTCATACTTCAGTATGTCTATCTAGAAAAACAGTTTTCCCTGTTCATTTGGGTCTTCATTTCCAAAGATTCCTGTGTCAGTAAAATGTACATTAAAATAAATTTGAATGATTTTTCTCTTGTTAATCTGTCTTTTTTATAGGTGCCTCAGCCAGGGACATAGCAATGGGTGAGGAAAAGGTATTACTTTTTTCTCCCCTACGGTGGAAACAACTCAAATGTCCATCAACAGACAAATGGAAAAAGAAAATGTGGTATATCCATTCAATAGACTATTATTCAGCATTTTTTTTAAATGAAGACCTGATACATGCATGTTACAACATGGACGACTCTTAAAAACACCATGCTAAGTGAAAGAAGTCGGGAACAAAAGACCACATATTATATAATTCCTTTTATATGAAATTCCAGAACAGGAAAATCCATAGAAAGAGAGTAAATCGGTGGTTTCTTAGGCTTAGGGGCTTGGAGTGCGGAAAATGGGGAGATGCTGCACTGAGAATTACAAGTATGAGGTTTCTTTTGGGGATGACAAAATAGTACTAAAGTTGTGATAAATGTTATACATATCCATGAATAATACTTTAAAAAACCATTGACTTGTATACTTTAAATAGATGAATTGTTTACTAAGTTAATTATATTTCAGAGCTACTTTAAGAATATAAATATCCATGAATTAAGAACAAAAACTCCCCATTTGACTACATAATTACAGCTGTAGTGTTTTTTAAAAAGAACAAAAGCAGTATTATTTTTAGTTGCTAGAGTTAAACTTCTACTAACTTAATCTCTAGGCTGGAAACCTGAGACAACTTCAACTCATGACCAAGTCTCACTGATTCTTCCATCATTACCTCTGACTTTCCCATGTTCTTACCCTGCCATCCTGTCTGGGCTCCGGTTACTTCATGTCTGCCCTAACCACTTTTACCATTTGCTTTTTCCAAATCAAACACATCTAGCTTTTAAACCCAATTACGATTTTCTCAATAACTTTCTCAGAAAGCTAATGTCCCTCAGAGCAAATTTAGATTGTTCCCACTAGCATGCAGGGTATTCTAATCTGCTTCCTACTCTGTCTCCCAACCCAGCTTCATTTCCTAGTACTGTTCATCCAATAAGAGAACACTTTGTTCAAACCAGAGCTGTCTCTTCAGTGTCCCTTCTACATACTACATCCATTCATTTATCTGCTTTACACTGGGCTATTCTATTCTGATACTTATTCTCCATATTTACCTGTATCCTACAAATCATTCAAGGTCCATTTCAAAACACCACATTACTCATGAGAGATTTGTGGGGAACTCCAACTACAAATGATTTCTTACATTTCCTAGCCACTTCTAGGGCTTACTATCTGTGCTGCATATCTTAGCATCTGATTTACATGTCATTCATCTAAGCATTTGATTTACATTCCACATATTTTAGCATTTGATTTACCTGCCACATATTTTAGCTGTTGATTTACCTACCATCTCATTGTATGCCTTTCTAGTTTTCCAAAAGAAACATCTTATTTCAATAAGATCATTACTTCCTTAAGGTCTATCACTTTTTTTTATATCACTGAAATCACATAGCATAGTGCTAGGCCCAAAATACATACTCGGAATTTTCAGAATTAAACTGCTGTTTCTATTAACTGTGAAGTGTAACTCACCACCATATTTCCCATCGTTTTACATACCTTTTTACTATAAATGAAGTTAAAGAAACCGAAGTCCAAAACATAAATACAGTACCTTATCATACTGACAGACAATTATATTATCCGTATCAAACAGGTCTGGCACATCCTGTTCACTAACATCATCTCCAGAATTTAAAGGGTCCTAAAGATGAAAGATGATCTCATTAAGGAATTTTATGATGCTTTAAATTTTTTAAAGATAAAGAGATACATAGAAATAAAGGAACTTGGCTGGGCACGGTGGCTCACACCTATAATCCCAATACTATGGGAGGCCTAGGCAAGCAGATTGTTTGGGGCCAGGAGTTCAAGACTAGCTTTGGCACCATGGTGAAATCCCACCTCTACCAAAAATACAAAAAAAATAACTTGGCATGGTGGCACACACCTGTAAACCCAGCTACTCAGGAGGGTAAGATAAGAGAATCATCTGAGCCCAGTAAGTTGAGGCTGCAGTGAGTCATGATTGTACCACTGCACTCAAGCTTGAGTGACAGAGTGAGACTCCCATCTCAAAAAACAAAACAAAGAAATAAAGGAACCTGGAGCAGCAGAAATAGAACTGTACTTAAAAGTCAAACAGCCTGAGTTTAAATCCCTGTTCTAGCTGGGTACAGTGGCTCGCTCTTATAACCCCAGCACTTTGAAAAGCCGACACAAGCAGATCACTTGAGCCCAGGAGTTTGAGACCAACCTGGCCAACATGGTGAAATCCCATCTCTACTGAAAATACAAATATAAGCTGGGCATGGTGGTATGCCTGTAATCCCAGCTACTCAGGAGACTGAGGCATGAGAATCATTTGAACCCAGGAGGCAGAGGTTGCAGTGAGTCAAGATCATACCATTGAGCTCCAGCCCGGGGTACAGAGTGAGACCCTGTCTTACAAAATAATAATAATAATTAAAAAGTAAATCCTTGTTTGGCCACTTAGTAATTACAAAACTGACATTGGGCAAGTTACTAGAACTCTCCATATCTCAGTTCCTCATGTGTAAAATCAGGCTAGCAATAAGACCCATAGGACATTGGGACTATTAAGACAAGGCAGGTAAGACTTAGTATGATACCTGGCACATATGTAAGGCTCCCATAAATGATAGCTAATACTACTTATATACTTTTTAATAAGCACACTCTACCTGGATTTTATGACATTTATTAGAATTAGAGCAGATACTATATGTTTCTACCCAGGCTGCCTTCTTTAACCGCCACTCCCATTCCCTAGATCGCCTACTACCTCTAGTTAAGACCAATAGAGAAGCCCATTCCCAAATATTTAATATGGGTTTTAAATTACAGTTGAAGATTAAAAGTTTAAATCCCACCATATAAATAATTTTGTTTTGTTTTGTTTTGTTTTGTTTTGTTTTGTTTTGTTTTTTTGAGACAGAATCTTGCTCTGTTGCCCGGACTGAAGTGCCGTGGCACTTCTTGGCTCACTACAACCTCTGTCTCCTGGGTTCAAGCAATTCTCTTGCCTCAGCCTCCTAAGCAGCTGGCTTTACAGGCATGCACCACTATATGCAGCTAATTTTTGTATTATTAGTAGAGACGGGATTCACCATGTTGGCCAATCTGGCCTCGAACTTCAAACCTCAAATGATCCACCTGCTTCATCTCCCGAAGTGCTGGGATTACAAGCATGAGCCACCATGCCCGGCCCCAAGTAAGTCTTATTTTAAAAGAGTAAGTCAATATTAATCTTGCTAATCCTTTTGGTTCCAAAGCATAATAAAATAGAAATGTTATAAATTAATAAAGAAAGTCCCAACTCAAAAGTCATCCTTACCTCTTCTACAATGTCTTGAGAGTCTTCATTATCACTACTGTTTGCAGCAGAATCCTCATTTGAAATACTGTCAGCTTCTTCTTCAAGAACCTTCAGATCTTCCGTATCAATAATCCCTAGAAGTTCATTCTCATCTACATCTCTTGCATTTCCTATTTCCTCACTGGAAGATGTATCACCAGTTCCATCTACTTGAATTATTTCATTCATATCATCATCGGTAACCTGAATGCTTAAATCTACCTGACAATTAGAATCCTAAAAAGAGAAAGAAATAAAATAAAGCTCAAGTCAAATAAGTTATATAAAATATTGAATCCAAATTTAAAATTAACACATTCTATAAATGGTCACTTCAAGCAAATTTCTGCCTTAAACATTAAAACCTATCTTTGAATTTTAGAATTACCCCTAGCATTTCTATGTAATGTAGGAATAACTTTTTAAATGATAAATAAAGTAACTCACAATCATAAGTAGACAGCAACTGAGTTCATTACTTTAAGATAATATTTACCAGTTTTGACGCATACCATCTTAAATTTATGTAGTACCTATTAGGCTTTAACTATTTCATTTGACTTTAAACAATAATTCAATGAAGCAGAAAAGACAAATGTCATTGTGCTTAATGGATAAATAAAAATGTAAATGATTACACTAAGTGAAATCACCCAAACACAGAAGAAAAAATTTTATATGATTCTGCTTACATGAGGCACCTAGAATAGGCAAATTCATAGAAACAGATAGTAAAATTGAGGTTGCTAGGGGCTATGAATAGGGGAATGAAAAGTTATTGTTTAATGGGTACAGAGTTTCTATTTGAGAAGACGAAAAGAGAAATAGAGAGTGGTGATGGTTGCATAACACTGTGAATTACTCAGTACCACTGAAATGTACACCTAAAAATGGGTATAATAGCAAATTTTTACGTTATATATATTTCACCTCAACAAAAATTAAAAATATACAAAGGAAATTCAGTAATCACCTCTGGTCACATAGATGGCTATTATTTTTATCATTACCTTCATCTAGCACAGTTAACAAATAAACCCCTCTGCCAGTATTTTATAGGCATTTTCTAATTTAAATCTGAAAGTAATACACTGAGAAATAAGATACTATGGCTTACCAAGCTCACAAAACCAGGAAAACATGAACCAGGATTCAAACCCAAGTTTGATTATGGAGACTACACTCTTCACTCTTCTATGTAGGCTTCTATATTGGTCATACCATATTACTCCTCCCCCCATTAGTTTGTCATAGACAGGACAAAGATCAATAAAATTTCAAGCACCTTAAGATCAGGGGCTGTCTTATATGATTATATATGCTACAGAATCTATAGTAGTAGTTCTTAACCTCTTTGGAGAAGTCAGAGGCCCCTTGAAAACTTGGTGAAAGCTCCAGATGCTATGATGCTGGTTGTTTCGGAAACCCATACATATACTGACACACGTATTGCATAAATAAGAGGTTACATTAGCTTTAAGATTGGAGTATGAAGTGTAGCCCAAGCATATGGAAAGGAATAAGAAATATAAAGGATTATATAAGTGAAATAAGGCAAACACAAAAGGACAAATCTTATACAACTTCGCTTATATAAGGCACCTAGAACAGGCAAGTTCATAAAAACAGAAAGTAAAATCAAGGTTTCCAGGGGCTATGAAGAGGGGAATGAAGAGTAATACAGCACCCAAAGAGCCTTCATCATATCGGCCTGGGAAGTCTTGGGAATCTGCAGGCAGATTCCAACAGAAGCCAAGAAGTTTTACTAAGGTTTGAACAGATGCCCTTTATTCATCTTTCTTCTGAGTTTGCAAGTCATAGGTGATGTTTAATAATACACATCTCAATAACTTAAGACACAGCTTTATTAATATGCATATACTCAACTTATTTTCTGAGTGAACAACTGCCCTTCTAGGATTCAAACTCATATGAATGTTACCAATAATGAACCTCAAAAAAGTATTCCCAACAAATAATCCTGTGTAGAAAAATTCAAATTAATAGACTAAAATTACATGTTTCCATGTAATTAATTTTTACTAGATTGGAAACAGATTTCCTTCACAGATGAAATATAAGGAATATCACATGTATGCAAAAATTAATGGCTATGTGCTCAAAAATGAAAACAAGTCCAAATTACATAAATAAGTTTTTATTCTGCTAAGAATAAGAGAAATCTTAGAGGGTCCACTGCCCATAATGTAAAAGCTGAAAAGAATGCCTCTACCACACTAACAATGAATAAAAGCTGGATAAATTACAAAATCACAACTTTTCTTGAAGCAGCCCGAAATCCAAGAAGGGATAGCCCTTACAGATGAGACATACAAACATATCTCTCTATAAGAAGAGTAATGCCCATTTCCAACTGTAAATACTATTTATGTCAGTCTCTCCTTTCCTGTATAAGATGTCTGACATTCAATCAAAAATAATGAAGCTGGGCATGGCCACTCATGCCTGTAATCCCAGTACTTTGGGAGGCCAAAGCTGGCAGATTGCTTGAGCCCAGAAGTTCAGGACTAGTCTGGAAAACATAGCAAGATGCCATATCTACAAAAAATACAAAAAAAAAATTAGCTGGGATTTGTGGTGCATGCTGAGGAGGTGGAATCAAGAAGATCACCTGATCCCAGGAAGGTTGAGCCTGCAGTGAGCTGTAATTGCACCACTGCACTCCAGCCTAAATGACAGAGTGAGACCCTTCTCAAAAATAATAATAATAAACAAAAAAGCAACAAAAACCAACCATCACACAGCAAAGCAATCAAGAGAACCAGACTCAGAGATAGAATTGTCAGACTATGATTGATACGTCAAATAATCTAGTGAAAAAAGTGGGAAAAAAATGCATGAACAAATAAAGAATTTCAGCATAGATAACAAGTTTGGGGAGTTAGGGAAAGAAAGAAAATAGAAAAAAGAATTTCAGCACAAAATTCTAAAAATAAACACTACAATATCAGAGTAAAAATTTCATCTGAAGGGGTCATCAATAGATGTGACGTGGCCAAGAAAAGAATCAAAAGCCCTCAGGAAAACAGAAAAAAAGGAAGAAACACACACACACACACACACACACACACATACCCTGACAAGTTGATTAATAAATCTATTAAATAAAAATGGCCTAAACATCTCATTTAAAAGATTTAGACTGGATTAAATTAGTAAGACCCAACCATATGCTGTCTATAATAAATTCACTTTAACTACAATGACACAGGTAAGTTAAAAGTAAATTAACAGAAAAAAAACACATACCATGCAAACACTAATCAAAATAAACCTAAAACTGCTGTATTGATATCAGAAAAAAATAAACTTCAGAACCAGAAATATTACCAGAGATAAATAAAAGCATTACAAAATTATAAAGGGATCAACTGAAGAAGATGACTATCCTTAATACTTGTACACCTATCAACCTAGCTTCAAAAATACATAAACTAAAAAGTAATGAAACTAAAAAAAGAAATAGACAAATCCACAATTATGGCTGAAGACTTAACATTCCTCTCTCAGTACTCAATAGAAAAAGTGAACTGAAATTCAGTAAAGATATGGAAACCCTGGACAATGCAACCAGCCCACTTGACCTAATTAATATATGTATATGGAACACTCCACTCAAAAATAACCAAATAGCTTCAAGAGGACACATCATGTTCACCAAGATAAACTGTATTCTGAAACATAAAACAAACACTGACAAATTTAAAATACATAAAGTATGTTCTCTGACCACAAAGGAATTACACTAAAAACCAATAACAGAAAGGTATCTGGAAAATCCGCCAAATATTTAAAAATTAAACATCACAATTCTAAATACCCATGGGTCAAAGACTAAATTGTAAGAGAAATTAAAAAATAATTTTAATTTAATGTAAATGAAAGCATAATGTCAAATTGAGACGTACCCAAAGCAGTACCTAGAGAGAAATATATCACATTAAATTATTTTATCAGAAAATAAGTACATCTCAAATCAATTGCCTAATATTCCACATTAAGAAACTAGAAAAGGAAGGCCAAAATAAGTCCAAAGTAAACAGAAGGAAGGAAACAATAAAAAGTTTAAAAGGGAAAAAAGTGAAATTGAAAACCAAAAAAAAAAGAGAGAGATAAATCAGTAAGGCCAAAAGTTCATTCTTTGAAATTCTCAATAAAATGGAAAAACCTGGCAAGGCAAAGTGGCTCACACCTGTAATCCCAGCTCTTTAGGAGGCAAGGCAGGTGGATCACTTGAGGTCAAGAGTTGGAGACCAGCCTTGCATGATGAAACCTAATCTCTACTAAAAATACAAAAATTAGTCAGATGTGGTGGCGCAAACCTGTAATCCCAGCTAGTGGGGTGGCTGAGGCACAAGAATGACTTGAACCCAGGAGACACAGGTTGCAGTGAGCCAAGATCATGCCACCTGAACTCCAGCCTGAACAACAGAGACTGTTAAAAAAAAAAAAAAAAAAAAAAATCAAAAAACTTCTAGCATGACAGAGAGAGAGAGCAAGAGAGACAGACAGAAGACACAAGCAAATGGCATTAAGAATTAAAGAAGGAATGTTAAATAGACCCTAAGGGCATTAAAAGAATGTACTATCACCTTTCGATAAATCTTACAACTTAAATGGATATATTCATTGAAAGAAATTACCAAAATTTAATCAAGAAGAAACAGATAACCTAAAGAGATGTATCAGTTAAAGAAATTATATTCCCTTAAAAACCTTCCCACAAAGAAAAATTCAGAATTTTTCTAATACCCAGCACAAAAAAAGGAAACTGCAGACCAGTATTCCTCATGAACATTGAGGCAAAAATCCACAACAAAATCTTAGCAAATTGACTACAACAATATATAAAATGAGTAACACAACATGACTGAAGGAAGTTTATCCTGGGAATGCATTTGAAAGTTGAACATTCAAAAGTCAATCAGTGTATCTCGCCACATCAAAACATGAAAGAAGGAAATCCATTTATTTCAATAGACATAGAGGAAAATTGTTTTCACTT
>NW_016107524.1:2443571-2488776 GCF_001604975.1 Cebus imitator
AAAAAAAAAAAAAAACGGCATTAAAGAAAACTTTCTCTATAAAAAAAAAAAAAAAAAACGGCATTAAAGAAAACTTTCTCTATCTGATAAAGGATATCTACCAAAAAAAAAAAAATTAAAACCATACAGCTAACATAGTACTTGATGAAAGATAGAATGCTTTCCCCTTAAGATCAGGAACAAGATCTCTGCTCTCGGCTCTCCTATTTAATTTTGTACTGAAAGTCCTAATCAGTGCAATAAGCCAAGAATAAAAAGTGATTCTGATTGGGAAGAAAGAACTTTTTACTTATCAAAATAGATTATAGTCTACATAGCTTTATGTAGACCGCAAAGGGTCTACAAAATAACTACTAAAATTAAGTGGGTTTAACAAGGTCACAGGATATAAGGTCAATTTACAAAATTCAAATGTATAGTTATATAGTAGCAAGAAATAATTAGAAATTAAAATTTAAAAACAATACCTTTAAACAAGGTGTGGTGGTTTATGCCTGTAATCCCAGCACTTTGGGAGGACAAGACAAAAAGATCACTTGAGCTCAGGAGTTCAAGACCAATCTTATCTCTACTAAAAATAAAAATGTTTAAAAATTAGCCAGGTATGGTGGCGTGCGCCTATAATCCCAGCTACTCAGGAGGCTGAGGCAGGAGAATCACTTGAGCCCGGGAGATCAGAGCTACAGTGAACTATGACCTGCCACTGCACTCCAGCCTGGGCATCACTGTAAGACCCTGTCTAATATATAAAAATTAAAATCATTTTTAAATGTTTATTATATAGCATTTTATGTTTTAAAAAATTATTTTCATAAGATACATTTTTATATTAGAGATTTCAAAATGGGAAAATAAGTGTTTTACAGTTATATACTTACAGGCAGATTGTTTTAGGACAAATAAAATAAACATATTTGAAGGATTACGTTTCAGTTTTGATTAAGATAAAGTCTCACTCTGTTGTCTAGGCTGAAATTCAGTGGCCCAATCTCAGCTCACTGCAGCTTTGACCTCCTGGGCTCAAGCGATCCTCCCACCTCAGCCTCCTGAGGAGCTGGAACTGCAGGAGGGCACCACCATGCCCAGCTAATTTTTTTGTGTTTTTGGTACTGATGGGGTTTTGCCATGTTGCCTAGGCTGGTTTTGAACTCCTGGACTCAAGCAATCCTCCTTCCTCAGCCTCCCAAAGTGCTGAGATTACAGGC
Source organism: Cebus imitator (assembly GCF_001604975.1). NCBI lineage: Eukaryota > Metazoa > Chordata > Mammalia > Primates > Cebidae > Cebus > Cebus imitator. The sequence goes on from NW_016107524.1 coordinate 2,444,777, forward strand.
ATGAGCCATTGTGCCCAGCCAAGTTTCAGTTTAGAATGTGTAATATTTTAATGCATCAAAAAGGGAGATCTCTTTCCTAAATGGAACTTTGCGCTTTTTCTTTCACTTTTACTTTAGGTTCAGGGATATACGTACAGGTTTGTTATGCAGGTAAACTATGTGTCACAGGGGTTTAGTTTACAGATAATATCATCACCCAGGTAATAAGCATAGTATTTAATGAGTACGGATTTTTTTCTGATCCTCTCCCTCCTCCCACACTCCACCCTTAATTATTCCCATGTTCATTGTTCCCCTCCTAGTGTCCATGTGTTCTTGTTGTTTAGCTCCCACTTATAAGTGAGAATATGCGGTAGTCGGAAATAAATTTTTTAATAACTTTAAAGCATCAAGAGAAAAGCAATTCATCGATGTCTACGGAATCCTCAATAAGTGTTTTGGCAGATTCCTCAGCAGAAGTTTCAAGACCACAAGGTGGTGGGATGACATATTTAAAGTGTTTTAAAAAAAAAAAAAAAAAAAAAGATCAGCCAAGAGTTCTGTATCTGGCAAAATTATCTTGCAAAAATAAGGGAGGGAGTTGAGTCCAGTCTCTCTCTCCCACTGCAAAACCCAGCTGGAGTAGTTCCTACTGCCATAGATCCCCATGAATAAACTCTGCCTTACCATCTTTTAAAAAATGAAAGATAAATTAAGACATTCCTAGACAAAAAACAAGGTAATTCATTACCATTAGATTTTCCCTACAAGAAATATTAAAAAGGAGTCCTTTAAATTAAAATGAATACATGCTAGAGAGTAACAAAATGTTACTACACAAAAAGTAAAATTATCTGGTAAAGGTAAATATATGGGCAAATACAAAAATTAGAATTAATGTAATTTTAGTTTATAATTATTTTTGTTGTTCTACATCATTTAAAAGACAAAAGCATAAAACACTATGTTAATGGGTAAATAATATATATAAGAAGTAATCTGTAACAGCAATAAGACAAAGTGGGGGAGGGCAAAGCTGTAAAGGAATAAACTTTTTGTATGTGATTGAATTTAAGTAGGTATCTGATTAAAATAAATCATTATAAGCCTAAAATATTCTATGTAATACCCATGGTAACCACAAAGAAAATATCTATGGAATGTACGCAAAGGAAAAGAGAAGGGAAACCAAAAATCAATTAAACAAAGAGGAAGGTAATAAGCGAGGAAATCACAGAAAAGCTAAATACATGTAGAAAACAACAAAATGGCAATTTAGTTCTTCCTATTAGTAATTACTCTAAATGTAAAAGAATTAAACCTCCCAATCAATAACATAGTTTGAAAGAATGGATAAAAAAACAAGATCCAACTATATGTTCTCTATAAGAGACTAAAGATGTAGTATATGAATAGACTGAAAGTGAAAAGATGGAAAAATAAATTCCATGCAAATCATAACAACAGAGCTGCAGTGGCTATGTTACCATCAGACAAAATGGATTTTGGGTGAAAAACTGTTATTTAAAAAGGAAAAAAAAATTTAATTACATAATGATGAAAGAATCAGTGACCCAACATTGCACCTGGGTACTCCAGCCTGGGCAACAGAGTCAAACTCCACCTAAAATAACAAAAACAAAAAAAAGGATGGGGATGCAGTGAAAACAATGCTAAGAGGGAAATATATACTTACAAATGCTTACATTTAAAAAGATCAATCTCAAATTAACAGCTTCACTTTACACCTTAAAAAACTAAAAAGAACAAATCAAACCTAAAGCTAACAGAATAAAAGAAATAATAATGATTAGAGAAAAAGAAAACACAGAAATGAGAATAGAGAAAAATCAACAAAACCAAGAGTTGCTTCTTCAAAAAGATCAATAAAATTGATAAACCTTTATAACTAGACTGATAAGAAGAAGAGAAGACCCAACTAAAATTATAAATAAGGGCCAGGCGCAGTGGCTCACACCTATAATCACAGCACTCTGATAGGCTGAGGCAGGTGAATCACTTGACGCCAGGAGTTAGAAACCAGCCTGGCCAGCATGGCACAACCCCAACTCTACTATAAGTACAAAAATTAGCCAGGTATAGCAGAGCACACCTGCAATCCCAGCTACTCAGGAGGCTGAAGCACAAGAATCATTTAAACTCAGGAGGCAGAGTTTGCAGTGAGCCAAGACTGCACCACTGCACTCCAGCCTGGGCAACAGAGACCCTGTTTCAAAAAAAATAATAATAAAATAACATTATAAATAAAAGAGGGGACATCATTACCAATTTTACAGAAAAATAAAGAACTTTAAGAGAAGGTAAATACATGGACAAATACAAAAATCAGTATTAATGTAATTTTAGTTCATAATTATTTTTATTCTTTTGCATCATTTAAAAGCATAAAAAACTATGTTAATGGGTAAATAATATATAAAGAAGTAATCTGTAACAGCAATAAGACAAAGTGGGGTAGGGCAAAGTTGTAAAGGCGTAAACTTTTTGTGACTTACACCACAACAAATCAGATAATCTATTTTAAAAATTTTAAAGTCCTAGAAATACACAATCTAGACTGAATCATTAAGAAATAAAAATCTTAATAAGTCTATTAACTGGAAAGTAGACTGAATAATCAAAACCCTACCTACAAAGAAAAATCCAGGACAAATGGCTTCACTAGTAAATTATGCCGAACATTTAAAGATAAATTAATACCAATCATCCTCAAACTCTTCCAAAAAATGGAAGAGGACAGAATATCTCCAAACTTATTTTATGAGGTCAGCATTACCCTGATACCAAAGTCAGACAATGACAAAACATAAAATTACAGACCAATATTTCTGATGAATATTCATGCAAAAATCCTCAATAAAATATTGGCAAATATATACAATAGCACATTACAAGAATCCTACACCATGACCAAATGAGATTTATTCCTGGGATGCAAGGATATCTCAACATAAAACAAAAATCATACTCAATGGTAAATGCCTGAAATCTCTTCTCTAAGATTAGAAAGAAGGGAAGGACAACTACTTTCACTACGTCTATTCAGCAGAATACTAAAGGTACTAGCTAGGATGATTAGGCAAGAAAAAGAAATAAAAGACATCAAAATTAGAAAGCAAAAACTAAAATTCTCTCTGTTTATAGAGGATATGCCTTTATATATAGAAAACCCTAAAGTTTCCATACACATAGACATGTAAACTGTTAGGACTAATAAATAAATTCCACAATGTTGTTGAATACAAAATCAACACACAAAAATCAGTTGCATTTCCATAAATAATAATTTAAAACTTAATAAGAAAATTAGGAAAGTAATTCCATTTTCAATAGTATCAAAAAGAATAGGATATTTAGGAACAAACGGAACAATGGAGGCAAAAGACTTGTATATGCTGAAAACAACAAAAACTTACAGAAAGAAAATAAAGACAAAAATAAATTGAAAGACATTCTGTGTTCATGGATTCAAAAATCAACATGATTAAGATGTGACTATTATCCAAAGCCATCTAAAGATTCAATAGAATGTCTATCAAAAACTCAACAAGAGTGTTTGCAGGAAAAGAAAAAAATCTACCCAAAAATTCAAATCTCAAGGAATGCCAAATAGCCAAAACAATCTTGAAAAAGAAGAACCAAGTTGAAAGTCTTCTATTTCTTGATTTTAAAACATACTATAAAATTACAATAATAAAAATAGTGTGGTATTGGGATTATGTAAAGCAATCGAATCTATGAATTGCTGGCATTCTTGAATGGGAAAGAAGAAAACCACACAAACTAGAAAACATATTTGATGGAATAATTCAAGAACGTTTCCCTAATCTTGCTAGAAAGGTAGATATCCAAATACAAGAAATTGAGAGAACATCTTCAAGGTACTATACAAAATCAACATTACCAAGGCGTATAGCTACCAGACTATGCAAGGTCAATACTATATATACGGGCAACTAGAGAAAAAAGTCAGATCATGTACAAAGGGAAACCCACCAGGTTAACAGTAGACTTCTCAGCAGAAACCTTACCAGTCAGGTGAGATTGTAGGCCTATTTCCAGCATTCTTGAAGAAAAGAAATTCCTACCAACAATTTCATATCCCACCAAATTAGGCTTCATAAGTGAAGGAGGTATAAGAGCTTTCTCATACAAGCAAGTACTAGCTAGATTAACAGAGAAAAACAAAGAGAAGATCCAAATATGCACAATCAGAAATGACACAGGTGACATTACAACCAATCCCATATAACTTCAAAAGATCCTCAGAGACTATTATGAACACAGCTATGCACACAAACTAGACAATCTAGAGGAAATTAATAAATTCCTGAAAGCAATCTCCCAAGAATGAATCAGGAAGAAATTAAAACTCTAAATAGACCAATACCTAATTATGAAATTGAATCAGTAAAAAAACCTATCAACCAAAACAAAACCCTAGACCATTCTCAAATTCATATGCAACCAACAAGGAGCCTGAACAGCCAAAACAATCATAGGCAAAAAAAACAAAGCTGGAGACATCACATTACTAACTTCAACCCATATTATAAAGCAACAGTAATCAAAACAGCATGGAACTCATACAAAAACAAACACATAGACCAACGGAACAGGATAGAGAACTCAGAAATATAGCCACACACCCACAGCCATCTGCTCTTTGACAAAGTCAACAAAAATAACAATAAGGAAAGGACTCCCTATTCAATAAATGGTGATGGGATAGCTGGCTAGCCATATACAGATGAATGAAGCTGGACTCCTACATTGCACCACATACAAACCTTAACTCAAGATGAATTAAAGATTTGAATGTAAGACCTCAAACTATAAAAAATCCTAGAAAGGATGGATCCAAGATGGCCAATTAGGAGCAGCTCAGGATTGCAACTCCCAGCAAAAGCACAGAGGGTGAGTGGATGTCGCATTTCCAGACAGATTTTTATTGCCCACAGACCAGAAGATTCCCAGGTGGAGGAGACCCACGGGTCGCCAGTGCGGCTGTTTTGGCCAGCACGGCTGTTTCAGCCAAAGCGGCTGTTGCACGGCTGTTCTCTGTGCAAAATACATGGGTCCAGGCACTGTTTCAGCTGGCGTTTGGAGCTCGGGGAAGACAGAGTCGCCCATTCAACTGATAGAAAAGGGGACTAAAACAGGGAGCCAGGCCAGGAGATTCCTGGGCAAAAAAGCACCATGAATCTCAGCGCGGCTATTTCAGCTGGGGCAGTGGGTCGCCACACAGGAAATCACAAAGATCCTGGCGCATTTTCAACAGGCGACTGGAACACCTGGGAGACAAAAAAAAAAAAAAGGCTCTGAGGCAGGGAGCCAGGTGATCAGGCTCGGCTGGTCCCACCCCGACAAAAAAACAGCAATCTGAAATGCTCTGGATTGAGAGTATCACAGCAAGCACAGCTAACCCTGGACAGTCCAGCTCTGTGGGGGAGGGGTGTCCACCATTACCAAGGCACTCCACCACTACGGAGGTAGTCTGCCACTGCTTAGGCAGCCCGCCATTGCCGAGGCAGCCAGCCATTAGAAAGAGAGTCCGCCTTACAGAGGTGGGCTGCCATTGCTGAGGCAGTTCTAACTACACCTGTATAAACAGGACTGCAGGGAAGTTCACATGCAGCTGGACAGAGTCCACAGCAGCTCAGCAAAGCCTCTGCAGGCAGGCAGTGACTAGGCTGCCTCCTCACTGGGCAGGGCGGCCCTGAAAAAAAGCCAGCAGCACAACAGAAACTCATAAATAAAGCCCTAACTCCCTGGGACAGAGCACCTGGGGGAAAAAAAGGGGGTGGAGGGGTTATGAGTTCAGCTGCAGCAGACTTAAACATACCTGCCCAGCAACTCTGAATGAACAATGGAGCTCACAGCTGAGCACTTGTGCTCCTATAAAGGACAGACTGTCTCCTCAAGCAGCTCACTGACCCCCATATATCCAAAGAGTCACCACATAAAGGATAGCTCAGACTGACATCTGGCGGGTATCCTTCAGGGACAAAGATAGCAGAAGAAACTGGCAGCAACCCTTACTGTTTGGTAGCTGCTGCAGGTGATTCCCAGGCAAGCAGGGCCTGGAGTGGACCTCAGCAGTCCTACAGCAGAGGGGCCAGACTGGTAGAAGGAAAACTAAGAAACAGAAAGAAATAACTTCATCATCAACACACTGGACATCCACTCAGAGACCCAATCTGAAAGTCGTCAACTACAAAGACAACAGGTGGATAAATACACAAAGATGAGAAGAAACGAGCGCAAAAAGGATGAAAACACCTGAAATCAGAACACCACTCCTCATACAAGGGATCACAACTCCTCACCAGCAAGGGAACAAGGCCGGATGGAGAATGAGTATGATGAATTGACAGAATCAGGCTTTAGAAGGTGGGTAATAAGAAACTTCTGTGATCTAAAAGAACATGTTCTAACCAAATGCAAAGAAACTAAGAACCTTGAAAAAAGATTTGACAAAATGCTAACAAGAATAAACAACTTAGAGAGGAATACAAGTGAATTGATGGAGCTGAAAAACACAACACGAGAACTTGGCAAAGCATACACAAGTTTCAACAGCCAAATTGACCAAGCAGAAGAAAGGATATCAGAGGTCGAAGATCAACTCAATGAAATAAAACGAGAAGGCAAGATAAGAGAAAAAAGGGTAAAAAGGAATGAACAAAGTCTCCCAGAAATATGGGACTATGTGAAAAGATCTAATCTACGTTTGATAGGTGTACCTGAATGTGATGGAGAGAATGAATCAAAGCTGGAATATTCTCTTCAGGATATTATCCAGGAAGACTTTCCCAACCCAGCAAGGCAGACCAATATATAAGTCCAGAAAATACAGAGACCACCACAAAGATCCTCAAGAAGAGCAAACCCAAGGCACAAAATCATCAGATTCACCAGGGTTGAAATGAAGGAGAAAATGCTAAGGGCAGCCAGACAGAAAGGTCAGGTTACCCACAAAGGGAAACTCATCAGACTCACAGCAGATCTCTCAGCAGACACCCTACAAGCCAGAAGAGAGTGGGGCCAATATTCAACATCCTTAAAGAAAAGAACTTTCAACCCAGAATTTCATATCCAGCCAAACTAAGTTTCATAAGTGAAGAAAAAATAAAAATCCTTTATAAAAAAGCAAGTACTCAGAGATTTCACCACCACCAGGCCTGCTTTACAAGAGCTCCTGAAAGAGGCACTAAACATAGAAAGGAACAACCAGTACCAGCCACTCCAAAAACATATCAAATGGTAAAGAACATCAACACAATGAAGAAACTGCATCAACTAATGAGCAAAACAGCCAACTAGCATCAAAATGGCAGGATCAAATTCACACATAACAATATTAACCCTAAACATATGGGCTAAATGCCCCAGTCAAAAGACACAGACTGGCAAACTGGATAAAAAGCCAAAACCTATCGGTGTGATGTATCCAGAAAACCCATCTCACATGCAAGGACACACAAAGGCTCAAAATAAAGAAATAACTTTTTTTTGAGGAATATTTACCAAGAAAATTGAGAGCAAAGAAAAGCAGGCATTGCAATTCTCATCTCAGATAAAATACACTTTAAACCAACAAAGATAAAAAGAGACAAAGAAGGGCATTACATAATGGTAAAAGGATCAATGCAACAAGAAGAGCTAACGATCCTAAATATATACGCACCCAATACAGGAGCACCCAGATACATAAAGCAAGTTCTTAATGAAATAAAGTGTATTCAATTAGGAAAGGAGGAAGTCAAATTGTCTCTATTTGCAGACAACATGAGTGTATATTTAGAAGACCCCTTTGTCTCAGCCCAAAATCTCCTGAAACTAATAAGCAACTTCAGCAAAGTCACAGGATACAAAATCAATGTGCAAAAATCACAAGCATTCCTATACACCAATAACAGACTTAAAGAGAGGCAAATCAAGAAGGAACTGCCATTCACAATTGCTACAAAAAGAATAAAATACCTGGGAATATAAATAACAAATAATGTAAAGGACCTCTTCAAGGAGAATGACAAACCACTGCTCAACGAAATAAGAAAGGACACAAACAGATGGAGAAACATTCCATGTTCATGGCTAGGCAGAATCAATATAGTGAAATGGCCATACTGCCCAAAGTAATTTACAGATTCAATGCTATCCCCATCAAGCTACCAATGACCTTCTTCACAGAACTGGAAAAAAAAACCTTAAACTTCATATGGAACCAAAAGACAGCCTGCATAGCCAAGTCAATTCTAAGTAAAAAAAAAAAAACAAAGCAGGAGGCATCACACTATCTGACTTCAAACTATACTACAAGGCTACAGTAATCAAAACAGCATGGTACTGGTACCAAAACAGAGATATAGACCAATGGAACAGAACAGAGGCCTCAGAGGCAACATAACACATCTACAACCATCTGATCTATCACAAACCTAACAAAAACAAGCAATGGGGAAAGGAGTCCCTGTTTAATAAATGGTGTTGGGAAAGCTGGCTAGCCATGTGCAGAAAGCAGAAACTGGACACCTTCCTGACACCTTACACTAAAATTAAGTCCAGATGGATTAAAGACTTAAACGTAAGACCTAACACCATAAAAACCCTAGAAGAAAACCTAGGCAAAACCATTCAGGACATAGGCTTAGGCAAGGACTTCATGACCAAAACACCAAAAGCATTGGCAACAAAAGCCAAAATAGACAAATGGGACCTAATCAAACTCCACAGCTTCTGCACAGCAAAAGAAACAGTCATTAGAGTGAATCACCAATCAAAAGAATGGGGAAAGACTTTTGCAATATATCCATCTGACAAAGGCCTGATATCCAGAATTTACAAAGAACTAAAACAGATTTACAAGAAAAAAACAAACAAACCCATTCAAAAGTGGGCAAAGGACATGAACAGACACTTTACAAAAGAAGACATACATGAAGCCAACATATATATGAAAAAATGCTCAACATCCCTGGTCATTAGAGAAATGCAAATCAAAACTACATTGGGATACCATCTCACACCAGTTAGAATGGCAACCATTGAAAAATCTGGAGACAACAGATGCTGGAGAGGATGTGGAGAAATAGGAACACTTTTACACTGTTGGTGGGAGTGTAAATTAGTTCAACCATTGTGGAAGACAGTGTGGCGATTCCTCAAGGACCTAGAAATAGAAATTCCATTTGACCCAGCAATCCCATTACTGGGTATATATCCAAAGGATTATAAATCGTTCTACTATAAGGACACATGCACACGAATGTTCATTGCAGCACTGTTTACAATAGCAAAGACTTGGAACCAACCCAAATGTCCATCGATGATAGACTGGACAGGGAAAATGTGGCACATATACACCATGGAATACTATGCAGCCATAAAAAACAATAAGTTTGTGTCCTTTGTAGGGACATGGATGAACCTGGAAACCATCATTCTCAGCAAACTGACACAAGAACAGAAAATCAAACACTGCATGTTCTCACTCATAGGTGGGCGTTGAACAATGAGAACACATGGACACAGTGAGGGGAGCATCACACACTGGGGTCTGTAGGAGGGAAACAGGGGAGGGCCAGCGGGGGGTGGGGACTTGGGGAGAGATAGCATGGGGAGAAATGCCAGATATAAGTGATGGGGAGGAAGGCAGCACATCACACTGCCATGTGTGTACCTATGCAACAATCTTGCATGTTCTTCATATGTACCCCAAAACCTAAAATGCAATTTAAAAAAAAATGAAGAAAGAAAAAATACATCGTATAAAAAACTTGGGAAACACCATTCTGGACTTCAGCCTTGAGAAATAAGTTATAACTAAGTCTTCAAAAGCAATTGCAACAAAAACAAAAATTGACAAGTGAGACCTAATTAAACTAAAGAGGTTCTGCACAGCAAAAAAAAAGTATCAACAGAGTAAACAGACAACCTATAGAATTAGAGAAAATATTCACAAACTACGCATGGACAAAGTTGTAATTTCCAGAATTTATAAGGAACTTAAACAATTCAACAAGCAAAAATCAAATGACCCCATTACAAAGTAGGCAAATGACAGGAATAGATACTTCTTAAAAGAAGAGATAGAAGCAGCCAAGAAATATATGAAAAAAATGTTCCATATCTTACTAATCATCAGAAAAATACAAATCAAAAATGTAGTAAGATACATTCTCACACAAGTCAGAATGGATATTATTAAAGGGTCAAAAAACAAGAGATGCCAGCAAGCAGAGAAAAAGGAACGGTTGTACACTGTTGGAGGGAATGTAAATTAGTTCAGCCACCATGGACAACAGTTTGGAGATTTCTCAAAGAACTTAAAACAGAACAACCATTCAATCCAGCAATCCCATTACTGGGTATACACCCAAAGGAAAAGAAGTATTTCTACCAAAAACATATCTGCACTCATATGTTTATTGAAGTACTAGTCACAATAGCAAAGACATGGAATCAGCCCAGGTGCCCATACATGATGGACTGAATAAAGAAAGCGTGTTACATATATACCATGGAATACTATGCTACAACATGGATGAACCCTGAGACATTATGCTAAATGAAGAAGGCCAAATACTGTCTGATTCCACTTATATGAGGTAACTAAAGTAGTCAAATTCATAGAGATGGAAAGTAGAATGGTTGTTTGCCAGGGACTGGGGGAGTGAGAAATGGGGAGTTGCTATTTAATGGGCATGGAGTTTGGGAAGATGAAAAATTTCTAGATATCAGTAGTGGTGATAGCTGAACAACAATGTGAATATAGTCACTACCACTAAGCTATACAGCTAAAAATTGTAAAAACAATTTTAAAATAAAATAGTTAAATGGTTAATTTTATGTGTATTTTAGCACAAGAGAAAAATCAAATTTTTAAAAATCAGTAGCAATATACTGTTAACTATGTGGCAAAACTGATCAAAGTACTGGTGGCAGGAAAAACCAGCACAACCTCTTTTGAAAATATTGTGGCAATGTATTTCAAATGACTTAGAAATTTTTAGGTTTTTTTCTACCTTTTAAAAAATTTATTTTAGGCCCGGCACAGTGGCTCATCTATCTGTAATCCCAGCACTTTGGGAAGCCAAGGTGGGACAAGTGCTTGAGGCCAGGAGTTCGAGACCAGACTGGATAACACAGTGAGACTGTCACCACAAACTAATGAATTAATTAAAAATTAAAATATATCTTTAAAAATGTAATGCAAAAGAGGCTTGAAATAAGAATAAAAATGTTCTTGATGGTATTTTTTGGTACCATTTATAATAGCACCAAAAATCATGAAATATTTAGATAAAAATATAACAGAATATGTACAATAGGTATATGCTGCAAATGAGAAAACATTAGTAAGAGAAGACAAAAACCTAAATTAAAAAAAAAAAAAACCTATTGTCCATGAATTGAAAAACTCAATATTGTGAAGATGTCAATTCCCTTTACTGATCTACAGATTCAACACAACCCAAATCAGTCTTAGCAAGTTTTCTTTTTATAAATTAATAAGCACATTCTAACATTTACATGGAAATATGAAGGAATTAGAATAACCCAAACAATTTGGAATAAAGAACAAATTTAAAAGATTCACACTCTGATTTACTATAAAGTTACTATAATCAAGACAATGTGCTACTAGCGAAAAGATAGTCACATGAATTAATGAAACAAAACAAACCTTCAGTAATAAACCAACCCAGATGTAGTAATTTTTTCACTAAAGGTGAAGTGCATTAGATACTTAATGTGCACGGACAACTAACTCAGTGAGACAGGGTAGTCTTTTTAACAAACAATGCTAAAACAATTGAATATCCATATATTAAAAAAAAATGAGCTGGCTGGACACAGCGGCTAACACCTATAATCTCAGCACTTTGGGAGGTGGAGGCAGGTAGATCACCTGAGGTCAGGAGTTCAAGACCAGCCTGACCAATATGGTGAAACCCTTTATCTACTAAAAATACAAAAAAATAGCCAGGCATGGTGGGCACCTGTAATCTCAGCTTTCTGGGAGACTGAGACAAGGAGACTCACTTGAACCTGGGAGGTGGAGGTTGCAGAGAGCTGAGATCACGCCACTGTACTCCAGCCTGGGCGACAGAACAATAATCTGCCTCCAAACAAAAAAAAAAAAAAAAAATTAACCTCAATCCTAATCTTGCACCATATACAACACTAAGCCAAAATAGATCACAGGCCTACATGTAAAACCTATAACTATACAATTTTTAGAAATATAAGAAAATCTTTGCAGCCTTTGGTAAGACACATGAAGTAGCAGTCAAAAGATAAAAATAATAAACTGGACTTCATCAAAATTAAAAACTTCTCCTTACCAAAAGATATTGTTGACTACCAAGGATGTGGTGTAACAATAAATGTTATATGTTTCTGGTAGAAATGCAAAATTCCACCATACATTGCTGGTGGAAATAAATATAGCCACCTTGGAAATGAATTTGAGTGTTTCTCATAAGCATACATCTGTCATCTTACCTAACAACCCCATTCCTAAGTTTTTACTCAAAATAAAAGGTAAGCATGTACACACACAAAACCTGCATAGAAATGTTTCCGGAGGCTCCTCTTTTCCCCTTTCCCCTCTCCCCTTTCCCCTTTCCTTTCCTTTTCTTTCTTTCCTTTCTTTTTCTTTTTCTTGTGTTCTTTTTCTTGTGTTCTTTTTCTTTCTTTCTTTTTCTTTCTTTCCTTTTTTGAGACAGAGCCTCATTCTGTCTTCAAGGCTAGACTGCAGTGGCATGATCTCAGCTCAGTGGGTTCAAACAATCTTCTCTCACGTCTCAGCCTCCCAAGTAGCTGGGATTACAGGCATGTGCCACCATGCCTAGCTAATTTTTGTATTTTTAGTAGAGACGGGGTTTTACTATGTTGGCCAGGCTGGTCTTGAACTCCTGACCTCAAGTGATACACTCACCTCAGTCTCCCAAAGTGCTAGGATTACCCAGTGCCAGCACTTTCAGAGGCTTTATTCACAAACACCAAACCTGAGAACAACCCAAATGTCTAACTGGTAAATAAATGTGGTACAACCATACAATGGAGTATACTGATACCTGCAACAACATGGATGAATCTCAAGTGCATTATGCTAAAAATACATGCTGCATGATTGTATCTAATATTCTGGAAAAGGTAAACCCATCCCAAAAGAAAACAGATCAGTGAGTGACTGCCAGGAACTGGGAATAGAAAGAGGATATTGACTAAAAAAGACACATGAGGAAACTCTAACGAAATGAAAATGTTCTCTATCTCAGGTAGGGCTGTATAACTTCATATTTGTGAAAATTCATATGGTAAATCTAAAAACTATATACCTTTTACAAGATGAATTTTATTGTATATATATCATATCTCTTTAAATTTGAGTTATTTTAAAGTCAATTAGTTCAAGACCAGCCTGGCCAACATGGTGAAAACCCTGTGTCTACCCAAAATACAAAAATTAACTGGGCAAAAATTAGCTCTTGAACCTGGGAGGCAAGGGTTGCAGTGAGCCAAGATCGTGCCACTGCAATCCAGTCTGGGTGACAGAGACTCCATCTCAAAAATAAATAAACAGAATAATAATAGTAAAGTCAATTAGTATAACATTTGTCCTAGGCCTAAACCATATGTTGAAATTGGCTTTTTTTTTTTTTTTTTTTTTTTTTTTTTTTTTTTTTTTTTTTTTAGATGGAATCTCGCTCTGTTGCACAGGCTGAAGTGTAGTGGCACGATCTTGGCTCACTGCAACCTCCGTCTCCCAGGTTCAAGCAATTCTCTTGCCTCAGCTCCTGAGCAGCTGGGATTACAGGTGCCTGCCAACACACTCAGCTAATTTTTATATTTTTAGTAGAGATGGGGTTTTGCCACGTTGACCAGGCTGGTCTAGAACTCCTAACCTTAAGTGATCTACCCGCCTCAGCCTCCCAAAGTGCTGAGATTACAGGTGTGAGCCACCACACCCGACCTGGATTTTCATTTTAATAGCAACAAGTACTGAAAACCTTAAGCCACAAGATCCTTTGTTGAAAAATGAATCAGAGCTTCTATGTTACTTTGCCAGATGAGCATAAGCTTATGAAGGAATACTGAAGATTCCAAGACTTTTCTACTTGAATTTATGTAGCCTCATTCTATTTTCCTTCAGTCAGTGAGGTCCTCTTTACTCTGGGAGAGGATTAAAATTACAAATGAAATTTAATTTCAATAACAGCAAAAGAATTAATCTCAACTTTTTTCTTCAGAAGCACTTCCACCAAGCATTGAAAACTTCACATGATTATCTACCTGACTCTAATCTCTTCTGAAGTGGTAGTTTGACCAAAATAGCCGGGAGTTGTGCAGAAACATCCATAATTGATGCTGCAGGACCATGAAAAGAAAGATTTAAGTCTTTCATACAGCCAAATATCTACCACATAGATTATCAATGAACTCCTCTAGGTCAAATTGTTATGAGGGGGCTTTTGCTCCCTCTCAAAAATAGTAAATGTCTCCCCAAGGATCAAGCAAAGGCTTCAAGCATTGTCCTTTGGAAAACCAGAAAAACTCTGCATAAAGAATTTAATATTCTGCCTACATTTTTTGATAAATGTCTTGGGAAACACAATAATTCAAAACTTTGGCTCTAATATATTTGAGTTTTATGTCAGAAGATGAGACTTCTTTTAGAATTATTGTCTGTGTCTTAGCACTAATGCATGCCATGTGCTGAAATAGACAGCAATGCTTTCTTTACTAAAGCAGCAAAACCATGTTTTGCCAAGCATCTCAGGAGCTCCAATAATGTAGAGTATCAAATTTTACTAGCCAAACTTTTCATTATTACAAAGATGTCAGCTTCCAATTAAAAGGAGCTCACACCATAAAAATTATTTGATGGTATCAATGTACAAATAATGATTAAAATCAGATGTTGGCAGCCCTAAGAAGCATGGGTATTTTTATACTGTTGAATGTTAATGGAAAGTCGCTGATACTTCTATAAATTCCAACCAGACATGAAAGAAATGTCACCATTCTAATGCAGATGATGTCATCTGACAGAGGAAATGCTTCCATTTTTTTCCTCTGCTCTAAAACAAACCTGCTCAATAATGTCCAATATTCTCAGCTTAACCAAGGTGTCTTTGATTGCATGTGGCTTCTGTGACTGGGTAGTACAATAGGTAAATAGGATGTCTCATGATAAGCCAAATCCAGCTTCCAGTCTTTGCAATTTAAGCTTTCCTCCAATAAAAGAACCTTATTTTTCCAATGGCTAGTAAAGATTTGCAGAACTTCATACCCATAGGTGGAGAAATACGTAAAATAAGATAAGCCTAAGCTATAATACACATTCTTTTCATATTTTCAACCTAAACTATGTCAAATTCAGTGGCCTATAATTGTAACGGCAGGGCACATTTTAATTCTTAATGGGAATTTAATCTATTACAATATAGTAACAATGATAATTATATTATGATAATTACCTGACCATGTACAGTAGCATCCCATGCCACTCCACTCTTATTTGGAATGAAATATATCTTAATGTATTTTGAAAGATGTAAAAAATTATTTTGTTAAATTGGCTTTCTTCTTATAATGAAGAAAAAGTCACATACCTGGTTTAAACATCTGATTTTGATATACTAATTTCATAATGGCAATAGTGACTCAAAAAGTATTTACTCAATTTAAATGAAATCTAAAGTCAAATAATTATTGGTAGGACATTTTATCTTTTAGAGGAATATCAGTGTGGACTTAGAAGAAAAATGAAAATTCTTACTTAGAAGTTATATATTGCTTATCCTCTACATTTTTCACTCAGACATTGATTTTGAATTAAATCAGTGGTTCTTAGCCTTTCAATTACAATCACCTCAGAAGCCCTTAAATATTGATGACCAGACCCCATTCCAGATCAATTAGATTTAAATCTCTTGGGGTAGACCTCCTTTTTTTCTTAATGGCCCCATGACTTTAACATTCAGCCAAGATTGAGAACCACTGAGCCAAATAAACTAATTCTAGATCCTATCCTTAAAAGCTTATACTCTAGTACACATGAGTGTGCATAGATTCTTAGGTTACTGCATACACAAAGGTATATAAATATACCTGTCAATGCAAACAGAACATTTCAACATATCTTTGAGCTACATTATGACAGACACATGTTTCAGGTGCTATGACAACACAGAAGAGCAACATCCAATTTAATAATGAAGGAAAAGTTAAGTGGAGAGGTACTGAAGATTTCTGCAGGAAGTTATGAATATGCAGGAATTAACCAGAGGAAAGGATGGTGGGAAGAAAATCCAGGCATCAAATAGAATAACAAAAAGCAAAAAGAGAAGTAAGAAACATTGGTTCTTTATATCATGGGTTGTGATTTTAAAAAAGAAAAAAGAAAAAAAAGAGAAGTAGGAGACAACAAGGTTAAAAACCAAGAATCGCTCACAGTTTCGTGTTCCCAATAAAGTACTATGCATTTGAGGAAGGAAGAGTAAATGAGAAATTTTGGCAGAGAAAGAATGCATAATATGCTTCTTCTATGCATATCAAGGCACCTAAAGTTTATTTATTATAGGTGATGAACAGTCAGTGACATGTTAAGTGGAGAAAAGACACAATCAGGCTGCATTTGGGACAGATCTCTGGAAGCCACCAGGAAGAGAGTGCTAACATGCACTGAGCACTTACCCTGGTGCCACTGTGCTGCTGAGCACTTTACATTGATTGTCTTGACTAATCCTACCACAATCATATGGTAGATTCTGTTATCTTTATTTTACAAATGAGTAACTTGTCTAAGTCATATAGTTACTAAGGAATTCAAGAGAAGGGATTCAAAAAAATTCTGATCCCTAAAACTAGGCCTTTGACCTCTAGGATGGATGGATTGGCAGGAACAGAGTAAGAGGTAGAGGAGACTACACAGTGATAAATTAGTTAGAAAACAATTATCCTACGTGAGAAAGAATTAGGGCAATGGCACTAGGAGTGGAGAAGAAGGAACAGATTCCAGGAATATTTATAAAATTTAAAAATTATCAAACTCACATGATTCAGCCTTAAAAAGAAATGAAATTCTGACACATGCTACAACATGGACTAACCTTGAAAATATTATGCTAAGTGAAATAAGACAGTCACCAAAGGGCAAATATTGTATAATTCCACTTTTAAAGTCCCTACAAGAGTCAAATTCATACAATGAAAATAGAAGAGAAGTTACCAGAGGCAGAATCAAAAGCCGTCAAGAATACATATTGTGAAACAGAATGTTAAACCCACATAGATCCTTATCTCTTAAACCTATAGCTCCATAAGCTCTCTAGCAGTTTATAACACAGGAAAACTAAACAAGTATACTGATTATAACTTGTTTTAAGCTATGTATAAAAAGAAAAACTACTTATAAATTCTTTGAAAATTAGTTTGGCATAAACTTACCAAATTGCTTACTATCTTAAAAGTAACTTAAAGTAAATAAATAAGCATTTTATATATACTCTTGAACATTTGGATTTTTGTGTTTTAGATATCGACCTATTTTAAAACTAACAAATAACTTACATGAAAAGCTACGCAACATAGTACAAGCCCATAGAGCATAATAGTACTAGTCTAAATCTTCTATGGTACCAGAAGCTTTAAATATTTCATACATATTATCTCTGATAATTCTCAAAATTACAAGGTTGGTATTAGGGCCAGTTTAAAGACTAACATTAATTTCACAGAGTCATGTTGCATAGTTTGCTTGTAAGTAGTGAACCTAGAATTTGAACCTACTATGGTTTCAAAGTCTATGTTCTCAACCACTGCCCCCTAATCAATCCTTTATTAATATCCCTTAACTAATCTATTTCCAAATAGCAGAAAAACTATATGATTACATACAACACATAACAGTAGAGTAAGTTCTTGACTCATCACACCAAAAATCTGCAAAGTTCATATAGAAACCAGGTGAAAAATGTCTCCAAAAGTAGCAGCGGTAAAAACAAACATTTTACATTTGCAACTAGTTTTACCTCAAAACCAAATGTTTCATAATTAGTTTAGCCTACATTATTTACTAAGTTTTATCTATTATGTTAAAAATCATTTAAAATACTCAATAAAACATTTTAATATGAATACTTATAGCAAAACTAAAAACAGTTTTGCTAAGAGATCTTGAACAGGTTTCATTAAATATCTGAAACATTCTAAAATAGGTCAAATAGTTTCTGACATTTTCTTTGTTCATGGCCTTTCACTATACCCCCTATATCTTTCCCTAACTAGAAAAATTTAAATATCCTGAAAATAAAATATTAAGGTGACAATTAACTGTCTATTACTACAGATTTATACACTGGCTCTGGATGATGGCCAAACCACTAGCAGGAGCAAAAACCTTTAAGTATTTGTCATATGTCCTAAATTGTATAAATAGAATTAGCCACAAAAGGTATTTCGTACTTGTAAAAAAAAAAAAAAAATACAGTATTTCTTTAATTTTTATAATCCAAAATTCTTCATTAATCTGTCTGCCATTACTATGAATTCCTTGAAAATTAATAACTCAGACCTATTTTCAGTATCAAAAGTTAACTAGAAGCCAATTTTTAATGGTTTCAATTCCAAAAGGAATTAAGTAAAACTTGTATTTTAGTAGGCACAGAGAAACAAAATTACTAGCAAGATAATACCTCATGTAAGGAAAACTTTTCCATGTAGGAATTCAGAAAAATTAGGTAGAGCAAGGAAAAAAAAATACTTTGTGGGCTTCTGTTGTATATTACATTTGATAATTAATTATCTCAAAACATTCCATAAACTACTGGTCTGGATTTCTGAGGCTTTTAATTTTTATCTGCAGACAAAAGTAAGTTTCCCAATGTAAGAGACTGGTAAATAGATTACCTTCTAAAACAACTGTATTTTCTCTAAAGAAGTGTTATAATTCATCTATCGAAATGAAAAATTTAGAAATGCTGAGCATGAATATTTTAAAAACTGATGGTTATATTAAAAACAACAATAAAGAAACAATATTCTTGGTTGTACGACATGTGAACTGGTATTAGGGCCAATTTAAAGACTAACATTAATTTCAGAGAGTAATGTTGGATAGTTTGCTTGTAAGTAGCGAACCTAGAATTTGAACCTACCGTGGTTTCAAAGTCTATGTTCTCAACCACCAGCCCCTAATCAACTCTTGATTAATATCCCTTAACTAATCTATTTTCAATTTGTTTTACTTTTTTTTAAGACTACTGATCTGTACTCTTTAAAATGGTTAAGTTGGTAGATTTTATGTTATGTGTCTTTTACCACAATTTAAAATTTTTTTTTAAATCATTAGAAAAACGAAATAATCTTCTAAAGGAAACAACAACAACAACAAAAAACTTCCTGATACCAAGAAGTTGGATACAGAACTATACCTTCTTTGATACAAGTATGTTGCTGGGTTCCTGTATATTTCTTGGTTGCTTTACAGAATCACGTCCATACATCCTATTTTTAAGAATATGAGGCTGAGTATCAGTCATGTGCTGGTGGAGAGCCCCATGAGGGCTCATGGAGAGGGACCCACCATGCAGATTCTGAGTCATGCTAGCTGAACCACTAAGCACTGACTCCACATTAGAATTTGTTTGAGAGACCTGTGGAGAAAATACAACACTTGGAAGACTGATATAGTGAGAGCTTTCCTGATGACTCAACAAAACTTCAGGCATGATTTTATGCTCATTTCCAGGAGATACAAGTGTATCACTGGTGGCATTTTCTAAGTGTTTTCTATCTACTGGTCCAGAAGGTAGAATTGTGGGTTGTTGTAGCACAGTTTCAACTCTCTGTGACTTTTCAGTAGTTGCTTGAAGAGAGCATGGATTCAATTGTGGAACACTGGTTTGTATTACTGAAGGCTGGCCAAGCTGTTGAAATACTTGCTGAATTGGATGCTGAAGAATACCTGCTCTTCCAGATGTCTGTGTCACCATAATTGGTACATTGACTTTGTAAAGGTGACCTTAAAAGGAGAAAACAAAATTGTAAGTATAATAGAATTAAAATTTCCCTTGACAACAACCAAAAAAAATTTCGTTCACAATAGGCTGGCAAAAATATACCAATATGTTAATGGTGGTTATCTCTAGGACTTTTTGTATTTTCTTCAATCAATATATAATTCTTATTTTTTTAATTATGTATGTTTTGCTTTAATTCCAGCCTTTTCCCACAATTGCTTATATGACACACTTTGAGATACATAAAGGCCACCAATATTTAATCCATGAACCTCTTCCACTGTTTGATATATTAATGTTATCAATCAAAACCTGGATTTTAACAAACATAATCATGGAAAATATACTTCATATATTTAAAATGCCATATAACAAGACAATGCTACCCAAAATAGAGTTTAATGATTTCAAAAGTAATCAAATTTCTTCTCCTTCCTTCCTCTAAAATAACACTATAAAAGAAGAAAAAAAAGGACTAATTTTTTAGCATTGAGTTAGGTGCTTTACTTAAACTTTACAACAACCCAAAGAAGAGGTATGATCCTCTTCAGAAATCAAGAGATGGTGCTCTGAAAAGCAGAGATTAGTTAACCTACAAACTCTTGGATGATCTATCAGACCATGCAATCTCTAATAAGAAAGGGGGCAAAGACTGATCAACCTAATCTTTAATTTGTAAGTAGAGCTAGCAGGAATGCAGGTATGTTATTTATTTTGTATTTGTTAAAATTTAGATAACTGACTTGAATTAGAAAAAAATATATACAAAGAACCCCTATACAATGTTGGGAAAGAAAACTGAGAAATAAATACAGGACAGGTCTATATAGCGTCTTTTGTGGCAGATTGCCTCCATAACAATAAAAACCATTATTTATCATTACTTCTAAAATCAATTAAAGGTTTATATAACTTCTGTTATATAGTTTATTTAAAAATCTGAATGTCCAAAAACTAGTACCAATGCTAAAAATAAAAATATTCTTAGAATATACTCTCACCAGATGCAGTCTGTAGTGTCACACCTGCTGGCACATGAATGGAATATCCAGGAAAAGTAAAGCTTGCACTGGAGTTTGAAGTGCCCTAGACATAAGAAATTTATATTAGAAAGTTAGAAAAGGACTTTACTTGTATCTTTTTTTCCCTGATCTCATAGGGGGTCAAATAATCTGATTCTAGACAACAGTCTGACAATACTTAACATTTAACATTAGGGCTGAATTCTTTGAATAAAATAGCTTTTTAATATTGTTTTCAGATCATCCCATTAATGATCAAGAGGAATTCTATTCTACAGTTATTAGCAATGAAGCCAGTAAGTCCTAATGAACAGTATAAACATTGACTCAAAAATCTTGCCCAAGACATAGCTTTGCAGGGCCATTGATTCTCAGAGCTGCAAAAACTTGAAAGATTGATAACATCTAGTGTTGTTGAGAATGTGATAAATAACTGGTTCTCTCAAACACAATATGAATGTATATTGGTACAATCCTTTTGGAGGATAATTTTTGCAATATATACCAAAACAGAAAACACATATGACCTTTGACCCAGGAATTCTACTTTTAGGAATTTATCCTGATTATTACACAAACTCACAGACATATATACAAGCATACATAATCAATGGAATACTATATTAGAAAAATGCTGGAAATAATTCAAATGTTCACCAACAAACATTTGTTAAACTGTGTTACATCCGCTTAAGCCAATCTGTATTAACTGAAATTGAAACCAGTCCATCTACATTACTAAATTGAAAAACAGAAATTACAGAAACAATAAAAAAGTATTCCTACTTTTTACCATGAAAATATAACTTTCATGAAAGAAGTCTGGAAGGATAAACGTCAAACAGCTAAAACACTTATTCTTGGAATGTAAGACTACAGAGCTCTTCCTTTTTATTTATAAATTTATTTTCCTCTTTTATTTTTAAGAGGCAGGGTTTCATTCTGTTGCCCAGGCTGAAGAGCAGTGGTGCAATCATAACTCACTATAACCTCCACTTCCTAGGCTCAAGTGATCCTCCTGCCTCAGCCTTTCAAGTAGGTAGGACTACAGGCACACACCCCATGCTTGGCTAATTTTTTTTTTTTTTAATTTTTGTAGAGGGGGCATGGTGGCTCACACCTGTAATCCCAGCACTTTGGGAGAGCAAGGTGGGTCGATCACTTGAGGTCAGGAGTTTGAGACAACCCTGGCCAACATGGTGAAACCCCATCTCAACTAAAATACAAAAAATCAGCTGGGCATGATGGCAGGCATCTGTAATCCCAGCTACTCAGGAGGCTGACGCAGAAGAATCACTTGAACCCAGGAGGTGGAGGTTGCAGTGAGCTGAGATCATGCCACCTCACTCTAGCCTGGGCGACAGAGTGAGACTCTGTCAAATAAAAAAAAAAAAAAAAAACTTGTAGAGATATGGTCTTGCTATGTTGCCCAGTATCTCAGTCTCCCAAAGCACTGGGATTTACAGGTGTGACCTACCACACGTAGCCTATTTTTACTTTTTATTAATACAAGCATATTATTTATTTAAACAGGAAAAAAGATATTTCCCTGAATTCCAAAGGCAGAGATATTTCTTCATTGGTCTCCTATCAAAAGCAGCACTATTTTTTCCAAAAATCCTATTAAGCAGTGTGGTTTAGCTGTTCTTAGCAAAGAAATGGAAATAACTAGCCCACTAAGCATTTGCCCTAAAAAGGCAACCTATGGGCTGAAATAAAATAAAAATAAAACAGTCAGTAGATTATATACTGTCAGTATCATGGAAGAAAGATAAAAGTGAAAAGCTGCTATTCTTCTCTACCCAAGAAACTACTTGATTTTCTGTTAACTTGTCAATTTATCTTCTGCCTCTAAGTCCTAAGGGGAAAAATATAAACAAGCTCTACTTCACAAAGGTACAAAATGACCAAAATATTCCAGTTTAATTAAAGTAAAAACTATGATGTTGCTCCACTCTGGATGGGGGAAAAAAATCAGAAAAAAAAAACCCTCAAAATTATCTCTTTAGGATATAACAACCATATAACATTATACAGTGTAATTAAAACCCCATACAACATCACTTCAGATATTTCCTAGCCTTGTAGGTAGAGTCTTGGAAGATGCTAACAACTGCTCTGAAAGACAGGAAAACTTGGCAAGAAAATGTCAATTCTAGAACTTCTGAGTCTTACTACTTCTATGCTATAGATGCTATTCTGCCTCTCCACTCTTTACCACATCCTTTTTTTTTTTAGACAGAATTTCCTGTTGCCCAGGCTGGAGTGCAATGCACAATCTCAGCTCACTGCAACCTCCACCTCCCAGGTTCAAGCGATTCTCCTGCCTCAGTATCCTGAGTAGCTGAGATTATAGGTGCCCACCACTACACCCAGCTAAATTTTGTATTTTTAGTAGAGACAGGGTTTCGCCATGTTGGCCAGACTGGTCTTGAACTCCTGATCTCAGGCAATCCAGCTGCCCCAGCCTCCCAAAGTGCTGGGATTGCAGACATAAGCCACCGCGCCCAGCCGTATCTTTTCACTTTCAACTGGAGGATTAGAAATTACATCTATGTTCAGCATTTTGCTACCACTCACTAAAAGTGGGGCATGTCTTTTAAAATACATTTCAAGTAAGCTACATACCAGTTCTGCTGTGGTAAAACTTGGAAGAGTTCTACCAGCAGGAATAACTAATGATGCTGCATAGAAAACAAAATAAATATACATTCATTAGAATTTACCAATTTAATAAAATCACTAAATATAGCTTATTTTTAAAAAAATATTTTCTATCACTAACAGGTTAAACCATGGTGAATTCTAAGCTTCCTGATTCCAAGTAAAAAATAATTATATTTTTTTCCAACAACTTCAGATAAAGACTTTACAAATAAACTCCTTTAAGTGCCAAAAGAAAATATCTCACTGTAATGAACTACATTGTACTTTGGAAATCCATAACAAAACACCTAGATTGTCCTTAGTAAGTCAAGAAAACACCAAATGTCTTATTACAACCTTTCACTGGAGAGAAAAAGTAATATTTATTAAAGTGGCACATTTCCAAGAGACTACAATATTGGGCATAAATATGTAACCCAACATTAACCCATTCTAAATTGTAAAGGTTCAAAATAAATTCCAACTCATTATTTTATGAAAAGTTATTTACGGTACTTTGGTCAAGTAAGCAAGCACAGCTGCACAGTTTTAGGAACAAATGTATAAGAACATGTCTCCTAAAGTCTCTGCAATAAAACAGGTTCAACTGCTAAAAACCTGTAAGAAAACAAATTCCCAAGAGAATGACAACTCGATCAACATTACAGCTACAATCTCATATAGCTTTCCTTTATTATCTGCCAGTTTTCTATGCTAACCAGCCTCTCATTTATAATACATCTAAAAGATTGACCAGCTAGTTGTAAATGTAATTTATCATTTAAAAATAAGTGTAAAGAAAATAACTACAGTAGATGGGTCTCAGCTGATCAATATACTTTAGATACTCAAGGTTCATTTTATCTAAACATGACTAAATATGGCTGTTAGAATGTCATTTCACCTCATCTTTAGTAAAAACAAAAACTTTTTAGCATGTTTATGTGTTAATGTAATATTTATTATTGTCTGTTTTTCACATACTGCATTAAGGAAAATTGCCCCAAAGATCTGTTTCTGACATTAGAAGGACTCCACCATGTAAAACAAACAACTCATAAAAGCAAACATTTTTTAAATTAACCATTCCTTCCACATTAAAACAACAGAAGAAAGGCTGCAGAACGATGGTTAATGAAGCATATAATTACTTTTATTCTCTGTTCACCTATGACTTTGCTTATTAACAGGCATTATTTTAGAAAAGCTAAAACAGAAAGAATTGGACTGGCAGGAACACAATGGTATTAGTCTTCATTAGCTGAAGTGAGCAAAGCTTAAGCTGCCACAGCTTAAGTCATAGCCTGAGAGGAAAAAAAAATCTGTTAACACATTGTCTAAAGCAATTAAATGAACTTTTTGAGAAAAAATAGCAACGAAAAATAGCAACGATCATCCTCCTTTAGATACCTTGCAATAAATCCTGAAAGATAATTCACTATATTTAAAGAAATTAAATAGAACTATAACAGAGTTTTTAAAGTTTCTTTATAAATAGTGGAATAAAAGCATTGAATAGTTTTATAATGAAATTTCATGCAGCTATTTAATTTTGATACTTAATTCACAAGTTATATACACTATTTTTATATGTTCACAAGTTATATATGCCAGTAAAGGTACGTGAAAAAAATTTTAATATTCGAGATGGTTTTAATAACAAGTTTGAAATGAGTATGTGTTTTTACTCAAACTAAAAGCGTCATAACTTTGGTCTTCACGTCTATGTTCTAGAAACACTAAATTTTTTTAACTTTTATTTAAAGTTCGGGGGTGCATGTGAAGGCTCATTACACAGGTAAACTCATGTCACAGGGATTTGTTATAGATTATTTAATTACCCAGGAATTAAGCACAGTACCCAGTAGTTATCTTTTCTGCTCCTCTATCCCTGCCCACCCTCCACTCTCAAGTAGACCCAGCATCTGTTGTTTCCTTCT
The DNA here is from genome assembly GCF_001604975.1 of Cebus imitator. Lineage (NCBI taxonomy): Eukaryota > Metazoa > Chordata > Mammalia > Primates > Cebidae > Cebus > Cebus imitator. The sequence continues at coordinate 2,470,424 of NW_016107524.1, forward strand.
TTGTGTTCATAAGTTCTCATCACCTAGCTCCCACTTATAAGTGAGAACATGCACTTATAAAGATAACTTACAAGTTATCTTTCCTGCATTAGTTTATTGAGGATGATAGCCTCCAGCTACATCCATGTTCCCACAAAAGATGTGATCTCATTCTTTTTTATGGCTGCATAGTATCCATGGGGTATATGTACCACATTTCCTTTAACCAATCTGTCACTGATGAGCATTTCGGTTGATTCCATGTCTTTGCTATTGTAAAAAGTACTGCAACGAACATTTGCATGCATCTTTACAGTAGTATGCTTTATATTCCTCTGAGTATATACCCAGTCATGGGATTCTTAGGTCAAATAGTACTTCTGCTTTTTGCTTTTTGAGGAATTGCCATACTGTTTTCCACAATGGCTGAACTAATTTACATTCCCACCAACAGTGTATAACTATTTCCTTTTATCTGCAACCTCACCAATATCTGTTGTTTTTTTTCTTTTTAACAATAGCCATTCGGACTGGTGTGAGATGGTATCTCCTTGTGGTCTTGATTTGCATTTCTCTAATGATCAGTGATACTGAGCTTTTTTTCATATGCTTTTTGGCTGCATGTATATCTTCTTTTGAAAAGTATCTGTTCATGTCCTTTACCCACTTTTTAATGGGACTGGTATTCTCTCGTAAATTTTTTTTTTTTTTTCCCCATTTATTTATTTTATTGTATTTTAGGTTTTGGGGCACATGTGAAGAACATGCAAAATTGTTGCATAGGAACACACATGGCAGTGTGATTTGCTGCCTTCCTCCCCATCACCTACATCTGGCATTTCTCCCCCAGCTATCCCCCCCCAGCTCCCCACCCCCCACCGTCCCTCCCCTATTTCCCCCCAACTGACCCCAGTGTGTAGTGCTCCCCTCCCTTTGTCCCTGTGCTCTCATCGTTCAACACCCTTGAGATACCATCTCACACCGGTAAGAATGGCGAACATTAAAAAATCTGGAGACAGCAGATGCTGGAGAGGATGTGGAGAAGTAGGAACACTTTTACACTGTTGGTGGGAGTGTAAATTAGTTCAACCATTGTGGAAGACAGTGTGGCGATTCCTCAAGGACATAGAATAGAAATTCCATTTGACCCAGCAATCCCATTGCTGGGTATATATCCAAAGGATTACAAATCGTTCTACTATAAGGACACGTGTACACGAATGTTCATTGCAGCACTGTTTACAATAGCAAAGACCTGGAACCAACCCAAATGCCCATCGACGATAGACTGGATAGGGAAAATGTGGCACATATACACCATGGAATATTATGCAGCCATCAAAAACGATGAGTTTGGGTCCTTTGTGGGGACATGGATGAACCTGGAAACCATCATTCTCAGCAAACTGACAGAGGAGCAGAAGATCAAACACCGCATGTTCTCACTCTCTCGTAAATTTTTTTAAGTTCCTTATATTTGCTGGATATTAGACCTTTATCAGATGCATAGTTTGCAAATATTTTCTTCCATTCTGTATGCTGTTTCCTCTGTTGATGTTTCTTTCACTGTGTAGAAACTCTTAAGTTTAATTAGATCTCACTCATCAATTTTTGATGTTCTTGTGATTGCTTTTGGTGTCTTTGTCATGAAATCTTTGCCTATTCCTATGTCCAAGATGGTACTGCCTAGGTTGTTTTCCAGGGCTTTTACAGTTTGGGGTTTTACATTTAAGTTTTTAATTCATCCCAAGTTGATTTTTGTACGTGGTATAAGAAAGGGGTCCAGCTTCAGTCTTCCGCATATGGCTAGCCAGTTATCCCAGCACCATTTATTGAATTGGGAGTCCTTTCCCCATTACTTATTTTTGTTTACTTTGTCAATGATCAGATGGCTATAGGTGTGCAGCCTTATTTCCAGACTCTCTATTCTGTTCCATTGTTCTGTGGGCCTGTTTTATAACCATGCTGTTTTGGTTACCATAGCCCTATAGTATAGTTTGAAGTCAGGTAATGTAATGCCTCCAGCTTAGTCCTTTTTGCTTAGGATTGCCTTGGCTATTCAGGCTCTTTGTTGGTTCAACATAAATTTTAAAATAGTTTTTTCCAGCTCTGTGAAAAATTAATTACATTGGTAATTTGATAGGAATAGCATTGAATCTGTACATTGCTTTGGGCAGTATGGCCATTTTAATAATATTGATTCTTCCTATCCATGAATATGGGGTGTTTTTGTTTGTGTCTTCTCTGATTTCTTTGAGAAGCGTTTTGTAACTCTCATTGCAAAGATCTTTCACCTCCCGGTTAGCTGTATTGCTAGGTGTTTTATTCTTTTTGTGGCAATGAAATTGCATTCCTGGTTTGGCTCTTAGCTTGGCTACTGTTGGTGTATGGGAATCCTAGTGATTTTTGTACATTGGTTTTGTATCCTAAAACCTTGCTGAAGTTGTTTATCACCTGGAGGAGCTTTTAGGTCGAGACTATAGAGTTTTCTATATATGGAATCATATCGTCTGCAAACAGGGACAGTTTGACTTCCTCTCTTCCTATTTGGATGTCCTTTATTTCTTTGTCTTGCCTGACTGCTCTCGCTAGGACTTCCAATACTAGGTTGAATAGGAGTGGTGAACGAGGGCATACTTGTCTTGTGCTGTGTTCAAGGGGAAGGCATTCAGCTTTTCCCCATTCAGTATAATGTTGGCTGTGGCTTTGTCACAGACAGCTGATAGTATTTTGAGGTATGTTCCTTCAATACCTAGTTTATTGAGAGTTTTTAACATGAAACACTGTTGAATTTTATATAAAGCCTTTTCTGCATCTATTGAGATAATCACTTGGTTTTTGTCTTTAGTTTTGTTTATGTGATGAATCACATATATTGATTTGAGTATGATGAACCAACTTGGTATTCTGGGGATAAAGCATGGTGGATTAACTTTTTGATGTGCTGCTAAATTCGGTTTGCAAGCATTTTGTTGAGGGTTTTTGCAGCAATGTTCATGAGGGATATTGGCCTGAAGGCTTATTTTTTGTCATATCTCTGCCAGGGTATGGTATCAAGATGATGCTGGCCTCACAGAATCAGCTGGAGAAGGGTCCCTCCTTCTCAGTTTTTTGGAATAGTTTCTGCAGGAATAGTAGCAACTCTTTTTTGTACATCTGGTAGAATTCAGCTGTTTATCCATCAGGTCTTGGGCTTTTATTTTGGTTGGTAGGCTATTTATTACTGATTCAATTTTGGAGTTACTTATTGTTCTGTTCAAGGAATCAATTTCTTCCTGGTTAAGTCTTGGGAGAGTATATGTGTTCAGGAATTTATCCATCTCTTCTGTTTTCTAGTTTTGTGTGCATAAAGGTGTTGTTCACAATAGATTCTGATGGTTATTTTTATTTCTGTGGGGTCAGTGGTAACATTCCCTTCCTCATTTCTAATTCTGTTTATTTGAATCTTCTCTCTTCATTAGTCTAGCCAGCAGCCTCTCTATCTTATTAATTTTTTTGAAAACCAACTCCTGGATTCATTAATCTTTGGAATGTTTTTTTGTGTGTGTGTCTTGATTTCCTTCAGTTCAGTTCTAATTTTGGTTATTTCTTATCTTTTGCTAGCTTTGGGATTGATTTGTTCTTGCTTCTCTAATTCTTTCGATTGTGATATTATGTTCTTACTTCGAGGTCTTTCTAACTTTTTGATGTGGACATTTAGTGCTATGAATTTCCCTCTTAACCCTGCCTTAGCTGTGTCCCAGAGATTCTGGTATATTGTATCTTTGTATTCATTAGAAATACTAAATTTAACAATAAATTTTAACATAGCAAGAATTCAATTCCACAAACATAATTTTAAAAATGTTGTAATACACTAATATGGCATAGTAATATCCACATTCATAAGTGTATTGTTTCTTATTCACCATCAAAAATTATTTGATACAAAGTGGCAGTTACAGTTTTATGATTCTTGGATCTGCTTTGAACCAATCCAAATCTTAATATTTAAATTACACAATTCAGGAAATATAAAAACAGGTGAATTTCTCCTTTATGACTACTCATTAGCATAAATTTGTCTCCTGAAGACCAAACAATATTCTAACTTTCAAATCACCTAAAGAACCAACCACATTGCTAAAATTTTCAATACATCTAAATGCAATTGGACATATAGTTTGCACCTATATTTTAGGAGTTTTAATGCTCAAATATGAAAGCCATCACAAACCTCTTCTCCCTGATCTTCCCTTTCCTTCTTTCTTTAATGACTGATAGTATCATTTTAGAAAGATCATGTGACATGAAGACCAAACACAGAAGATGACTTGAAGTTCCCTAGAAATAAGGCAATCATAAGGTGACTACATGTCCCAGTTTTCCCAGAACAGTCTCAGTTTATACCTGTTATTCTGAGGTAATTATTAATAGAATCCAATTTCTCTCTCTCTCAAAACTGGATTATAATTTACATATAGTCACCCTAAGTGCAGAACAACAGTTCTCAGAGTAAACAAACCACTGAGGGTACCTAAGACCCTTTCCAGTGTGTTCATAAGGTCAAAACTATTTTCATAATACCAAGACAAAATGTGCCTTTTTCTTATTTAGTATTTTTATTTGGTTTTGTTGACATTTGCAGTGAGGACACAAAAGCAATAACAAGTAAAATTATAGGTATCTTAGCATGAATTAAGGAAGTAGCACCAAACCTTGCAAGTGGTCATTGTATTCTCCATTGCTATCCACAGTTAAAAAAACACAACAGACAAAAGCAACAGAAACCACCACAAACCTATTTCACTTAAGAAAGTCATTTGCATAATCTAAGAATTATTAATTATATTAAATTTCAACTAGCAGGCATACTTCCTTTTAATATTTTATGAGATGAAATAGAAGGAAAAAGCATTTCTGCAGCATACAAAAGTACAAAAAAAGTACAAGGAAAAGCATTTGTGCCATGGTTTAAGATGGGAGTTAATATGGCCTTTTTAACCTAAGGTGGCAGATTAATGCCTTTTAGCAGGCCTCAGCCATTTGGAAATAACAAGACAGTAAATAAAGATCAATGGTGTGAGCTTTAATTCAAGAAGGAAAATAGGAATACACTGGAATCATGAAGGACACTCCAAATCCCAGAGACGAGAATCCCAGCAAACAGCCACTATGATGGCATTTGACAGATAAAAGTGAAATCCCAGTACATGAGAGAGAAAGACAGCCTCCCTCAGTGACTTACCTTTCCACTGGGAATCAAAGCAAACCAGGCTGAGGGAGAACTTTTTTTTCTCCCAAACCCTGGAGTTAACCTGGGGAGTGGGTTGGAGACACTGTGTGAGAAAAACACTAGGAGAAGCTGCAGACACTTTCCAAGACATAGGACCAAGCACAGGATGCCATTTTTAATCTGGGTACATACAAGTCAGTCATTCTAGGCAACCCAGCTGCATGGTCACACAAGCACTTGTCTTGGGCCAGAGACTGGATTGCCTCCTGTGGAGCAGGGTAGTAGCCTCCACAGCCTCCACCACTTCTGAGGTGAAAAGCACCTCAGAAGTAGGTGCTGGAATTATACTCTTCCCTGTTGTAAACCTGGAGTGTGAGGAAAACTGCTACAGCTGCAATTACTCTTGGGCAATGAGACTTACAGCCAGGGCCAGCTTGGCAACATGAAACTGATCTGCATGTGCCATTACTGGGTTCCCCAGCCTGTTCCCCTGGGATCAAGATGAAGTAGGGGTCCCTTCTGCTCCATCCAGCCAGAAATCCAGGCATTCAGTGTACCTTCTTGCCTCACCTAGCAGCGTGAACCATTCATCCTTCATGGACATAGATCATGGTGCAGCAGGGCCATCTCCACTCCATGGCCAGGCTGATGTCCAGACATTTGGAGCACCCACTCACCTTGATTGGCAGCCTGACCCACCCCACCCTTCCTATGCAGAGATCCTAATACAAGGGGGCCCTCTCAGCTACACACCTAAGCAGATGCCCAGGCATTCATAGCACCTGCCTGCCTGGTCCAATAGCTTGAGTCATCCCATGCTTCCTATGCAGAGATCTTGATGCAGGGGGGCCCTCTCCACTCCATTCCCAAGCAGATCTCCAGGTATTGGAGCACTCATTACCCTGGATTAGAAGTTTAGTCTGCCCCCCATCACTGTGCAATGACCTTGAAGCCAAGGAGGTTTCCCAGTTCCATGCCTAGATATATCCTGGGCACCTGGTAGCTGCCCACTGGATTCTCTCTCAGCATTGTACCTGCCACTGGGGGACTTGCAGGTGGGTCTGCCCAGTCTGGGCCCACCCTTCATGGCCCCTGTCCTCCCAGACTGTCCGAGGTCAATGCTAAAGAAAAAATCTTAAAGACAGCTAGAGAAAAAGATCAGATCATATACAGAAGGAAATGCTTTAGGCTAAAGTTTCTCTCAGCAGAAACTTTACAAGCCAGGAGAGACTAGGAGCCTATTTTCAGCATTCTTAACGAAAGGAAATTCCAATCAAGAATTTCACACCCTGCCAAGTTAAGTTTCACAAGCACAGGAGAAATAAAAGCTTTTCCATGCAAGCATTAAGGGAATTTGTTACCATTAGACCATCGTTACAAGAGCGCCTTACAAAAGTTCTAAACACAGAAACAAAAAAATAATGCCAGCTACCATGAAAATACACATAAACCCAAAGACTCTATGAAGTAACCACACAATAGAAACTGCAAAGCAATCAGCTAACAATTTCATGATAGGCTCAAAACCTCACATAGCCAGAGACACAGTGGCTTACGCCTGTAATTCCAGCAATTTGGGAGGCAGGCAGATTGCTTGAGGTAAGGAGTTTGAGATCAGCCTCGCCAACATGGTGAAACCCCATCTATACTAAAAATACAAAAATTTGCCATGCGTGGTGATGCTCACCTGCAGTCCCAGCTACTCGGGAGGCTGAGGCAGAAGAATCTCTTGAACTCAAAGAAGAAGGTTACAGTGAGTTGAGATCGTGCCACTGCACTCCAGCCTGGGTGACAGAGTGAGACTCCATCTCAATAAAAACAAAACTTCACATATTAATCTTAACCTTGAATGTAAATGATCTATACACTCCGCTAAAAAGGCACAAAATGGCAAGTTGGATAAAAAACAAGATGCACGTAACAACACTCATAGGCTCAAAATAAAGGGCTAAAGAGTGATCCACCAAGCAAATGGAAAACAGAAAGAGCAGCGGTCACTATTATCTTATCAGATAAAACAGACTTTAAACGAACAACAGTAACAAACAACAAAGAAGGCCATTATATAATGACAACGCATTTGATTCAACAAGAAGACTTAACTATTTTACACACACTCACCCAAAATTGGAGCACCTAGAATACAAACAAGTACTTCTAGACCTACAAAACTCTTATACAGCCATGCAATAATAATAGGGGACTTCAATACCCTACTGGAAGCATTAGACAGATCATCGAGGCAGAAAACTAACAAAGAAATTCTGAATTTAAACTTGACCAGTTGGACCTAATGGACATCTACAGAATTCTCCACCCATTGACCACAGAATCACACTCTTCTCATCTGCACATGGAACATACTCCACAACTGACCATATGCTCAGCCATAAAGCAAGTCTCAATAAATTCAAAAAAATTAACATCACACCAACCATGCTCATGGACCACAGAGGAATAAAAATAGAAATCGCCTTTTCCACCCTCCCACTAAGCACTGTTCCAGCTGCATCATGTTCACTCTGATCTCTGGGATCCTGCTAAGCCAGCACCACTGTTGTCTCCCTTCAGCCGCCATCATGATTATTTACCCAGACCTTACCAGCCATGAGATGTTCTCCAACATTTACAGTACCTGGGAGATTGCAGATGAGCTGTGCCTGGAAGTGGGGTGGGGGGTTAGGGGAAAGATGGTCAGTAGGACAGAGGGTAACATTGACAGAAATGCCTCCACAGAAGGCCCGGAGGGTAAAGGTATCAAAATCCCATTAATCATTTTTATTGATACTGTCATGAACCACCACTTGCAGGAAACAAATCTCACAAAAGAAGCCTACAAGAAGTACATCAAATATTACATAAAATCAATCAAAGGCCAACTTGAAGAACAGTGACCTAAATAGTAAAACCTTTTATGACAGAAGCTATAAAACAAACCAATCACAGCTTATAATTTCAACAACTACCAGTTTTTTACTGGTAAAAACATGAATCCAGATGAAATGTTTGCTCTACCATGAAGATGGTATGACCCCATATATGATTTTCTTTAAAGATGGTTTAGAAATGGAAAAACGTTAACAAATTGGCAATTACTTTGGCTCTAACACCTGTCATCATAACTGCCTGCTGCCTATCATCCACATGAACACAATGACAAGACAAACTGGACTTGAGCTCTTCATTTATTTTGACCATTATGTATTTGGCACGGAAGCATTGGTTGTTTGTTTGTTTGTTTGTTTGTTTTTTGAGACAGAGTCTTGCTCTGTCGCCAAGCGCCAGGCCGGAGTGCAAAGGTACAACCTCGGCTCACTGCAACCTCTGCCTCCCAGGTTCAAGCAATTCTCCTGCCTCAGCCTCCTGAGTAGCTGGGACTACAGGCAAGTGCCACTATGCCCAGCTAATTTTTTGTATTTTTTAGTAGAGACAGGGTTTCACCATGTTAGCCAGTATGGTCTCAATCTCTTGACCTCATGATCCGCCCGCCTCAGCCTCCCAAAGTGCTGGGATTACAGGTGTGAGCCACCGCGCCCAGCCCCTGGAAGCACTGTTTTTAAGAAAAACATTCCATGTAAGTTGTCTAAAAATACAATGCACTTAAACACATTTGAAAGAATGCCTTTTTAGTTTAATACATATTTATGCTAAATCCATCCTGTAGCATTCCTGGAGAGGCTAGAGCCTGGCTGTTAGTCACTACTAGGACGAATAAGACTATCATTAGATAACCTCTACAGAGAGAATTACTTCTGAGACTGGAATATAAAAAAGAATAAAAAGTTTTAATTCTCAGTTGAGTAAAGGAAGAGACCGCACTCGTAGCAGAATCAACATCTGAAGTGGAGCCTTATACATTTATCACCTACAACAGAAGTAGTTAACTCTGGAAGACACTACCAAGAGAATAAAAAGCGACTAATACAGTTGGAAGCAAAAAACAACAAAGAGAACAAAGAAGCAAATCAATGCCAAGATTTTTCCAAATCACACAATTACATGGCAATTTTAAAACTTGTTCCTGAATGACTTTTGGATAAACAACAAAGTTAAGGCAGAAATCAAAAAATTCTTTGAAATAAATGAAAACACGGACAACATACCAAAAATCTCTGAGATGCAGCAAAAGCAGTGTTAGGAAGAAACTGTATAGTACTGAATGGCTACTACAAAAAGTTGGAAAGATCTCAAATTAACAATCTAACATCACACCTACAGGAACTAGAAAAACAAGAACTAACCCTAAAGCCAGATGAAAACAAATAACTAAAATCAGAGTGAAACTCAACAAAATTGAGACCCCAAAATCCATACAAAGAATCAATGATTTTCTTACAGTGATCATTAAAGGGGAAAAAAGAATCAATGAAACCAAAAACTGGTTCTCTGAAAGGATAAGCAAAATTGATAGAACACTAACTATATTAACAAAGAAAAAAATGGAAGATTCCAATAAGCACAGTCAGAAATGACAAAGATGACATCACAACCAATCCCGCAGAAATATAAAAGATCCTCAGAAACTATTAGAATACCTCTTCATTTACAAACTAGAAAATCTAGAGGAAATGGATAAATTCCTAGAAACATAAAATCTCCCAAGATTGAATCAGGAAGAAATTAAAACTCTGAAAAGACCAATATCAAGTTCCAAAACTGAATTAGCAATAAAAAACCTAGCACCCAAAAAAAGCCCCAGGCCAGATGGACTCACAGCTGAATTCTGCCAGATGTTCAAAGAAGTGCTGATACTACTCCAAATATGCTGAAAAGATTCCAAAATGTTGAGGAGAAGGGACTCCTCTCTAACTCATTCTATGAAGCCAGCATTGCCCTTATACCAAAACCTGGAACAGACATGATGAAAAAAGAAATGTAGAAGCCAATATCCCTGATGAACATAGATGTAAAAGCTCCTCAACAAAATACTAGCAAACTGAATCCAGCAGGACATCAAAAGTTAACTCACCACAACTAAATAGGCTTTATTCCTGGGATGTAAAGTTAGTTCAATATATGCAAGTCAATCAGTGTGATTTATTGACAAACACAATAAACAGAATTAAAACACATAAACAGAATTAAAAGCAAAAACCTATGATTATCTCAATATACATCGAAAAAGGTTTTGGTAAAATCCAACATGACTTAATGATTAAATAAAAAAAATAAAAAAAATAAAAAACCACCCTCAAGAAATGAAGCACTGAAGGAACATACCTCAAAATAATAAGAGCCGTCTATGACAAACTCACAGCCAACAGCATGCTAAATGGGCAAAAACTGGAATCATTCTCCTTGAGAACCAGAACATGACAAGGATGCCCAATTGCACCACTCCTATTCAATATAATACTGGAAGTACAGAGCTATCATTCAAGAGAAAAAGTAAAAGGCATCCAAATAGGAAAAGAAGTCAAACTATCTTTCGTCGCTGACAATATGGTCTTACACCTAGAAAACCCTAACGACTTCATCAAAAGACTCCTAGAACTAATAAATGACTTCAGTTAAGTTTCAGGATACAAAATCAATGTATAAAATTAGTAGCATTTCTACATACCAACAACGTTCAGGCTAAGAGCCAAATCAAGAACACAACCCCATTTACAATAGCCACATGCAAAAATAAAATACCTAGGAACACATTTAATGAAGGAGGGAAAGATCTCTACAAGGAGAACTACAAAACACTACTGAAAGAAATCACACATCACACAAACAAAAGGAGAAACACTCCGGGCTCATGGAATGGAAGAATCAATATCATTTAAAATGGCCATACATCCTAAAGTAATCTGCATATTTAATCGAACTACCAATGTCATTTTTCACAGAACTAGAAAAAAAAAAAAACTATTCTAAAATTCATATGGAACCAACAAGGAGCCTGAGCAGCCAAAATAATCATAAGCAAAAAAAAAGAATACAACTGGAAGCATCATATTACAGAACTTCAACCCAGACTATAAGGCTATAGTAACCAAAACAGTATAGCAACAGTACAAAAACAAAAACATACACATAGACCAATGGAACAGAATAGAAACTCAGAAATAAAGTCACACGCCTACAGCCATCTGATCTTTGACAAAGTCAACAAAAAATTAGCAATGGGGAAAGGACTCCCTATTCATTAAATGGTGCTGGGGTGACTGGCTAGCCATATGAAGAAGAATGAACTAGACTCCTGCCTTTCACCATATAAAAAAATTAACTCAAGATATAACTGGGAAGCCTAACTTCAAAATACATTTTAAAACTTTTTTTTCCTTTCCCTTGGGATTCAAGACCTAACCTTGAGGCAAACCACAAAACCCTTTTCCCTTAACCTGAAAATAGACCCCGTGTCCTTCCATTTCTTACTGCATATACTCCCTTCACATTTATCCAACTGTATGCTAGTATCTAATTATGTGCCTACTTAGAAGTTCTAGGGGCAAACCTTAATACAAACAGACCAAGCCTGGGGACCCAGCTGCAAAACTGCAGTGACAAACTCAAGGCACCTAGTCCACAACCTCACCATTGTTGAGATGACTCTAGTCCACACTCCAGGTGGACTGGAACCCAAGAAAGCCAATAAAACAAGACACACAGACAGTGTACTCAGTATAATTCTTGCATGCCTTTCATATCAAGTTTTACCTTTTTAAACCCTTGACTTCCCCCACCAAAATTGAAAGTGATTGCTTTGGATAGGAATCAAGCCACTTCCTCTTTGCTAGCTTTGGAAATAAAGTAACTTTCTTTCTACCACACCTCTCCCTTGTTAACTGGACTCTGCAAGTAGTGAGTGACTGAACTTGCATTCAGTTGCAAAGTTAAAGAATTAAATCTAAGACGTCAAAGCATAAGAATCCTAGAAGAAAACTTAGGAAATGCCATTATGGACACTGGCCTTGGGAAAAAATTTATGACTAAATTCTCAAAAGCAATCGCAACAAAAACAAAATTGACAAGTGAGATCTAATTAAATTATAGAGATTCTACACAGCAAAAGAAACTACCAACAGAGTGAACAGACAACCAACAGAATGGTAGAAAATATTCTCAAACAATTCATCTGACAAAGTTGTAATATCCAGAATCTATAAGGAACTTAATTCAACAAAAAATCAAATAAGCCCATTAAAAAGTGGGCAAAAGACATGAACAGATGCTTCTTGGCCAGGGGCAGTGGCTCTTGCCTGTAATCCCAGCACTCTGGGAGGCCAAGGTGGGCAGATCATGAGGTCAGGAGATGAAGACCATCCTGGCCAATATGGTGAAACCATGTCTCTACTAAAAACAATACCAAAATTAGCTGGGCATGGTGGCACATGCCTGTAATCTCAGCTACTAGGGAGGCTGAGGCAGAAGAATGGCTTGAACCAGGGAGTCAGAGGTTATAGTGAGCCAAGATCCACCACTGCCCTCCAGCCTAGCAACAGAGCAAGACTCCATCTCAAAAATAAATAAAAATAAAAAATAAATGAAAAAATAAAAAGTGGGCAAAAGACATAAACAGACGCTTCTCAAAAGAAGATACAGAAGTGGAAAATACATGAAAAAATGTTCCACATCACTAATCATCAGAGAAATACAAATCAAAACCACAAGATACCACCTCACACCAGTCAAAATGCCTATTGCTAAAAAGTCAAAAACAACAGATGCTAGGAAGGCTGCAGAGAAAAAGGAATGCTTGTACACTGTTGGTGGGAATGTAAATTAGTTCAGCCACTGTGGACAGCAGTTTGGAGATTTCTCTAAGAATTTGAAATAGAATTACCACTTGATCCAGCAATCCCATTACTGGCTATATATCCAAAAGAAAAGAAATCTTTCTACCAAAATGACACATGCACTCCCATGTTCATTGCAGTACTATTCACAATAGCAAAGACATGCAACCAATCCAGGTGACCATCCACAGTGGATTGGATAAAGAAAATGTGGTATATACACACAATGGAACACTATGCAACCATAAATAAAGAAATTCATGTCCAGAAACATGAATGCTGCTGGAAGCCAGTATCCTAAGTGAATTAATGCAGGAACAGAAAAATAAATACCACATATTCTTACTTTCAAGTAGAAGCTAAACATTGAGTACCCATGAACATAAAGATGCCAACAAGAGAAACTGGGCACTACTAGAGAGATGAGGATGAGAGGAGGGCAAGGGCTGAAAAACTCACTATTGGATATTATGCTCAGTACCTAGGGGTACTATGCATTTGTAACCCAAACTTCAGTATCATGACACATACCCATGTAACAAACTTGCCCATCCTGAATCTAGAATAAAAGTTGAAAAGAGAAAAACATAGCCTCTTCTTTCAAGAAACACCATTTTTACTTGAAAGAATAACTGACAGCAACTATAATTATTCAAACTGGGTATCTGGCAGACATTTTTTTAAACATAAACTAAGCTTGCCCACCACTTCAAGAAAAACTAACAGCAGGTATTTGACAATGATAAAACTCAAGTTTTCAAGCAAAAATTTAACTTTGGGAAATTCATATCAACCACAATGGATGAGATGCATAGTTATATCAATGAATATGATTTTTTATCTTGTATAATTAACAGTTTCAACTGCATGACAGCAAACCAATATTTTCCAAATAAACCAATGTATACTACAACATTACACGTGTTAAAGAGCCATTCAGAGTGCAAGATATGTCAATAAACCCTAATGAAATATTCCAAAAAGTTCCATGTTGTTCCAGATTCCATTATGCAGCTAACCTCTCAGAAACTACCATTTGTTGGGTTTTAGTGTAGTATCGATTATCTGAAAATACTATTAAAATTCATCTCTTTTTTCCCAATTATATATCTGTGGAAGGCCAAATTTTCTTCATAAACTCTCACAAAAACAACGTATCACGACAGATTGAATTTAGGAACAGGTATAAGAAATAAAGAGTCAGAGGTAGTAACTAAAAATCTTCCAACGTAGAAAAGCCCAGAACCCGACGGCTTAATGGCTGAATTCTACCAAATATTCAAAGAGGATGAATTCAGTAAAGTTGCAGGATATAAAATCAACATAAAAAAATCAGTGACATTTCTGTACACAAATAACTACCTATCCAAAAAAAAATCATGAAAACAATCTCATTTACAATAGCATCTTAAAAATAAAATTCTTAAGAATATATTTAACCAAGAAGGTGAAAGATAGGCACACTCTGGGAGGCCAAGGTAGATGGATTGCTTAAACTCAGAAGTTTGAGACCAGCCTCGGCAATATGGAGAAATCCTGCCTCTGCAAAATATATAAAAATTATCCAGATGTGGCAGCACATGCCTGTAGTGGCAGCTACTTGGCAGACTAAGGTGGGAGGATGGCTTGTGCCTGGAGGTGGAGGCTGCAGTGAGTCATGACTGTGCCACTGCACTTCAGCCTAGATGAGAGAGCCAGATCCTTTCTCAAAAAAACATAAAAGATATATACACTGAAAACTATAAAACATTGATATAAGAAACTGAAGGACACAGATAAATGGAAAAATACTGGTGTTCATGGACTGGAAGAACTGATATCATTAAAATGTCTATACTACTCAAAGCAAAATACAGATTCAACAAAATCTCTATCAAAATTCTAATGATTTTCTTCATAGAAAAAAAAAGCCAATTCTAAAATTCATATGGAGCCACAGAACACATCAAACAGCAAAAACAATACTAAGCATAAAGCTGGAGGTATTATAATACTTAACTTCAAAATATACCTCAACGCTATAAACATCAAAAAAAAAAAAAGTAGTTGGAGGTATCACATTTTCTTGTTTATATTACAAATCTATAGTAATCAAAACAGTATGGTACTGACATAAAAACAGACACAGAGACCAGCAGAACAGAATAGAGAGCCCAAAAATAAACCCAAACATATATAGTCAATTAATTTTCAACAAGGGTGATAAGAGGACACAATGGGAAAAGGATAGTTTCTTCAATAAATGGTTGCTACTGGGAGAAGTGAATTTCCACATACAAAAGAATGAAATGTACTCTTATTTTTATACCATACATAAAAATCAATTCAAAACAGATAAAAGACCTAAATATAAGACCTTAAACCATAAAACTCCAAGACAAACACACAGAGGAAAACCTCCTTGACAATGGCCTTGGCAATATTTTTTGGATATCATGCCAAAAGCTCGGGCTACGAAAGCAGAAATGAGTAAGCCAGGTACGAGGGCTCACACCTATAATCCCAGCATTGTGGGAGGCTGAGGTGGGAGGATTGCTTCAGTCTAAGAGTTCAAGGCTAGCCTGGGCAACACAGCAAAATCCAGTCTCTAAAAAAAAATTAAAAATTAGACAGGCATAACAGGGTGTGCCTGTATTCCCAGTTAGTCATGAAGTTGATATGAGCAGATCAATTGATCCTGGGAGGTCAAGGCTACAGTGAGCTGTGATCACTCCACTGCACTCCAGCCTAGATGACAGAGCAAGACGCTGTCTCCAAAAAAAATTAAAATAAAATAGAGATATCACATTTAAAAGCTCCTGTACAGCAAAGAAAACAAATAACAAAATAAAACAGCAGCCAACAGATTGGGAGAAAATATTTGCAAACAATATATCTGAAGAAGGGCTTAATATCCAAAAGATATTAAAAGATTCACAACTCAGTAACAGAAGAACAAATAGCCCTATTCAAAAATTGTCAAATGATCTGAATAGATCTTTTTCCTAAGACAATGTAAAAACAGCTAACAAATATATGAAAAGGTGCTCGACATCACCAATCATCAGAGAAATACAAGTCAAAACTACATTAAGATATCAATTCATACCTGTTAGAATGGCTATTACCAAAAAGAAAAGAGATGACAAGTGCTGGTGAAAGCACAGAGGAAAGGAAACCCCTGTACTCTGTTAGTGGGAATGCAGAATGATCAGCCATTGTATAAAACTGTGCAGAGATTCCTAAAGAAATTAAAAATGGAAGTACCACATGACTCAGCAATCCTTCTTATGAGATATATACCCAAAGGAAATTAAACCACTACCTCATAAAAATATCTACACTCCCATGTTCAATTCAACATTACTCATGATAGCCAAGATTTGTAAACAACCAAAGTATCTGCAAATGGACAAACAGATAAAGAAAATGTGGTATGTCTGTATACACACACACAGAGAGATACTATTCAGCTTTTTAAGAGAGATTCTGCCATTTGTCACAACATAGATGAATGTGAAGGACTTTATATTAAGTGAAATAAGCCAGACACAAATAGTATTGCATGATTTCATTTATATGTCAAAAAAAAAAAAAAAACAAACAACAACCCCACAGTCAAAGACAGAGATAGAGAATAAAATAGCAGTTGCCAGGGGCAGGAAGGGAGAAAATAAGACGTAGGCTAAAGGATACAAAGTCACAGATACATAGGATCAGTAAGTCTAAACACCTAACAGATAACATGAGGGTTCTGCTTAATAATGTTGTACTGCACTTGGGGTTTTTGCTAAAACAGTAGACAGGGTCTTGCTCTTAGGTACTTTAAAAGTACCTAAAATTAATAGAAATAGATAAGAATCCAGTTGATTTCTGTAGATCTCATTAAGCAACATTAGCAAGACCTGCAGAAAAGTCAAACAATGCCACTCTTCTTACTATTTTTTGTCTAAGGAGAGTTATTATTCACAAATATATGATATTATGTTAATATGTAATTGAATTTTTAAATAGACCAATTTTTTTTAAATTTCTGTTTTAATTTCTAATATGTTAAATAGATAGTTACAACCCACATTTTAAAAGCTCTTTGGGGTCCTTAATTTTTATGAGCTTAAAGGAGTCCTGAGACCAAAGTTGAGAACTGAAGACACAGGAAATTACTAATCAAAAACAAAGAACATATGATAGTGCAAACAAGTTTCTGGGGTTTTTTTTTTTAGATTCAGGGGACATGTGTACAGGTTTGATACATGGGTATATCATATGACACTGAGGCTTAAGCCTCTATTAATCCCGTCACCCAAATAGTGAACCTAGTACCCAACAGGTAGTTTTTCAATCCTTGTCCTTTTCTGTCCCTCTCTCCTACTGGAATCCCCACTGTTCCCACCTTTTTGTCTGTATGTACCCAATGTTTACCTCCCATTTATAAGTGAGAACATGCGGTATACAGTTTTCCATTCCAGTGTTAATTCACTTAGGATAATGGCCCCAGCACCACCTATGCTGCTACAAAGGACATTTCTTTCTCTGTTTTTTATGGTTATGTAGTATTCCATGGTATATATGTGCCACATTTTCTTTATCCAATCCACCATGTATGAGTTGGGTTGATTCCATATCTTTGCTAATGTGAACAGCACTGCAATAAACATACAAGTGTGGGTGTCTTTTTGTTAGAACACTTTATTTTCTTTCAGGTAAATTCCCAGTAATAGGACGCTGAGTTGAATGGCAGCTTTAAGTTTTTTGAAAAATCTGCAAACTGCTTTCCACAGCGGCTGAACAAATTTACATTCCCACCAACAGTGCATAAGTGGTGCCCTTTTTCTGCAACTTCATCAACATCTGTTTTTCAGCATTTTAATAATAGCCATTCTGACTGGTGTGAGATGGTACCTCATTGTGATTTTGATTGAGCAAACAAATTTTAAGATAGAACAAAGGTAAATGACTTACTGAATTGTGGATTTAATTTGAACTTGTTATCAAAACAGATAAAAAGGGTATAGAAATTATTTTAATCAGGCTTTTAAAAGCATACCATGAGAAGATATAATTAAGAAGTACTTCAATTTTATGAGACCATTTATTTCAAGAATCTTATTCTTCAGTACCTAAAGATGAAGAGAGACAGAACAGGCCTATTACGTACTTTTAAGGGATAAATGTACTTCCTCTTAAACCTCTTCTTTATAAATGATTTAGAAGAGTATAAGGAGAAAAACTATTTAAAATGTAATTATTTCTATTATTCTAACTGCTAAGATACAGAATAAGGTGCTGAGTAAAAACAAGCTAGCAGATATATTAGTTGCAAGACTATTTTGTTATTTAAATCACTGGTAATATTACCATCTTGCGACAAAATCAAGTATTGCAATTTCGAATGACAGAATCTTAGAAGTGTTAACCATGCCTTTTTTTTTTTTTTTTTTTTTTTTTTTTTT
>NW_016107524.1:2490298-2495181 GCF_001604975.1 Cebus imitator
CAGGAGGCGGAGGTTGCGGTGAGCCGAGATCGCGCCATTGCACTCCAGTCTGGGTAACAGGAGCAAAACTCCGTCTCAAAAAAAAAATTAAAAACTAGTTTGAACAACCTGAGTTTGTAACCAATAATTACATGGGGCAATGATTTATACTGTGTTCATTTAACAAAAGTGATTTAGGAATCCAGGCCTTCTCACCCTTAAGAACATTACTTTGTTTAATTGAAAAACACCCCCAAATGAGAATTTGTTCTGAAGATACAAATAGTACTCATTTACTAATTGTATCCAACCTGTTGACGATTGCAATGTTTGGTGCAAGTTGTGTGGTAACTGAAGAGTAAACAGAGGTGACTGGATGCTATTTCTGAAGAAGTCTTCTGTTGCTTTAGACTGCAAAACCTTGGTTTCCCAAAGCTTCAGAGAAAAAAAAAAAAAAAGTTTGCTTTAAAAAGATATACATAATTATTTTTTTAAGTTTTTAAAAAATTAACTTATCATCCTGATGATACAATGAATAAAGAATTAAACTATAATTTGAGAGATCAGAACTACATCAATTTTGTGCACTGAAAAAACAACAGACAGGAAGAAAATGTTGTATTGGCTACAAACCTGCTTCAAGTCTTTTAAAACTTGTTCCTCTATACCTTCTTCAGCAAATAGATTCCGAACTCCTTCAATCACATCTTCAATTACAGATCTGTAGAGCTGAGGCTATATAAAGGAAATTGTTAAAGTTTTGTTTTGTTTTGTTTAGATGGCATCACGGTCTGTCGCCCAGGCTTAAATGCAGTGGCATGATCTCTGCTCACTGTAACCTCCACCTCCCAGTTTCAAGCAATTCTCCTGCCTCAGCCTCCTAAGTAGCTGGAATTACAGGCACACGCCACCATGCCCAGCAAATTTTTGTATTTTTAGTAGGGACAGGATTTCACCATGTTGATCAAGCTGGTCTCAAACTCCTGACCATGTGATCCACCCACCTTAGCTTCCCAAAGTGCTAGGATTACAAGCATGAGCCACTGCACCCCACCTGTTAAAAGTTTTAACTTCTCAAGTTTGAACACATTTAGCCTCAAAAGATATGCAGTATGCCTACTAGTCTTGTAAAGTCATCATAAAAACTTTTACTAAGTACATTCCTATTCCCAATATAGTCTTAGCTTTCCATAAACTGTGTTGGCTTCGGACCCATAATCTCAGCCTGAATCTAGAAGACTGAATTACAGGAACACAACAACATACGAGCTAATAATCTCAAAGATGTATGGTTATTTGCCTTTTGTATCAGTATTTAACAACCTCAACTCCTTTTAAAAACAGAAATTAATGCAAGGCAGCTGGAAATAGGCCTTCTGTTTTCAATTTACGTTTTTATCAAAGTGGCCAAAGGAGATTTTTTAGGGTTCACTATATTATTTCCACAAATGTAAATAAACTCCAAGCCAGAAGACTGGGGTAAGCACTTAAAATGGAGCAATCAAAGCGCATCTCGCTTCCAAAATACACTCAGTCCAAAAAATACATATTCTGGACCATTGTCAAATACAACTGCTCCAAAATGGACTTCCTAACAGAACCTAAGAAGGGCACAAACGAACCTTACCCCTCCACCGTGCATACTGAAGAAACTAAATAACTTCCTAAAATTCCTCCTAGTCAAACATGCCATGACAACAAAATTAAGCAGACTTCTACCCAGATTAAACACTAGTTATAGCAACAAAAAAAGGGGTATGTGAAAACACTCAGCCCTTCAAATCTATATAAACTATGCCCCCAGGCCAAAACGGCAATGCTATGTGCTGACAATACTGACCTAGTGGAAGTTCCACGGGCAAGAAACAGAAAAGCAAGAATTTAGTTGAGTTGCTTTTATTTCAAATTGCTTAATCAAGCCAAAATGAAAATGAAAATTGTGAAACTCTAGGATTGCCTTTTCATACTACCCAATAAATAAATACTCTTAAATGCTCTTGCTCATGCCATGAGTAGCTATGCTTTTTTTTTTTTTTTTTTTTTTTTGAGACGAGTCTTGCTCTGTCACCACGCTGGAGTGCAGGGGTATAATCTGTGCTCACTCCAACATCTGCCTCCTGGGTTCAAGTGATTCACCTGTCTCAGCCTCTGGAGTAGCTGGGACTAAAGGCGCATGCCACCTTATCCAGCTAATTTTTTGTATTTTTAGTAGAGATGGGGTTTCATCATGTTGGTCGGGCTGGTTTTGAATTCCTAGACTCAAGTAATCTGCCCACCTCAGCCTCCCAAAGTGCTGGGATTGCAGGCGTAAGCCACCGTCCCGGGACCACAAAAGCAGCTATGCTTTAAACTAACCCTTCGAAAGACCCAGGGTAAGCCTATATGAATAGGCCAATCAGTAACATTTTAATAATGTTATTCACAAGCACATGTACTAAGACTCAATGCCCCTAAATTAGTTGCTTCTTCTAAAACAGTTTATCCTGATAAAGGCATACTAAATTGATGCATCAGTGGTAGTCCCAGCTAGTGTGATCACACTTAACATTGAAGGAAAAAACTCCTAAAGCTGAAAACATCTTTACACAGCAGTGGTCAAGAAGTACCCATTAGAACACAATTTTTCAAAAATCAAAATAGATACTGAACATATTTTCTCTTCTAGGACCACAGACTTTGTATTGCTTTTCCTGGTACCTTTATTAAAACCATATCTAGTCCATCTCAACTCCTCTATTTAAAACACAGACACTCCTTCATAGAATTCACAATCAGGTAAATTGGCATACCCAGTAAGCTTATATTCAGGCAGAGTATACGTATTTTATGTATCTTAAAACACGCCATCATAAAACAGATATAATTAAAGTAGCACGTCTCTAAAAATGGAGCTTTTATACTGCATATAAAATACCCGGAACCCCATAAAATTACACAGGTCTGGACAAGCACATTGCCTTTCACAAAATGTGAAGTCTGTTGAGATGAATTGCTACTAAAGATGAATCCTCTATTTGTATTCTTTGATTCAGGTTTTTAAGACTGATAGTCTCATAAGTGCCATTGGGACTATAAATTCTCACTGTGCAAATTAAGTGTCCGTTAGGGGTAGGAGGACAATGTATGTAGGTCGTACACGTAAGCATTCAGATGTTAAAGGACGACGAAATGGGCGGGTAGGGGAAGACACTAAAATCATGCGGGGAGGTAACTAACGTAAGGTATCACATTGTAATTTCAAGCAGTAAATAATACAGCTTGGAATTAATACTGTCCACAGTAAAATTAATACAACCGAACTTGGGGTTTTACTAACATCTAGGAAACCAGCAAGGTTGAGGGTGAGTTCCACCTCTAAACACCCAACTAGATAGCCTCAGTTTGGGTGAAAAGAGAAAAAGGACACTTTTTCTTCCAGCGGGGCTGGCCCAACTTCCTGCTGAATTACCGGCCCTCATCTATTTCCTCCAACACGGAGGTGAGGCAGAGCCTCAGCCCCCAAGGAAGAGGGTTTATGACAGTCTGTAAAGTGTCAGGGGAAACAAAAGGGTGTGCAGGGTACACAAAGCCTGAGGCCCTCCTTACCACCGGGTTGAGGCAGGCCATAACAGCACCTCCACACCTGGTCCTTTGCGCCTGCGCAGAGGGAGACAGTGGGCACGTTTTGAACGATGCACACGTCACGTGCGCAACCGCGGAGGACGCCGGGGGCGTGGCCGGGCAGGAGAGAAAAGTTAGTGGATGGAGTGGGCTCAACTGGAGGCGGGGGCCAAGGCGAAGAGGCAGTCGGCCTGTGTGAGCAAAGAGACCAGCTAAAACAGATGGTTAGGTTGGATCTAGCCAGCTTTGGGCCGTCCACAGGTTATTTCCTCGATCTGTGAAAGATGAAGAAAATCGAGGAGGGGCAATGCAGGGGTTGATTTCAGTCTAACTTCAGCTTTGAAGAAGATGGGGAAGAAAGGAAGGGAGACTAGTGGTATCTGTCCTCTGCATTTACCAATTTTCATTCCTCCCACTACACCCCACTCACAGCTGAACTCCATTTTTTGTTGTATAAAAATATAACAAGAGCCAAATTTTTCTAAGACTTGTCAGCGTGGTGCTGCAGCATCAGCAGCATCTGGGAACTTGTTAAATATGCAAATGATGGGTCCCACCCCAGCCCTCCTGAATCTGACTGGAGGATGGGGCCTAGCATTCTGTAAATTTAACATGCTCTCCAGGTGATTCTGATGAGTGCTGAAATGAGACCGTCTGACCTAAGACAAAGAGTCTCAATATTGGGTGCACATTAAAATCACCTGGGGAGCTTAAAAAAAGTTTAGTGCCTGAATCCCACTTGGCAGAATCTGATTCTAATATACAGCCAAGGTGGTAAACAACTGCTAAAATAAAGTCAGCAGCCCATACCTTCCTGTCTCCTTTTCTTCCTCGGGCAGAAATCATCAGCTCTTTACCTGCAATAATTCTCTCACCTAAAGGGCAGGGCATCTTGGGGCATAGCTTACTTAGCTAAGGCTGAGGGAAGATGTAAGCACAGATAATCTGGAAGGAAGACGTCACCATCTGTAGCCACAACTCTACCTTTTTTTTTTTTTTTTTTTTTTTTTTGGAGGCAGGGTCTCACACTGTGTTGCCCAGGCTGGAATGCAGTAGCATGATCACAGCTCGCTGCAGCCTCTGCCTCCAGGGCTCAAGCAACCCACCCACCTCAGCCTCCAAGCCCAGGGGGGTGGGTGGGTGGGTGTGTGTGTGTGTGTGTGTGTGTGTGTGTGTGTGTTGTAGAGATAGGGTTTCACCATGTTGCCCAGGCTGGTCTCAAGTGATCCACCAGCCTCAGCTCCCCAAAGTGCTGGAATTACAGGCATGGCTCACCGCACTTGTCCAAAACTCTGCCTTTTTTT
>NW_016107524.1:2495331-2511196 GCF_001604975.1 Cebus imitator
CCTCTGCCTCCTGGGTTCAAGCAATTCTCCTGCCTCAGCCTCCCAAGTAGCTGGGACTACAGGCGCACGCCACCATGCCCAGCTAATTTTTGTATTTTTAGTAGAGACGGGGCTTCACCATGTTGACCAGGATGGTCTGGATCTCTTGACCTCGTAATCCACCCGCCTCGGCCTCCCAAAGTGCTGGGATTGTAGGCATGAGCCACCGCGCCCGACCCACAACTCTGCCTTTTAAACAGCCTTTCTAGCCTGCAGGTAGGTCTAGACCTAACTAGATGGATAAGTTATTTGATGATTAAAAATCCTATTAGATTTTAAATTGGCTGTTTATTTATGTATTTGTGCATGTAAGTGCAGTAGAGCTGTTTATGTCCTATCACTCAGTATGTGATTTGCCTGGGTCAGGTACCTTATGGTTTGTGAGTTTCAAGTAGCTGATTTATATGACATCCATTAGAAAACTTTCCCACATTGAACACTATTAGAAATTTCTTTTACAAAAAGCCAAGAAGTATATATGGTAATTTTTAATGGTTATATCTCTCTACCTGGCAATTTACTACCAGGAGTGTTCAAAGTGACTTATCTTTCACCCAAAGTAGGAAGGCTAAAAGCAGTCATTGATTCCTACTGATATTATAAAATCCAATTAAATTATTTAAGCTGGGAAATAAGCAAGCTAAAAGGGTCTCTTGTTTTCCATCTTTTTCGTAGCAAGGTTTTAAAGCTTTATTTCTAAATGCATAGGATTGGTAATCACCTAATTTTCTGTGGCAGCATACTGTTTTACTTTATGCTGTCTACACCGTTTTACTTTATGCTTTACATTATACCCTTCTCAGAACTATATTGTAGATCATGTCTATTTTTTAAATTATTCTTGGATCTTAGTACCCATGAAAAGTGTATCTAAAAGTTGAGTTGTTATTTCTTAGTACACTCAGTACACTCA
Organism: Cebus imitator; assembly: GCF_001604975.1. NCBI lineage: Eukaryota > Metazoa > Chordata > Mammalia > Primates > Cebidae > Cebus > Cebus imitator. Next base: position 2,496,284 of record NW_016107524.1, read on the forward strand.
AGTTATGAAGAGGCTATATAATGCTGGCAGAGAAATGACAGCAAATTTCCATTTGCCCCTTGCAGTCTGAATGGTCACTAGTCATTTCTTCCCAGTAACAGGCAATGACTACAAGAGGAGGTATGCTTTAATGTAACTTCTAGGTGAATCCAAGTTGCAAATCTGCCACATGAACCTGAAGCAGCCAGTTTTCAAGATGGCCCCCAATGATCCTTCCTCCCAGTATTGACTACTTGGTGTTGTCCCCTCCTACCTTGTACCATGGTTTACCAGTAAAATAAAGAAGAAGTAATAGCATATCACTTTTGAGATAAGGTTATTTATGGCTGTGGATTCTTTCTTGGGCTCGCTCTCTCAGTTTGGAGGAAGCCAGCTGTTGTATCATGAGGATACTCTGGTAGCTTATGGAGGGGTCTATGTGGCAAGGAATTGAGACTGCAGTCCACAGTCAGCAAGTATGAGAAACCTGCAAACAGTCACATAAGCTTGGAAATAGATCCTTCCCCAGTTGAACTATCAGATGGTTGCAGCCCTATTAAGCTTGACTACATATCTTTGAGTTATCTTGAATCAAATCTACCCTCTCAGCATCTCCTAGATTCCTGATCCTCAGAAGCTGTATGAGATCATGAATATTTGTAATTTTATTTGCAGTTAAATTTTGGGGTAATTTGTTACACAATGTGAGATATCTAAAACAGGGCCCATTCTCTGATTGAACTGTCTCTCATCGTGATCACAAGTGTCTGGAGTGTCCTCACCAGTCAAAAGAGCATTTGTAAAGTATGTAAAAGAATCTCTTAAAACTTGTTTGACAGCTTATCAAATTATCATGAAAAAAGCAGAATATTATAGTCGTGATGGTTACATTTCTTTTGTCAATTTTTTAAACTCACAGGGGAAGTCGTTGCATAAACAAACCACTTTCTTTAGAGAGACAGAGTCTAGGTCTGTCACCCAGGCTGGCCTGCAGTGGTGTGATCATACCTCACCGCAGCCTCCTGGCCTCAAGCAATCCTTACACCTCAGCCTCCCAAAGTGCTGGAATTACGAGCATGAGCCACTGCATCCAGCCCACAAGCTACTTTTGATGCTAAAATTGAAATTTCACGATCATAAAGCCTCAGTGAGGCAATTTTACAGTGACTATTTTTTGTTAGTAAATAAAGAATAAAAGAGAAATGCCAAAACTTAGTCCTTCTTTGAGTATTTATTCCTTTGAAATTACACCTCTGCCGAAGCATAAAACTCCTCCTTAACTGGCCAACACAGTCTGGAGCATCAGATTTTTATTTTTCTCCTACTTTGTTTAGAGACTATAATATATAATATATATTTATCAGTGATAATCAATACCAGTTTTGCAACATTAAGGAAATCTTAATAATTAGATTAATTTTCTTCCCCATATGTTCTCATAACTTTTGTCTGGGGGTGTTAGTGATACTCTCTGAAAGCAAAGAAATAATTTTACTTTGCTTATTGTGAGCAAAGGCCATATTTACGAAGTCCTTTTGTTGTATAAAAATGTAAAGAAAAGCTGGGTGCAGTGGCTCACCTCTGTAATCCCAGCACTTTGAGAGGCCAAGGCGGATAGATCACCTGAGGTCAGGAGTTCGACACCAGCCTGGCCAACATGGTGAAACCGGCTGTACTAGAAATACAATTAGTCAGGCATGGTGGTGCATACCTGTAATCCCAGCTACTCGGACGGCTAAGGCAGGAGAATCACTTTAACCTAGGAGGCAGAGGTGCAGTGAGCCAAGATCAAACCGCTGCACTCCAGCCTGGGTGACAAAGTAAGACTCCACCTCAAAAAAAACAAAAATTCAAGAAAAAATATTTTACAGACAGCCCATTTTTACAGAGTAAACTTTGCAGTCAAATACAAAGTATTTCAATAACTGTATACTCTCTAAATAATTATTTATTGGTGATGAAAATACAAGTTAGTATTTCAGGATATGACTTAAGGTAGCAAATATTCATAATTAACTTCTGAATATCTGTAACCAGTGCACTAAACCCAGAAGTACAGTGTTTCTCTGACTCTGTTTCATCCTTTACCTCTTATAAGAAATGAAAATCCAAATAATCTCTGCCTCATCCTGTAACTTTGAAATGGTGACAGTGTTAGCATTTCTGATTTATTTTATACTCTGCACTTTTGTAACATTTTCCATTTTCTAATACAGTTCCAAAATCAACTTGCTTTATTTGAACATCAGATTCTATTCCACCATGATGAATTCCTCCTCCCACTCCAACAAGATTTCAGTTAAAGTGACCATATGACGCAATGCAATGGCCCACTGGTGACCTTATCACATAGTGGAACACTGTTAATGAGTATATGACTGCCTACTTCAAAATATTTTAATATTCAAGAGATGTATATAATTGCTAATTATAATTAACTCATTAAAAGTATGCAGGATGACTTCAAACACAATTTTCCTCATCACTACTTTTTCAACATTCTCGTCAAGGTCTTGATAAGGATTCAGTAATTTCCTAGCTAACAAATGATTATACTTTCATTTCCTTAATCATAATGCATATAATCATACATGAACATGAAATATTAGCAAGGATAATGTTTATTGTCTCCAGTTAATTCTCCAACCTGAACCAGATGGAGATAAAGACAAATAATCTGAACTTAAGGCAGAAAACCAACCAGATTTGTTCCCTCCGTAACTGTGCTTTTCTTATTGCTAATTTGTCTCATTTTATAAGGGGTAAATGGCAGCATCTTGACTGTTCTATTCTGTTGTCTTAGATGCTTCAAATATTGGGAGAGGCAGGAACAACATAAACACATTTCTTCCTATTCATTCTGCTACGAACAGCTAAAATGTTATATATCTAAACAATCATAGGAAGACTCTGAAAAGTGGGGAGAAGATAGCAGACCAATTATGGACCTCGCAGTCCCAAGAACCACATAGCAGTGAGTTCTCCGATTTTCTTTTTGCCTCCCATATCCCAAATTGGGTGCTGGAGAAGCTAGCAACCCAGAAATAGCAATGGTCACAAAGAGGAAACATAGAAAGTGCTTGCTTTTTCTACCCAAAGGACCAAGAAAGCATCATCAAGACAGAAAACTTTTAGACAATAACCACTCTATTCTATCCAAACACTGCAGAAAACCACTGTGGCCTCTTTCCCACCACTATCATCCCTACTTACGATTGCATTTTCTTTCATCTTTGAAGGAGGGCAACATCATGGTCCCGTAAATTTAAGTACACTGTAATTTGTACAGTTCCATTTATTCCCTAAATTGTAGTACCTAGGATTGTGCTGGCCACAAAAAAGGTTCCTAACAAATACTTGTGTTTGCTTATAGGTAGATACATGGGATGAGCTAGCGAATGATTCTTTATGCGAATGTCTTTCATTTGAAGTTACATTTTATTGTTATGTGGACAAGTTAAGGAAATTAAGCAGGGGATATTGTTTCAAGTACAAGAAAAAAGTATTCTTTTTTTAATTTAGAGATGTGGTTTCACCATGTTGGCCAGGATGGTCTAGATCTCTTGACCTTGTGATCCACCCACCACGGCCTCCCAAAGTGCTGGGATTACAGGCATAAGCCACCAGGCCTGGCCAGAAAAAGTGTTCTAGTTACACAAGGGTTCCAAGATACCTTTAACAAGAGACAGATGTTTTCATTTCACAATGAGATATAACACTCCTTGGCCAGGCATGGTGGCTCATGCCTGTAATCCCAGCATTTTGGGAGGCCAAGGTGGGTGGATTGCTTGAGTCCAGGAGTTCAAGAACAGCCTGGCCTATAGTGAAAACTGCTTCTCTACTAAAAATATAAGAAATTAGCCAGCAATGGTGGCACATACCTGTAATCCCAGCTACTGGGGAGGCTGAGACACAAGAATCACTTGAACCCAGGAGGCAAAGGTTGTAGTGAGCCAAGATCGTGCCACTGCACTCCAGCCTGGGCAACAGAGCAAGACTCTGTTTCAAAAAAAAAAAAAGAGAGAGAGAGAGAAATAACACTTTTTTTGTAAGATGCTTGGTATTAGAAAACACAATCCAAGACAAACAGTAGGTGCTATAAATTTTACCAGCTTTCAAAAACAGGATTAAATCAAATTTTGAAACAAATATTTTAATCTTTTTCAACCCCTTGGATATGTGTGTGTGTTTATTTTTTAAAGGACATTTGCAACCATAAGTGTAATAGATTTTACATTTCTTGAGGACTTAGGCTGTGTATTATTCATTGTTATATGCCCCTTGAGTTCCTAGCATAGTACCTCAAATAGGAAAAACATTCATTAAAAGTTATTATTGATATGAATTTATTCTTAAGCTGTTATAAAATGGAATTTCTAGCCAATAGGTAGGATAAAGTTAGGGATTAAAATGCAACTATTGTAGGGAGAAAAGTAGTGCATTCATCTAAATGTATCCTATCATTCTTCATGTACTGTTTCTTATTGAACGCATAAGTCATAATCTCTGGCCAGGGGACTAGCCCGATACCACTGGCATTGCTACTACCATCACCTACCACCACCCTTGCAGATGGTTCCCTTCCCAGAAAAAGATAAATAATAGTGGGCAGAGCCACCCCAATCAAAATCTCAAAGAAGGTGGAGGGAAAAGAAAAAGATGCAAGTAATTACAATATAACGGGATTAGTACCAAAAAAAAAAAAAAAAAACCTGTGAGGTTCACCTAACCTGAATGGGGAGGGCCAGGGAAGGCTTCTTAGAACTGGTCCCTAAATTGAGATCTGCAGAATAAGTAAGGGACAGAGGAAGGCGGCAAGGAAGAGTATTCCAGAGAGAGCGCACTGTATCAGCCAAAGCTTGGGGTTTGAGAACGCGGGGTTGGCGGGGGGCGGTGTGCTGAGAGCATGATGGGTTTGAGGAAATGACAGCAGTTTGTTTGATTTGGCCGGAGGATAGAGAAAAAGGCAAGATGTGGCAAAAGTTCAGGCTCACTGGTAAGCAAAGGCAAGATAATATGTCCCTTACTGACTGCAGCACAAAGGGTAGACTGGAGGATGGGGGAGAGCCACACTGAAGGCAGAGAAGCAGTTAAAGTTCTGTGGGGTTTGGAGGAATAAGCAGCACCATTGGAAAAGTCTGCAGCAGAAGAACACCGAGATCTAAGTTACTGATATCTATCCTTCCATGGCACTCAATCATATAAGGCAAAAAGAGGGAGGGGGAAAGACCCCAGAAGCCTTGAAGAGGTATAGGGGGAAAGGGCTGGAGAATCACTAACGGAGGAAGAAGCAATAAAAAGAGGGCTATAAATATCGTCTAGTTCACAGTCTTACCCAAGCCCATCTCTGATCCCAGTGTGAGTTTAATATAGAATGTGTCCTTTTCCACAATGAGTACTTAGCAAAGCCTTTGAAAAGTGTTTCAGAATATCTCAAAATTATTCACTGGAGAGGCAGGCTCTTGGCATTTAACAATGCCACTGTTCGAAGATGCTCTTTCCTTGTCCTTTTCATGGCACTTGAGGACCTTTGGGTGGAATTCTCTCTGAGCAATGTGAAAATATCAAAATAAAACTCTACAGAAAAGGACAAGCACTGCTCCGAGGCGGCATCTCCCACCCCACCCGGCCAGTCACAGCTCTGTAGCGTCTCTCTCAGAGATGAAAAGCAAAAAAAGAAAATTCTAGAGTGCTCACAAATGGATTTCCCAAATCAGAGCTGCCTTAACCATTTATTCCCTGTTAAAGGGAATTGATCATCTTAGTTCCAAAATCACAAGAATGTCTTCTTTTGGGTCAGTATAGTTGATACCAGTCAAGCATTAATACCAGTGACATCCATGACAACCTCTATCATGAAAAAAGAAAAAAAAATACCGGTAAAGAACAGATATTAAAAGTGATTAAACTTTTCAAGAAAATAAAATTAGGCAGGTGCAGTGGCTTAAGCCTAAAATCCCATCACTTTGGGAGGCCAAGGTGGGCAGATCACTTGAAGTCAGGAGTTTGAGACCAGCATGACCAACATGGTGAAATCCTGTCTCTACAGAAAATACAAAAATAAGCCAGGCATGGTGGAAGGCACCTGAAGTCCCAGTTACTTGGGAGGCTGAGGCAGGAGAATCACTTGAACCTGCTAGCAGAGACTGCAGTGGGCTAAGTTCGTGCCACTGCACTCCAGCCTGGGTGGCAGAGTGAGACTCCACCTCAAAACAAAACAAAACAAAACAAAACAAAAAAAACCCAAGAGAAAAAAATAGAAAATTAAAGTAGGTAATAAAGGTCCTTAAAGAAACAGGATCCTCTGTCTCTGGGACTGTGAAAAGTCCCTGAATCCAGTTCCACTTCTGGGACAGAAACCAAGAAAGAACACCTTAGATGACAGGCCTGCATTCACCTGTACCCGTAGACTCTGTCTTGCCTCTTATTGCTGTGGATGAACTGTTTGTGCTCTGATCTGTCAGCTCACCTGCTGGTGCCTCAGGTCCCTTCTCCTCTCATCTGCCCAGAGACTTGGCCCTAGCCATTGTCTCTCTCTCTCTCTCTCTCCTTCACATCATTTTGTTTTGTTTTGTTTTGTTTTGTTTTTGAGATGGAGTCTCACTCTTGTCGCCCAGTCTGGAGTGCAGTGGCATGATCACAACTCACTCCAATCTCTACCTTCCGGGTTCAAGCAATTCTTCTGCCTCAGCCTCCAGAGTAGCTGGGACTACAGGCATGCACCACCAAGCCCAGCTAATTTTTGTACTTTTAGTATAGATGGGGTTTGCCATGTTGGCCAGGCTGGTCTCAAACTCCTAACCTCGGGTGATCCATCCATCTCAGCCTCCCAAAGTGTTGGGACTATAGGCATGAGCCACCACGCCTGGCTGCATCACTAGTTTTCCTTTCACCACTGGATCACTGCCAATTTGCAGAAGTATTTGTCATCCAGTGTTGTACCAAGTATGAGGAAGTCAGCAGTCCTGGGCACAGGTAATAATGAGAAGCATTGCTTGTTGATAATTTAAACACAGTGATAAAACAACAGAAAGTCAGTCTGCTTTTGATTATCACCACATTCTGGCAATTCTAAGGAATGCCCACAATTAAATATTCTACCTCCCTTCTGCACTAATTTTTTATTTAATATTGTCATACATTCTAAACAATGGGTACAATTACTGTTGAGTTTTAATAATGCATATGAAAGATTCAAATCAGCAATTTTTTTTTAGTTTCTTAGCATATAATAAACATCGTATCCCACATAGAAGTTAATTTGGAGAACTCCCAGTTATACCCTTCTGACCCATGTGGACCGATACCCATATTCATCTGGGGATTCATAATGGTCCAGGTGAAATTTTTGTCTTTGTTCTTTTTGGTACTATGTATTCTTGGATTTAAACAATAGATTTAAAATAAATTGTGATTGTAAAGATAAATAGATTTTTTTTTTTTTTTTAAGATGGAGTCTTGCTCAGTCTCCTGGGCTGGAATTTAGTGGTGCAAGCTTGGCTCACTGCAACCTCTGCCTCCCAAGTTTAAGCAGTTTTCCTGCCTCAGCCTCCAGAGTAGCTGGGATTATAGGAGCCTGCCACCACATCCCGCTAATTTTTTTTTTTTTTTTTTTTTTTAGTAGAGATGGGGTTTCACTATGTTGGCCAGGCTGGTCTCAAACTCTTGGCCTCAAGTGACCCACCCTCCTTGGCCTCCCAAAGTACTAGGATTACAGGCATGAGCCACTGTACCTGGCCAATATTTTTGTTCATTTGTTTGAGATAGAGTCTCACTCTGTGGCCCAGGCTGGAGTGCAGTGACACAATCTCTGCAATCCTGGGCTCACTGCAACTTCTGCCTCCTGGGTTCAAATTATTCTCATGCCTTATCCTCCCAAGTATCTGGGATTACAGATGCCCACCACCATGCATGACTAATTTTTGTATTTTTAGTAGAGACAGGGTTTCAGCATGTTGGCCAGGCTGGTCTTGAACTCCCAACCTCAGGTGATCCGCCTGCCTCAGCCTCACAAAGTGCTGGCATTACAGGCAGGAGCCACTGTGCCTGGCCAAACTTATATTACTTCAATTCTGTCATTCTGTCTGCCTAGAGTTTTTACTTGTACCTTTAAATTTAAAAGGCTAAAATGGAGTATGAATTGCAAGACGTAATATTTTTGTTTAGAAAGTTTTGTTTCATTACTTTATACATTAAATATTTACCATATTTGCGTAATATTTTTAAATTGAAGTTTATTCTTCTATTTTAATTGAGAATTGTTTTTGTTACATAGCTTTGAAATGATTCCAAACACCTATACAGTTTGCTATGAGTGACATATGTTTTACTGTGATAAAAACTTGCAAGGTACTACCACTTCTTAGAGAATGTTACATTACCCCTTATCAGACCCCATATGTGAGCTATTGACTTCAAGTACTGGACTCCAAAATACAGTCATGTACTTCATAACAATGTTTCTGTCAATGAGGGACTGCTTATAAAACAGTATCCCCATGAGATTATAATACCACATTTTTACTGTATATTTTCTTTGTTTAGATATGTTTAGATGCACAAAATCATTGTATTACTGCTGCCTACAGTATTCAGTATAGTAACATGCTGTTACTGAAAACAGCTTTGTAGCCTAGGAGAAAGAGACTATAAGGTAAAGCCTATACTATCTAGGTTTGATTAAGTAAATTCTATGGTGCTTGCACAACAATGAACTGTCCTAACAACACGTTTCTCATTTTGCACGTTTTCCCATTGGTAAGTAATGCATGACTTACCTACAAACCTAAGCGTTTGACAGACACTTTGAGAGCGTAGACCATGGCGTGACTGCACTCTATCGAGTTGCTTCTCCAAACATCATGAGCTCCAGGTGTGGCAGGGCTACATCCTGTTAGCCTTTGGGCTCATCTCCGATGCCTCATCAGCAACACCTGCACTCTGGCATGAAGGGACTTTCCGTGTCTTCAGGGATCTCTGTTGCATTGGTCAAGCCATCTCTACCAAGATCCTCTCTTACACTCATACCTCACACTTCAACTAGCTTTTCTGCTTTCATCCTAATTGAGCAACTAGACTTTGGTAATTTTGGAACTCACTCACTATATGGTTAATGTACTTCATCTATCAAGTGTATTCTCTGTGATATTTGTTCTTGTGGTTCTTCCCATCTTTAAGCATTGTGGAAAAAAAATTCCCTTTGTACGGCTATCAGCCTTGTGAGTCATGAAATCATATTTTGATGCCCTCCTTAATTAAACCATACAAAACAGTTTTAAAATAAACAATGAATCAAAACAATGAAATATCACACGAATAGTATGATTTCACAGTAGCCTAAATTGTACCTTTCACAGATACTTTAATTTTATTAAAATTCACTTGTTAATTACTGAACAATTATTTACATAGAATATTATCATGTCAACTATAATAATCAAAGTTCAAACCATTAGGTAGTTATAAAAACTATGAATAAATAGGTGTGCTTTTTTTATCCTTCAGGCACTTCGTAGGCATTCTTAAGATTATGAAACCAGCGACTGGTTTACAATTATTGCGAATTTCATAACAAAATTTGAAGTGGGATTGCCATCCTAATATGAAATGATATTGACCCAGTCAAACTCAATCAAGAAAAATTTTAAAACAAAGCAGGATGTGATTGAAGCAATGGCTAAATTTATTTTAAAATGTGTAATGCCTGCAACACCACACATATAGTTAATGAAACTTCTGAAGAAATACAAGTTGGCATAGTCAAAGAACCCATTCTAGAAACAGCAAATGATTCAGGTGACATGGGCAAAAGATGACAAGGAATCATTTTCTATAAGCATTAACAATAGGGAAGAGAAAATTTTAGCAAGAGTCAACATCAAGAAGATAAAAATAATGACAAGGAGCAAGAAGAGCAGACAAAGAATCAAGGTTAAGGGATGTCAGGGAAATGTTAAAATCTCATCCTTCCCAGCTACTGTCCCAGTGTTCACATTGACAGCAAAACTCCTCAAAAGAGCTGAAGGGGGTCAGGCATGGTGGCTCATGATTCTAATCCCAGCACTTTGGGAGGCAGAGGTGGGTGGATCACCTGAGGTCAGGAGTTTAGCCTGGCCAACACAGTGAAACGCCATCTCTACTGAAAATACAAAAATTAGCCAGCAGTGGTGGCACGCATCTGTAATACCAGCTAATCGGGAGGCTGAGGCATGAGAATCACTTGAACCTGGGAGGTGGAGGGTGCAGTAAGCCGAGACAGCACCACTGCACTTCAGCCTGGGCAACAAGAGCAAGAATCTATCTCCAAAAAAAGCGGGGCGGGGGGAGAGCTGAAGGGATTCAGAACATGCCACCCCAAAATATGCTTATTGGCATATTGATTATTTTAAGCTGAAGGTGCTTGAGAAACAGCTCATGCAGGAGGGCTCTGATATGGTTTGGATGTTTCCCCTCCAAATTTTATGTTGCACTGTGACCTCCAATGTTAGAGACGAGCCTAGTGGGAGGTGTTTGGATCATGGGCAGATCCCTCATGAATGTCTTCATGCTGTTCTTGTGATAATGAGTTCTCACTCTTCGTTCACGCAGAGCCGGTTAAGAGCCTGGAAGCTCCTCCTCTCACTCTTGCTTCTTTCTCACCATGTGACGTGCCTGCTCCCGCTTCACCTTCTGCCATGAGTAAAAACTTCCTGAGGACTCACCAGAAGCCGAGCAAATGCTGGTTCCATGCTTGAGCAGCTTGCCAAACTGTGAGCCAATTAAACCTCTTTTCTTTATAAATTACTCAGTCTCAGGTATTCCTTTATAGCAATGCAAAACGAACTAACACAGGCTCTCTGACCTCCTCATTTCTACCTAAAAACAGATCATAAAATTTTCCATGAAAAAGGTGCCTTCCCTGTACTAGGAAGAGAAGAACATTCCTAGCACCAGAGACTAGCAGTTGATGCTGAAATGGACCTCCACGTCAAACCTGCTAAAATGATCCTCGTCTTTCATTAGTCTCTCCCATATATTTCCTAGGCACTGTCCTACAATTTAATGCCCCGAGCCCAAGCCCCTCTGTCTTGTCACATCCCCCATAATTTATTGTTCTTTGCATGAAATGGCATATAAGCTTCATGGCCTAATGACTTCCTAAGGTCTTCATTTTCCTTTTGAAGACTGCCATGTACATGTAAAAATATTAAATAAAATTGGTATGCTTTTCTCCTGTTAATCTGTCTTATGTCAGTTTAATTATTGGACTAACCACAGAACTGAAGAGGGTAGAAGGAAATTTTGCTACAAAGCCATTTACTCCCTGGGTCCAAATCTGCTTGAGTTTGCTTCCATTGCTGTCACGTCAATGACACTGTTTCTGTCAAGCTCACCGATTTCCATGTTGTAGATCCAGTAGTCAACCCTCAGTCCTCATCTTACGCCAGCAGCAGCATTTGAGGAAACTGATTACATCCTCTTTCACTTGGCTGCTGAAATACCATTCTCCTTTTTCTTCTACTCCAGCTACTCTTCCTCAGTGTCCTTTACGGCATTGCCCTCATTTTCCTGACCTCTAAACTCCAGGGAGCCGAAGGGCTCAATTCTCAGCCCACTTCTGTTCTACTCTATTCACTCCCAGATAATCCCAGTCAGTCCCAGCTGAAAGTGCTGATATCTCTAAGAGTTGCATCTCTATCCCAGCACTCTTTCCTGCCTTGTACATTCAATTGCTACTTGCTGTCTCCATTGGACATCTAATAGGCATCTCAAAGTTAACACATCCAAACATGAATTCCCGATCTTTCTCCACAAAACCTGCTCCTACAGCACTCTTCTCCGCCTCTATAAAAACAATCTGTTCTTTCGTTGCTCAGGCCAAAAATCTGGCAGTCGTTTTTGGTTCCCTTCTTTTCCCTCACACCCACATCTAATCCATCAGCATATCCTATTAGCTCTATATTTCAAATATGTTCCGAGTTCAACCATTTTTCATCTCCTATCACCACTCTCAATCACCATCACCTCTGACCTGGTGCTATCATCTGAATGTTTGTGTCCCACACAAAATTCGTATGTTGAAACCTTACCCCAAGATGATGGTAGTGAAAAGTGGGGCTTTTGGGAGGTAATTAGGCGTGAAGGCTCTCTCCTCATGAATGGAACTAGTGCCCTCACAAAAGAGGGTTCAGGGAGCCCTTTTGCCCCTCCTGCCATATGAGAACAGAGCAAGAGCATGCCGACTATGAGGAACAGACAGGCATTCACCAGATACTGAATCTATTGGCATCTTGATCTTGGACTTCCCTGCCTCCAGGATTGTGAGAAATGTCTGCTATCCCCCAGTCTCAGGTACAGCAGCAGGAAAGGACTAAGACACCTGAGTTATTGCAATAGACTTAGCTTTCTCTGCTTACTTTTTATGAGCATAGAATCATCTTACCATGTAATGAAGTTCATATCACTCCTCTGCACTAAGCCTTCCAGGGGGTCCCATCTCACTCAGAATAAAATCCACGACTCACAAAACCCTAGGTGGTCTGCCTCCCCCACCTCCCCACAATCTCTCTGATCTCTTTCCACCTCCATCCCACCCACTTGCTCACTCTGATATAGCCACCCAGCAGCCATCTGTCCTCTGTGATGTTCCTCTGATGGGTTAGCACCCCCCCGAGTCCAGCACCTGTGCACTAGTGGAGCCCTCTGCTGGACAAACTCTTCCCTGGGGATCTGGGTGGCACTCTAACCTCATTTCTTTCAAGTCTCACTACTAGAATGTCACCTCATCATAGAGATGACATGACCTAGAGAACATCACTTACCAACCTAAAATGGCACACTTCTACCACTCTTTACTGTTTTATCCTGCTTTACTTTTCTGCACAGCACTTGATATTTATTGTCTGACTTCCTCCACTATTATACACTCTCTATAAGAGCAAGAATTAACCGTCTTTGTAATTGCTTATCCCTAGTACCTAAAAAAATGCAGACATATAGTAAGCTCTTAAAAAAAATTAAAACGATCAGCAAGATGACTAGTTGGAAGGAAGGTCACATAGCATTTTGAGGTGACGCAGAGTGGCAAACTGTGGCAGCCAATGTCTTGAGGAAGCCTACTGTACTTCAGAAGATGTCTTTGGGAATGCAGCTATACACACAAACTTACTCATGATATAAGACTTTTGGAAAGAGGGTGTCTTAACAGGTTTTATAAAAGAATGACAACATCCACCCAGAAAGATTTCTGACAGAAATACAGAGCCCATCTTGAAAAGGACAATGCTCATTACTGCTTTCTGAGGACTGAAACAGTACCAAGGCTTGTCCCTGAGTCAAGGTAGCATGAAGTATTCCCTGAAAGCATATATCTTCTTGTTCTTACCTAAGAAGCTGAAAGTAAAATCCTGGACTAGAAATTTTTAGAGACTACATTGACCTTGATACATGCCAAAGCAGGATGAATTAATCATAATATCTTATAAATCTTTTAAAGAAAGATGTTGAGTTTATTAACTCTCATTAGAAAAAGTTTGTTTGAAATCTACAGAGAAGGAAGACACTGTTTTTCTGTCTCTGTAACAGTTCGAAATTTTAGAGATAAGCACAGTATTTAAATCTTTGGGATGTGTAAAATTGTTTTAGACAGCATTTTTAGACTAGGCATTAAGAATACTTTAATGTGTTTGTCTACTGCTTTAATTTTAATTATACTCCACTGGACTCACAATGCTTTGAAATGCTTTATTAAATGCCCCCAAGATCTTGTACTAATCATAATACAGGCACCACGAAATTCAAATACTAATGTTTCTAGCACTGGGTAGCATCAGCTTGCCTGACAGCACCCTCTTCTGTTTCAAGAGTGTACTGCAAATTACATTTCATGGAGTTCACAATTCTGAGTTCCACAAAAGGGGCTTCTCAGGAAAATGTCAACACACACAATCATATTATTTAAAGGAGCCACTCTTCCCTCTGAAGTTTGGAAAGCTGTGTGAGTGCAGATACATGAAGGGGACGCAGCAAAACCCAGAGTATAACAATGCTGTGCCTTTCTTTCCCAGGAAGTCTCATGGAAATAAACTGAAATATTTTAAAACATGGGGCAATTAATATAATCAGTTGTCCTCTTTCTTACAGATGAAACAAGATTCTAAAGGCACAATATTACCTGTAGCTTGTAATTTCTTTTTTTTTGTAACTCAACTATTTGCTTCTTGACCAGCAACTCTGTCTTGCTTTAAAAATTAGAGTCACATTCATATTTCAATACCAGTTCTAAGCAGGATAACAAAAAATGCTTGTATCGTATGACCCAGGGAAATATGCGGAGAATTAAATTGAGCCTGTGAAATTCCCATCAAGAAAGGTAAATATTGGCGATTATTTATGGTTCAACAGAATACACATAATCCTATGTTTTAGGGCCCTGGCTAAGAGCACAAAAGCTCCTTGGAATACAGTAGCTGGAGAGGATGGGGAGGGTCTAGGAAAGACAACATCAAAATCTACCCTGTGTCCATACAAAAGCGGTGGGACAGTCTAGCCAGAGTTGAGACACAACAGTAAAGAACTTAGCTACATATCAACTACCACAAAAAAAAAACAAAACACCAGGGAAGAACTGATTGATGGGATTTTGAGGACTGTTGTTACAGATATGGTCAGTTTTTGCCACTCATTCCTTTTGTTGTTCCTGAAGAACGAGGGCCAATCTTTGTGAGTGCTCACAGTGGCTACAACGGTGCTTAATGATCTGTCTTCTATGAAGTACTGTTGTCATTTTGAAATATTAACTTTAGTAGCTAAATAAGAATCTAATTTCAACACAAGGCAGATTTCTCTTAAAAAGGAGGGTGAAGAGCTTATTAGGTTGGTCTTTTATAAGCACTGATTCACCCTCCTATCTACTAGGGCCTCCCTCCACCCCCCACAGCTCCCCTCCACTCCCCC